>NC_135628.1:60293168-60599256 GCF_053574225.1 Canis aureus | reverse complement strand
CAGGGACCCCCTAATGAGCTGTTAAAAACAAATGAATGGAGAGATATCCAGAGTTCATGGATACAAAGGCTTAATATTAAAAATGTACCTGTCTCTAAATCCACCCATGGGTCTAATGTGAATTTAATCAAACTATGACCTTGCAATTACTTGAGTGGCATGGCATGGCATGGCAGACAGTAATGGGTTCCCAAAGTTGTCCACATCCTAATCCCCATGTACTGTAAAAAATGTGCCTCCCATGGTAAAAGGGACTTTGCAGGTGTGATTAGGTTAAGTGCTGGGATGGGGATATCTTCATGTAGTATCCACACTGGCCCAGTGTGAAAACACAAGGGTCCTTACACAAGATAGGTAGGAGGATTCATGTTAAGAGAAGGCAATGTAACCATGGAAGTAGAGATTGAGTGATATGGTCATTGGCCAAGGCATGTGGTAGCCTCTGGAAATTGGAAGCAGCAAGGAATGGGTTCTCTTCCAAGAAGAATTAGTCCTGCAGACACAATTGTTGATTGTAGCCCCATGAGACTCACTTCAGACCCCTGACCCCAGAACTGTCAAAGATAAATATGTTTTAAGCCATGCACATACATACACAAGTCTGGAATAGTTTTTAAAGTGCACTAAAGACTGGTCTTAAAGTTATAATTCATGTGGAAGGGTGAAATCAAATAAAAATAAGACAATTTCCATTCAAATATCAAATCTTATGACACTGTAGTAATTAAAATACAGTGGTGCTGATGCAGACACAGGAGCTGGCTGATATTGGATAACTGATGGTGGAATTGAGCACAGGATCAAGATTCAGAACTCATTGAACAGCCTTAATAACAGCTTAGACCTAGGTGAAGAGAGAGTCCATGGACCAGAATATGAGTTGGAAGAAACCACCCAGAATGGGAAGGGAAAGGGGAAATTCAGAAAGGAAGCATGAATGTACTTCAGTGCTATTGGTGTATATATATTTTTAAGGAAATAGTGCATTTTTTTGTTTTGATTTTGGTTCAAATAAAATCATAAGAAACTCTGATTCTGGCCAGGATGGAGTATCAGGGACAGATTTACCTTCCATCTGAAACCATGAAGAAATACAAAAAGAACAATTATAGGAAACTGGTTTTCAGGAGCTGAACTTCAGGCAGTACATGATTATAATCCTTGAGAGACAGGAAATAAATGGAAGTATCCCCAGGATTGTCTCAGTTTACAGGCCACAGCACAGGAAGAAGGATCCTAGATGAAATCTGGAAAAACATCTGCCTGACTTAGGACTCCAAGGTGGCCCAAAGTCTCCACATAGAGAACCAGAGGTATGAAAACCACACAGAAGTGAACTGTGGAGGATTGAAGAGGACCCCCTGTGGGTGCTCAGGTGAGCATTGATCAGCACAAATGCATACAAAAACTGCCCAAAGCCAGGTAAAGCCTCCCAGAAGAATGAGAGGGAACACTACTCAGTGTTCGTTCACACAGGGCTGGGAATAGTGGTTCCAGCCAGCCATGAAGAGCTCATAATTCACGGAGCACAGGATAGAGTGCTCGTTGAGTTCTGACTACAGAAGTGGGGAAGAATTAGCCCCAGACTGAGCACTACATAAGGCATGTGGTCAGATACCAAAAGCAAGACCTGAAAGACCTGTCTATATTCAAATAACTTTAGTGCATCCCAGATAGAGCTGGGAATGATGTGTAGGAATACAAAAATATCCTACACCCACAAGGTAAAACTCACAGTATCTGGCATCCACTCAAAGAGCACTGGGCATGTGAAAAAGTGAGGAAACACAACTCACAATGAGAATTTTTAAAAGAAAACAGAAAGTGACAAGTGTTGATGCAGATATGGAGAAATTGGAACCCTCATGCACTGTCAGTAGGAATATAAAATGGTGCAGCTACTGTGGAAAATAGTACAGCCATTCTCAGAAACATTACACATAGAATGACCATGAGCCATCAGTTCCACTGCTGGTACATAAGCCAAAGAACTGAAAGCAGGATATTGAAGAGATATTTGTACATCCATGTTCATAGAAGCACTATTCATAGTCCTTAAAATATGGAAGCCACCCATGTGTCCATCAATGGCTGAATGGACTATTAAAAGATGATCTATCCATAGGATGGAGTATTATTTTGCCTTAAAAAGGAAGGAGCTTCTGACACATGGTACAACCTGGATGAACCTTGAGAACACTGTGTTATGTGAAATAAGCTAGTCACAAAGTGACAGATACTGTAGTATTCCACTTACATGAGGCCCCTAGACTAGTCGAATAGACACAGAAAGTACAGTGGTGGTTGCTAGGGGCTGGGGATGAGAGGATGGGGAGGTATTACTTAATGGGTATAAAGTCTTAATTTTGCAAGATCACAAGGTCCGTGGTGGTGATGGTTGCACTATGATAAGAATGTAATTAATGCCAGTGAACCGTACACTTTAAAATATTTAGGATGGTAAATTTTATGTTATGTGCATTTTACCACAATAAAATAGTTAGAGATGCCACAGGAAGTCTGTCCTCAGGCCCATAGCTGCAGCAAACAGTGAGCACAGCCAGGCAAACAAAACCTCACACTAAAGGCCCTTTCCCCTAATCAGTTTGACAATAGTTACAAAGCATGCTGAAGGACCAAACCCAGTGTGAAGAGACAGAATAGCAACAGAACCAGGCCTGAAGCTGGCAAAGATGCTGGAATTACCAGACCAGGAACATAAATTATGGCTCATATGCTAAGGTCTCTGGTGGATAAAGCAGACAGCATAAGGAACAGATGGGCAGTGTGAGCAGAGAGATTGAAGTGCTAAGGAGGGGGCTTAAAGGCAATGTTATAAATAAAAAAATCTGTCACAGAAATGAAGACTGCGTTTGCTGGGCTTATCAGCAGATGACACAGCCATGGGAACAGTCGCGGATGCTGAAGATGTGTCCAAACCAACAGGCAACGTGAAAAAAAAAAAAAAAGAACAGAATGCCGCAAAACTATGGGACAATCATAAGAGATATGACATACACATGATGGGAATATCAGAAGAGGAAAGAGAGAAAGGAATATAAAACATATTTGAAGCTATAATAACTGAGAATTTCCCAAAACTAATGATAGACACCAAACCACAGATCCAGGAATCTCATAGAGTATCAAACAGGATGAATAAAAAAAATATACACCTAGGCATATCATATTCAATGCAGAAGAAAATTAAAGACAGAAGAAATCTTGAAAGGCATCAGAGGGAAAATCCTTCCCATAGAGGAGCAATGTCAAGAACTACCCTCAACCTTTCCTCAGACACTACACATGCAAGAAGAGATGGCAATGGGGTATTTAAATGTTGAGAAAGGAAAATATCCACTGACCTAAAATTATGTATTTAGTGAAATTATCCTTCAAAAGTGAAATGGAAGTTAAGATTTCCTCAGAGGGCACCTGGCTGGCTTGGTTCGTGGAGCATGCAACTCTTGATCATGGGGTTGTGAGTTCAAGCTCCACTTTTAGTGTAGAAATTACTTAAAAAAAATCAAAATCTTAAAAAAAGTGTAAAGGCTGTGTCAGGCAAAAATGATCGAGGCATTTTGTCATCACAGATATTTTGAACAGTATTCACAAGTAGATGATGGTAGCCAGAAGGCAGTGAATAACATGCTCAAAGTTCTGGTGAGAAAAAAAACCTATCAACCAGGAATTTTATATCCAGCAAAGTAATCTTTAAAAAATGAAGGCATAATAAAAACATTCCCAGATAAACAAGAGCTGAAAGAATTTGGTGCTAGCAGACCTGCTTCACAAGACTTACTCAGGAAAATTCTTTGTGTTGAAAGCATGTGACAACAGATGGCCATTAGGGTGCATGCGAAGAAATTAAGCACTCTGCAATAGGTCTTCTGTAGCTCATTCTGAGAGACTACATAATGGGGGCACCTGGGGGGTGCAGTCGGTTAAGTGTCTGACTCTTGGTTTGGCTTAGGTCTTGATATCAGGGTCATAAGAACAAACCCCATGTTGGGCTCCATGCTCAGCACAGAGTCTGCTTGAGATGCTCTTTCCCTCTTCTTCTGCCCCTGCTACTACTGTGTGCGCTCTCTCTCTCTCTCTCAAATAAATAAATCTTTGAGGAAAAAAGAAGCCACATAATGCATGTATCTTCTCCTACGACCCCTTTACTCGTTTAAAAAACAGTTGCATAAGGCAATACACACACACTTGTATTTGGGGTCAGTACAAAGGAATGTCATATTTCTGATGGTAACAGCACAGCAGCCATGTACAGGTAAGGAAATCACACAGGAAGATGTGCACAAACCAGCACATTGATGTGACTGAATGCTATTGTACAGTGTAAAGGAGAAACTGCACATACAACAGGAGCATGGAGGGGAATTTCCAAAATCATCATGCCGTGGGGATTTGTTGTTAAACAGCTCTTCTCCCAGTCATGTTTCCTCTTTCATTTTCCCTGTAAAAGCAAGAAGAAACCCAGGCTCCCTGTGACACAAGTTTTGCTAAGCCTTCTCCCACTGTACAGTGAGGAGCCTCCTTCCCCCCAGTTCCCAACAGCACACTCGTCTTTAGTGTCCCCAGTGTCCACATTCCCACCACATTTCCATCAATCCAGTCTAGGCTTTTTCTACCATGTCCCCAGAGTGCTTCCAGCCACCACCCTCTGCCTGATTCCAAAGCCACCACACACTTAGGTAGATATTAAAACAGCAGCTCACACTTGGTACTAAGATCTGTATTTGTTTCCTATTGGTGCATAACAAATGATTACAAACCTGTCAGCTTGCATAAAAACAGCTATTTGTCATCTCACACTTTGTAGGTCAGGAGTCTAGAATGGTGTGGCTGGATTCTCTGCTCAGGGCATCATTAGGGCTTCAAAACAAAAGATATTACTAGAGGTAAAAAAAAATGACATTTGACGGGTGGCTGGGTGGCTCAGTCATATGCGCATGTGCCTTTGGCTTGGGTCATGATCCCAGGGTCCTGGGATGGAGCCCTGAGTCGGGGGGGGGGGGGGGGTGTGTCCTTGCTCAGTGGGGAGTCTGCTACTCCTGCTCCCCCCTTGGGCTCTCTCTCTCTCTCACACACACACACACACTCTCTCTCTCAAATAAATAAGATCTTTTAAAAAGTGACATTTGAAAATAATAAAAGCATCAGTTCATCATGAATTGTGTTATGTGTCATGAAGATGCAATAGTTATATAGCCACTTGAAAACAGAGTCCCGAAATTCCTGTTTCAGGAACTGACAGAATTGAAGGGAAAAGCAGACAAACAATAACAAGCTGGATACTTTACTTATTTTTTAAAAAGATTTTATTTATTCGTGAGAGACACAGAGAGAGGCAGAGACAGGCAGAGGGAGAAGCAGGCTCCCTGCGGGGAACCTGATGTGGAACTCGATCCCAGGCCTTGGGATCATGACCTGAGCTGAAGGCAGACACTCAACCATGGAGCCCCCCCGTCCCCTAAGCTGGATACTTTAACAGCCCACTTTCAATACTGGATAAAATGACAAAGCTGAAGACCAGCAACGATAAATGAGCCTGAAACATACTGTAAGCTAACCAGACTTGACAGGTTTCTACAACACTTCCCCTGACAGCGGCAGCATACACATCTTCCAACTTATGGAACATTCTCCAGAATGGACCATATGCTAGGTCAAAAATTAAACCTTGATAAATTTAAATAAAGAAGTCATAAAAACTATGTCCTCTAGTCGAAATGAATGAAACCTGAAATGAATAATAGAATAAAATCTGGGAAATTTGAAAATATGAGGAGATTAAACAACACACTCCTCAGTAACCAGGGGGTCAAAGAAAATATCACAAGATAAGTTAGAAAATACTGTGAACTAAATTAAAATGAAAGCACAACATCCACAACATGTCAAAGCATAAGAGATATAGCTCAAGCAGCTCTTAAAAGTAAGTATAACTTTAAATGCCCACATGAAAAGTGAGAGAGTTCTCAAACCATGTCTAACCCTCCACCTTAAGTAACAGGAAGAAGCAGAAACAAAACCAACAGTGAAAAAAAAGGGGGGGGAGAGATAATGAATATGGGAGCCAATCAATGAAATACAAAATAAAATAGAGAAAAATCAACAAAATTGAAGGCCTTAGACAAGATCAACAAAACTGACAAACTAGCTAGACTGACAATGAGAAAAAAGGAAGACTCACATAATAAAATCAGTAATTATTTACAAAAAAAAAGTTTTCTGTGGGAACATTATTGACATCTGTGACAACTAATGAGAAATTGAGATGAAATGGATTGATTCCTAGAAAGGCACAGACTATCTAAAATGACCCCAGTAGAAATAGAATGTCTGAATAGACCTATTACAAGAGATTGAGTAAATTTAAGATGTTCCAGAAATAAAAACCCCAGACTAAATGCTTTTGGGGGTGAATTCTACCAAACATTTAAAGAAGTAATACTCATTCACAAAGTCTTCCAAAGATAGAAGTTGAGGGAGTGCTTTCAATTCATGCGACCCAAATATGACATCGTGATCAGAATGAAATTGTGTCATTTGCAATGAGGTGGGTGGAACTAGAGGGTATTATGCCGAGTGAAATAATTCAGTCAGAGAAAGAAGAATACCGGGTGATTTCACAGCCTCCCTTATTGTATAAACAAATTCCTTATAATAATTCTCTTTTTATCTGTCTCTCTACATAAGAAGGAAGCATTCCTTGCCTGAATATTGACAAGGACATTGGTTTCCTCTTGCCCTTAGACTGGAATGTCCACCATTGACTCTTCTTGTTCCCAGGCCTTTGGACTCAGAGTGAAACTATGCCATCAACTCTCCTGATCTCCAGTTTGACATCTGCAGGTTTTGGGACATCTCATTTCACTCATTGTGTAGAATTTAAAAAAACAAAACAAGGGAACTTACTTAAAGGAGGGGGAAAAAAAGAGGGAGACAAACCATAGAGACTCTTAACCATTGAGAACAGACTAAGGGTTGAAAGAGAGATGTGAGTGGGCGATGGGCTAGATGGGGGTGAGGATTAAGGAGGGCACATGTGATAAGCACTGGGTGATGAACCACTACTAGATCCCACTCCAGAAACTAATATTACAATGTACAGCAACTAACTAGAATTTAAATAAAATTTTGAAAAAAGGAAAAAGATGCTGCTTGAGTTGTGTCAAAGTTTTGAATAATTTTCAAAGTTCTGAAAAAGTTGGTTGTGATAGCTTTTGAAGCTGCTTAGCAGAAAAATGGAAGATGTGATTTCACCTTTCTGAAAGGTGTGATTCTTAAGAGGTGGTGTGGTGATGGGTAATGGTATAGTTCCACACCCTGGTTGGGGGTTATCTGAATCTGTTCACAGGATCCAGATGGACAGAGCCCCACGCACATGTGGGTTTTAATTTTATTATTTTATTTTTATTTTTATTTTTTTAATAATAAAATTATTTTTATTGGTGTTCAATTTGCCAACATACAGAATAACACCCAGTGCTCATCCCATCAAGAACCCCCCTCAGTGCCCGTCACCCATTCACCCCCACCCCCTGCCCTCCTCCCCTTCCATCACCCCTAGTTCGTTTCCCAGAGTTAGGAGTCTTTATGTTCTGTCTCCCTTTCTGGTATTTCCTACCCATTTCTTCTCCCTTCCCTTCTATTCCCGTTCACTATTATTTATATGCCCCAAATGAATGAGACCATATAATGTTTGTCCTTCTAAGATTGACTTATTTCACTCAGCATAATATCCTCCAGTTCCATCCATGTTGAAGCAAATGGTGGGTATTTGTCATCTGTAACGGTTGAGTAATATTCCATTGTATACATAAACCCCATCTTCTTTACCCATTCATCGTTTGATGGACACCGAGGTTCCTTCCACAGTTTGGCTATTGCGGACATTGTTGCTAGAAACATCGGGGTGCAGGTGTCCCAGCGTTTCATTGCATCTGAATCTTTGGGGTAAATACCCAGCAGTGCAATTGCTGGGTCATAAGGCAGGTCTATTTTTAACTCTTTGAGGAACCTCCACACAGTTTTCCAGAGTGGCTGCACCAGTTCACATTCCCACCAACAGTGTAAGAGGGTTCCCCTTTCTCCACATCCTCTCCAACATTTGTGGTTTCCTGCCTTGTTAATTTTCCCCATTCTCACTGGTGTGAGGTGGTATCTCATCGTGGTTTTGATTTGTATTTCCCTGATGGCCAGTGATGCAGAGCATTTTCTTATGTGCATGTTGGCCATGTCTATGTTTTCCTCTGTGAGATTTCTGTTCATGTCTTTTGCCCATTTCATGATTGGATTGTTTGTTTCTTTTTTGTTGAGTTGAATAAGTTCTTCATAGATCTTGGAAACTAGCCCTTTATCTGATACGTCCTTTGCAAATATCTTCTCCCATTCTGTAGGTTGTCTTTGAGTTTTGTTGACTGTATCCTTTGCTGTGCAAAAGCTTCTTATCTTGATGAAGTCCCAATAGTTCATTTTTACTTTTGTTTCTTTTGCCTTCATGGATGTATCTTGCAAGAAGTTACTGTGGCCGAGTTCAAAAAGGGTGTTGCCTGTGTTCTACTCAAGGATTTTGATGGAATCTTGTCTCACATTGAGATCTTTCATTCATTTTGAGTTTATCTTTGTGTATGGTGCAAGAAAGTGGTCTAGATTCATTCTTCTGCATGTGGATGTCCAATTTTCCCAGCAGCATCTATTGAAGAGACTGTCTTTCTTCCAGTGGATAGTCTTTCCTCCTTTATCAAATATTAGTTGACCATAAAGTTCAGGGTCCACTTCTGGATTCTCTATTGTGTTCCATTGATCTATGTGTCTGTTTTTGTGCCAGTACCACACTGTCTTGATGACCACAGCATTGTGATCAATGCCTGAAATCTGGCATTGTGATGTCCCCAGCTATGCTTCTCTTTTTTAAAATTCCCCTGGCTATTCGGGGTCTTTTCTGATTCCACACAAATCTTAAAATAATTTGTTCTACCTCTCTGAAGAAAGTCCATGGTATTTTGATAGGGATTGCATTAAATGTGTCAATTGCCCTGGGTAACATTGACATTTTCACAATATTCATTCTGCCAATCCATGAGCATGGAATATTTTTCCATCTCTTTGTGTCTTCCTCAATTTCTTTCAGAAGTGTTCTATAGTTTTTAGGGTATAGATCCTTTACCTCTTTGGTTCGGTTTATTCCTAGGTATCTTATGCTTTTGGGTGCAACTGTAAATGGGATCGACTCCTTAATTTCTCTTTCTTCAGCCTCATTGTTAGTGTATAGAAATGCCATTGATTTCTGGGCATTGATTTTGTATCCTGCCACGCTGCCAAATTGCTGTATGAGTTCTAGCAATCTTGGGGTGGAGGCTTTTGGGTTTTCTAGGTAGAGTATCATGTCATCGGCGAAGAGGGAGAGTTTGACTTCTTCTTTGCCAATTTGAATGCCTTTAATGTCTTTTTGTTGTCTGATTGCTGAGGCTAGGACTTCCAGTTGCTACGTTGAATAGCAGTGGGGAGAGTGGACATCCCTGTCTTGTTCCTGATCTTAGGGGAAAGGCTCCCAGTGCTTCCCTAGTGAGAATGATATTTGCTGTGGGCTTTTCGTAGATGGGTTTTAAGATGTTGAGGAATGTTCCCTCTATCCCTACACTCTGAAGAGTTTTGATCAGGAATGGATGCTGTATTTTATTAAATGCTTTCTCTGCACCTAATGAGAGGATCCTATGGTTCTTGGTTTTTCTCTTGCTGATATGATGAATCACATTGATTGTTTTATGAGTGTTGAACCAGCCTTGTGTCCCGGGGATAAATCCTACTTGGTCATGGTGAATAATCTTCTTAATGTACTGTTGGATCCTATTGGCTAGTATCTTGTTGAGAATTTTTGCATCCATGTTCATCAGGGATATTGGTCTATAATTCTCCTTTTTGGTGGGGTCATTGTCTCATTTTGGAATTAAGGTGATGCTAGCCTCATAGAACGAATTTGGAAGTACTCCATCTCTTTCTATCTTTCCAAACAGCTTTAGTAGAATAGGTATGGTTTCTTCTTTAAACGTTTGATAGAATTCCCCAGGGAAGCCATCTGGCCCTGGACTTTTGTGTCTTGGGATGTTTTTAATGACTGCTTCAATTTCCTCCCTGGTTATTGGCCTGTTCAGGTTTTCTATTTCTTCCTGTTCCAGTTTTGGTAGTTTGTGGCTTTCCAGAAATACGTCCATTTCTTCTAGATTGCCTTTTATTGGCGTATAGCTGTTCATAATGTTTTTAAAATCGTTTGTATTTCCTTGGTGTTGGTAGTGATCTCTCCTTTCTCATTCATGATTTTATTAATATGAGTCTCCTCTCTCTTCTTGTTAATAAGGCTGGCTAATGGTTTATCTATCTTATTAATTCTTTCAAAGAACCAACTCCTGGTTCTGTTGATCTGTTCCACGGTTCTTCTGGTCTCGATTTTGTTAAGTTCTGCTCAAAGCTTTATTAACTCTCTTCTTCTGCTGGGTGTAGGATCTATTTGCTGCTTTTTCTCTAGCTCCTTTCGGTGTAAGGTTAGCTTTTGTATTTGAGTTCTTTCCAGTTTTTGAATGGATGCTTGTATTGCAATGGGTTTCCCCCTCAGGACTGCTTTTGCTGCATCCCAAAGATTTTGAACGGTTGTATCTTCATTCTCATTAGTTTCCATGAATCTTTTTAATTCTTCCTTAATTTCCTGGTTGATCCTTTCATCTTTTAGCAGGATGGTCCTTAACCTCCACGTGTTTGAAGTCCTTCCAAACTTCTTGTTGTGATTTAGTTCTAATTTCAAGGCATTATGGTCTGAGAATATGCTGGGGATGATCCCAATCATTTGTTATCGGTTCAGACACGATTTGTGACCCAGTATGTGGTCTTTTCTGGAGAAAATTCCATGTGCACTTGAGAAGAATGTGTATTCAGTTGAGTTTGGATGTAAAGTTCTGTAGATATCTGTGAAATCCATCTGGTCCAGTGTATCATTTAAAGCTCTCGTTTCTTTGGAGATGTTGTGTTTAGAAGACCTATCGAGTGTAGAAAACGCAAGACGGAAGTCACCAAGTATAAGTGTATTATTATCTAAGTATGTCTTAACTTTGGTTATTAATTGATATATTTGGCAGCTCCCACATTCGGGGCATAAATATATTGATGATTGTTAAGTCCTCTTGTTGGATAGATCCTTTAAGTATGATATAGTGTCCCTCTTCATTTCTCACTACAGTCTTTGGGGTAAATTTTAGTTCATCTGATATAAGGATGGCTACCCCTGCTTTCTTTTGAGGACCATTTGAATGGTAAATGGTTCTACAACCTTTTATTTTCAGGCTGTAGGTGTCCTTCTGTCTAAAATGAGTCTCTTGTAGACAGCAAATAGATGGGTCCTGCTTTTTTATCCATTCTGAACCCCTGCGCCTTTTGATGGGGTCATTAAGCCCGTTCATGTTCAGAGCTACTATTGAAAGATATGAGTTTAGTGTCATCATGATATCTATTCAGTCCTTGTTTTTGTGGATTGTTCCACTGGACTTCTTCTTAAATGGGAATTTTAAGAGTCCCTCTTAAAATTTCTTGCAGAGCTGGTTTGGAGGTCACATATTCTTTCAGTTCCTGCCTGTCTTGGAAGCTCTTTATCTCTCCTTCCATTCTGAATGAGAGCCTTGCTGGATAAAGTATTCTTGGTTGCATGTTCTTCTCATTTAGGACCCTCAATATATCCTGCCAGTCTTTCTGGCCTGCCAGGTCTCTGTGAAGAGGTCTGCTGTTACCCTAAAACTCCTCTTCATAAAAGTCAGGGATTTCTTGTCTCTTGCTGCTTTAAGGATCTTTTCTTTATCTTTGGAATTTGCAAGCTTAACCATTAAATATCGAGGTGTTGAATGGTTTTTTTTGATTTTAGCGGGGGATCTCTCTATCTCCTGGATCTGAATGCCTGTTTCCCTTCCCAGATTAGGAAAGTTTTCAACTATGATTTGTTCCAATACATATTATGGCCCTCTGTCCCTTTCCGTGCCCTCGGGAACCCCAATTAAACGTAGGTTTTTCTTCCTCAGGCTGTCGTTTATTTCCCTTAATCTATCCTCATGGTCTTTTAATTGTTTGTCTCTTTTTTCCTCAGTTTCCCTCTTTGCCATCAACTTTTCTTCTGTGCAGTCACTCTTTCTTCCACCTTGTTAACCCTCGTCATTAGGACTTCTAGTTTGGATTGCATCTCATTCAATCGATTTTTAATTTCTGCCTGATTAGATCTAAATTCTGCAATCATGAGTCCCTTGAGTCCTTTTTGCTTTTTTTCTAGAGCCGCCAGTAGCTGTATAATAGTGCTTCTGAATTGGCTTTCTGACATTGAATTGTAATCCAGATTTTGTAACTCTGTGGGAGAGAGGACTGTTTCTGATTCTTTCTTTTGAGGTGAGGTTTTCCTTCTAGTCATTTTGCTCAGTGCAGAGTGGCCAAAAACAAGTTGTATTGGGAAAAGGAGAAAAAGAAAGGAGAGAAAGAAGGAAAGAAAAGAGAAAAAGAAAAAAGAAAAAAAAGGAAGAAAGGAAGAAAAAGAGAAGAAAAAAAAGAAAAAAGGGTGGGGGAAGCAAACAGAAATCTAAAAGCAAAATAATAATAATAATAATAATAATAAAAATAAAACAAAACAAAACCAAAAAACCACGGGGGAGCATCTTCTGATTCTGTATACTTTAAGTCCCTTGACTTCCCTTGGAACTTGTCCGTCTAGCTGGTCTTCTGGGGGAGGCGCCTGTTGTGCTGATTTTCAGGTGTTAGCACTTGGGGGAGCTGCTCTGCCCCATCCTGGTGCAGGGCTCAGTGGGGGTTGTTTACCCCGTGAGGCCCCAGGAGGAACAACTGCAGTGGCAGGGCCAGCTCTGGAGCCCTGGAGTCAGCCCCCGCAGTAACTCGGGAGCTCTCCGTCTGCAGGGCCTGGAGGCTCCGGGGCAGGCCGCTGATCTGCTCAGGTTGAGGCAGGAGCGTCCTTGCTGTCCTGGGCCCTCCCGGCCTCTGCCTGTCCCAGGGGAGGCCGGATCCTGGGGTGTGTCCCGGCGCCCTGTGCTCCGGGGCCTGTGCTGTTGGATTCGGCTCCCGCCCCGCAGCCCCCTCTGCGGAGCCGCCCCCGAGCCCCCCCGAGCTGCTCCCGCCCTGCAGCCCCCTCCCCGGAGCCTCCCCCGAGCCCCCCGAGCTGCTCCCGCCCCGCAGCCCCCTCCGCGGAGCCGCCCCCGAGCCCCCCGAGCTGCTCCCGCCCCGCAGCCCCCTCCGCGGAGCCGCCCCCGAGCCCCCCGAGCTGCTCTGGGTCCCCCGTGCGCGCTGCAGCCCTTAGGGAGCTCGGCGCACTCTCCCGGGGCGCAGGTGTCTGTTACTGTCCCCGGGAGCCCGAGGGCACCCCCGCCCTCCTGGGTCCTGCTCCACCTCCCCGCGAGCCCCTTTCCGCCCGGGAAGGTTGGTGCAGCTCCTGCTCCTCCGGGACGGGGCTCTCCTGTCCTGGGACACTCGCCCCGGCCTCAGCCCGGCTCCTCGCGGGCCCCTCCCCCTTGGATGCCTTTTGTTTCTTTCTTTCTTCCCCGTCCCCTCTTCCTACCGAGATAGAAGCACGAACTCTTCTCACTGTAGCATTCCAGCTGGTCTCTCTTTAAATCTCAGGCCAAATTCGTAGGTTTTCAGGATGAGTTGAAGGTTATCTAGGTAATTTGCTGGGGACAGGTGACTTGGGGACCCTACCCTTCTGCCATCTTGCCCCTTCCTTCCCACATGTGGGTTTTTAAAGGTGAAAGCTTAAGGACCAAAGGTATATGGCACTCTCTATTTTGTAGTTTGTAGCTTCTTGCAAGTCTATAATCTTTTCAAAGCAAAATCTTAAAAAAAAACCCAAATGTCTTTTTAAAATGCTTGTGTTAGAAAACATAGTAAAAAAGTGAACAGAGGATATTTTTAAATTTGCAAAATATTTAAAGTTCATAAAGTGGCATCGGTTTAGGCTTGTACTATTTGTGGGATTAAAAGAATATTTGGTTAAATTCAGAGCAAAAAAAATCTCTCATTTTACCTACATGTGTGCATAAAATATATAAAATAAGCAGTTTTTATTCTGATTTTGGGTCTTATCCCCCCTGTGGATCGTAAAGACATAGGCTGATTGCTAAGAGGGGAGGGAGATTAACCTGGATTATATAGAAACTTGTGCTTAATTTCAAAATTTAAAGTAATCCTATAAAATCAGAAAACCCTTATTATTAAAAAAGGTGGTACCAGTAACAAAAGAAATCATGAAATCTGTATAAAGAATGTGGAATCGAAATGCTATTAGAGATGGCAAATGATGCTTTGCTGCCTCTTGCCCTCTGTAACGTTCAATGTGCCAGTGTCTGTTTTACCGCCATTTATTGCCTGATACACGTTTATATATCTGCATAGATATATATTCCACTGCTGCCGATAATGTCTCAGTGAACTGTGTCGTCATATGCCTAGTGGTAAAATGCACATTGTGGTAAAATATACCCAAGATGTATCATTTTAGCCACTTTTAAGTGTATGGCATCGAGTGCTGTGCAACTGTCACCACCACCCGTGTCAAGAACTTTTCCATCATCCTACAGAGAAAGTGCATGCCCATTAACTAGCTCCTGCCACCCCTCCTCAGCCACTGGCAACCTCTGTTCTACTCTTTTCTGGTACATTAGGCCCTTGTAAAAATAGTTATGCAAGTGGGATGACACGGGGTTTGTCCTTTTGTGTCTGGCTTATTTCGTGTAGTGTGGGGTTTCCGAGCACCAGGATCTCCTCCTGTGAGGCTGGATGGCACTGTGTTGTGTGTATCCGCGGCCGTGCACTCATTCACTCGAGTGCGGCCACACTTCAGCTACGGTGGGTGGTGCTGCCACAAACGAGTGTACAAAAATACCAGTTTGTTTGCCTGCTTTCAAGCCCACTGGATATATTCCTAGAAGTAGAATCACTGGGCCACACGAAGAGCCCAAACTGAATATTTTGGGGAGCCATCTCCCCCAGCGACACCCAGGGCTCCAGTTTCCCCGCAATCCTGCTGACACTGGTCAGTTTCTGGTTTTATTTTTCAGAGAAGACATCCAGGGGGCGCGAGCTGTCTCTCATTGTGGTTCTGATCTGCATTTCCGCCTCTGAGCGCTGGCGAGCATCTTCCTGTATTCCTTTTGGCCCTCTGAGTGTCTTCTTTGGAGAAATGTTTGTCCAGGTCCTTTGTCGGGGTTTGAATTAGGTTGTTTGCATTTTGTTGTTGTACTTTAAAGTTTTATTATATTCTGGGTATCAATCCCTAGTGAGATATGTGACTTACAAAGATTTTCTCCTATTCTGTGGGCTGCCCTCCCTCTCTTGTGATAGTGCTGTTTGATGCACAAAAGTCCCTAATTTTGATGAAGCCCAGCAAACGATATTCTGGGATCTTCAGAAAGTGCCCTTGCTGCTCCCTGAGCAGGATCAATGTGCAGCCTGACACCAGGATCCTGAGCCTGGGCTCCCCTCCCCAGCCCACACTTGGGCCTGAGTCCCATTTGCTCCAGGCCATATGTGCACCATCCCAGCTACAGTGTCAGCCTCACCTGGCTGAATCACATTCTCTGAAGTGGCCTCCTTACTCTCCCATCCACACTGGTGCTACGCCACCCCCGAGGGACTCTGGGCAGACCTCTAAGCCCCTGGCCATTCTGTGTCTCACACAGGGGCTCAGACCCCAGCCTGATCACTGAGCGCCCCAATCCCCAGGCCTGCTCTCTGCTGTCCTCATGTTCTGGCCATGAACCTGCACATCCTCTGTGGGGGACTCAGCTGTCTCAGTGGGTGCTTTATCTTTGCAACTAAGCCCTGAGCTGGGGACAGGGACACTGGCAGAACCCAGATGCTCTGCAAGATACGACCCTGTGCCCTACCTTGCTCTCTGCACAGCCCAAGCAGCATAACTCGCCTTGTGGATGAAATAGGCAGGTGGTCTACAGCTGGCCCAGAAAGGGACAAGCCCTACCATGATGCTGCATCTTCACCATGGCATGTCACTGTAAAGGGCTTCCAGAAATGAGGTACGTGTAGCCTTCTGTCTGTAGCCTCCAGAGAATTGGCCACAATCTCCTAATATGATTGGGGAACACCCTCTCCACACCACCACCAGCTCCTATCAGAGAGCCTCCCCTCCTGGGGTGTCCACAGACTCCATGAAGTCTGAGCACAGAGCTGAGGAGCTCAAAGAATAGCAAACCCTGGAGGACAGATCTGGGGACAGAAACCAGCCTCAAGTCTCAGAACCAAGGGGCCTGAAAGAATCATACAGCCTTTAAATCCAAAGGAACCCTCAGCTCATACCACACAGTAAGGAGACAACCCAGCTGTGTGAGGTCCACAGCTGTCTGTGCAGGGGTCTGTCATTCATGACGAGGGGCTGCTGAACACTCTCCACCCACCAAGAGCTGTGTCCTGTCAAACCCACCACTAAGAAGATAGGTGGCTGCAATGGGACAGCCCCCTCCTGTGTCTCATCTATAGAACAGAACATTGCACCAAGTGAGCCGGGGCCATGCAATTCGTGGGGCATTGTGGACCAGGCAGGGGAAGGCAGGAGTATCTATGACAGGCCTGGGAAGACAGGGAGATCTAGAGGAGGAATGGGGGGAGAGAGACATCTAGGACAGGCCTGAGCACGGGGAGATCTAGGACAGGTCTGGGCATGGGGAGATCTAGGACAGGCCTGGGAACAGGAAGATTAGGACGGACCTAGTGGTGGGAAGAGCTTTTGTTTGGTTGCCAGTGACTGAGTGCCCCACTCCCCAGGCCTGCTCTCTGCTGTCCTCATGTTCTGGCCATGAACCTGCACATCCTCTGTGGGGGACTCAGCTGTCTCAGTGGGTGCTTTATCTTTGCAACTAAGCCCTGAGCTGGGGACAGGGACACTGGTGGAACCCAGATGCTCTGCAAGATACGACCCTGTGCCCTACCTTGCTCTCTGCACAGCCCTGTGCTTCAAGCCTGTCATCCTCTAAGTCATCGTACTGCAGGGGACACAGTAATGTCTGATTCCTGGGCCAGCTGTGGGCAGGCTATGGAGGCTGGAAGTCTGAGTGCTGATCCCTGGACAGCTAGGGAACTTTCTCCTCAAACGGAAGCTGCAGCCCAAGACCCAGGAGGGCCGCGTGCGGGTCAGCCAGGAGCCCAGTGTGCACAGACCTGGCCCCCGGGTGTTCCGCTGAGTCAACGCTGCTCCCACCACCTGGTGGGACCTCGGGTCAATAGCAGGGGCTGGAGGAGGATTCCTAGGTGGAGGCCGCACACAGCTGAGCCCTGCACCCAAGGACAGGGGAGCCAGAAGCTGCAGGGGGAGATGCACCCTTTGAACTCGGGGACATGACGCCCATTCTCTGGTGGGAAGTGCCTGCTGGTGGGGGGGCTGGCTGAATTTCCTCCCTCTCCTGGGAGCACTCCCCTCCATCCTGGAGGGGGGGCAGGGAGGGTGTGGGAAGGGGGCTGTGAGAGGGGTCCAGAAAGGCCCGAGTTCACCCAGGACACCCTCCAGCTGCGTAGGGAGCGGTTAGCCCCCACTCTCCCCTGGGGCCACATGTGACAGAGGCCGTCCGGCCCTGCTGGGAGCTCCTGTCCTCCACCTCCCTGAGCCCTGGGGTCAGTGTTCCCTGGACAGTGTGAGAAGGAGCAGGGTCAGCCAGCGGCCGCCCAGGAAGGGGGCAGCATCCCAGGAATGTTCTGCTAATCCAGCTCCTGCCCGAGGTCAGCCCTGACCCAGCCCTGGGGAGCCTGCTCCTGCGACATCATGTCCCTCTGTGCTACAGCAACACTGCCTGGTAGCTGGGCCTGTCCCTGTGTGTCCAGCATGGTCCCAGACCTCGTGTGCACCACCCAGGGCTTCTGTGTGGACCCTGGGGACTACTCAGTAGGACCCTCCTTACACAAGTGACTGTCTCAGTCACCCCCACGTCCTCCTGTCCCCCCGGGACTGTCCCCCTGACCGGCTTCGTCACCCCCACATCCTCCTGTCTCCCCCGGGCTGTGCCTCCTGACCTGCTCCGTCACCCCCATGTCCTCCTGTTCCTCCCCGGGGCTGTCCCCCCTGACCTGCCCTTCACCCCCACATACTCCTGTCCCCCCCAGGGCTGTCCCTTCTGACCTGCTCCATCATTCCCACGTCCTCCTGTCCCCCCTGGGGCTGTCCCCTCTGACCTGCTCTGCCACCCCCACATCCTCCTGTCCCCTCCGGGGCTGTCCCCCTGACCTGCTGCATCACCCCCACATCCACCTGATCCCCCAAGAACCGTCCCCACTGACCTACTCCGTCACCCCCACATCCCCTCCTATACAACACTCCAGTATCTCCTTGCCATGGAGACCCCGTCCACCCACAGCCTGGACCTTGCTCTGGCCCCCCTGCACCAGTTCTGCCCTGGGGGACCCATTATGGACAAGACAGGCCACAGCTCGGAGACCAGGAAGGGGTGCCTGGCCCACCCGGCCCTAGGGTGTCAGCACAGACCCTGGGGTCCTGAGTGCAGGCTCAGTGCATGGTTATCCCTGTGCCTCATGCCTGCACTTGGTCTGATCCTTCCCCCTCCCCTGTCTCCTGCTTGAATCCCCCTCCCACGCCTCCAGCACCCCTCCAGCCATGGCAGGCCCCTGGCCTGTCACCTTAGGGTTCCCCCATCCCAGCCCTTTGCAGGAGGCTCAGCCACAGGGGATGTGCCTGCAGCTGCTGCTTCCTCGGACCCAGCACCCAGGCCTGCAGACAGCTTGTGAGGCCACCCCAGTACTCATGCAGCACCCAGAGTCATGAGGAATGAGACTTACTTGTAGTTCAGCCACCAGGTCAGGGGAGCTTTGTCATGCACCAGAAGCTGACTGATGCATAGCTGGTAAGCAGGAGCTGGGTGGGGTGGGATCGGGCCCCTGGATGCCCTGGTCCTGCCCACACCACACCTGCTCTCCTTCTCCGATGGACCCTGTGCTGATGGCCTGAGAGCCGTGTCCCCGTGTGACCTGGGGGCGAGGAGAAACACGTGTACCCTAGGGGAGGCCTGCAGACCCAGGGCCAGCTCAGCCTGCTGGAGGGCCCTGGACACAGGACTGCCCTGGGCCTCAGTTTCCCCAGCTGTAAAGGGAGGGGCTCATGGGGTCTGCCCTGGGAGGTGGTATGAGCAGGGAGTAGGTGGCCTATTCTTTCAGATACAGCCTCCCCCTCCCACAGCTGGTTCCCATTAGAGCAAGACTTGCTCCCCCAGCTAAGTGAGCTTTCAGGCAAATAAGGAAACCCAATCCCTCATGGCTCATCCCATATTCCAGCCCTGGGAGCAGTCCAGCAGCTCCTCCTGCCTCCTCAGCCCCTCTAGGACCTCACTCTCAAGCGGCTCTTGAAAGCAGACAGGGGCTCTGGGACTAAGAGGTTGGAGGTGGCCGTTCCATCAGGAGAACTGTTTGCAGAGACTCTGTTGCATGGCCTGGCTTCCAAGCTGCTGGGCCAGGAGAGGGTCCCCATGAAGGCTGGGGTTCCCGGGATGAGAGAAGGTCCCCACCCCTAGTCCTTCAAGGACCCACCCAGTGAGAAGGAAGGGCAGAAGCTGCTCCAAGATCCCCAGCAGCTCACCCTGCTTATGTGGGCCAACCCTGAGTGCTAGGGCCACATCTCCACCAGCCCTGTCTCTCTCCAGCGCCGACTTGGCCAGTTTGACTCCTGTCTGACCCTGGCCTGGCCAAGCCCTGGAGCCCAGTCTCTTGACCAGGAAGCCACTCACCCCAAGGGTTGCTGTGTTCTCCACATGTCACACTGTGGGCTCCTTGGTATTAGACAACAGTTAAGGAACAGAGGACTGATGCTTTGGGGTGTGTGTGTGTGAGCTCTGTGTGTGCTGTATGTGTGAGCTGTGTGATCTATAGGTGTGTGCGCTGTGTATTTGTGTTAGCTGTGTGTATGAGAACTGTGTGTGAAAGCTGTGCGTGCTGTGAGCTGAGTGTGTGAGCTGTGTGTGTGTGAGCTGTGTGTGTGTGAGTTGTGCATGCATGAGCTGAGTGTGTGTGAGCTGTGAGTGAGTTGTGCATGCATGAGCTGTGTGAGCTGTGTATGCGTGAGCTGTGTGTGTATTAGCTGTGTGCATTGAGTGTGTGAGCTGTGTGTGTGAGCTGAGTGTGTGTGAGTTGAGTGTGTGTGGTGGGGGAGCATGCCCTGAGTGCTCCTCCTGGCAGTAGGTCGGATAGGCGAGGAGCGCTCAGGCCCTGGTCTCACCCCTGGTCTGACCCTCAGGAGGCAAGGCTGACACAGTTGTTCCCCCTGGAGGCAGAGGCCTGGCCGATCCCCGAGGCTTCAATCTCTAGAACAGGAGAGGCAGCTTGTGCCTCCGCCCTCAGGGGCCTGGCCTGGCTCCTCACCCTGGGTCCTCTTGGGGGGGCCTGGTGGGCAAAGGGCAGCCAGGTGATGGGGTGCTGAGCTTCTGCTCTAGGCTCAGACACACAACAGGGTCCCCTTCTTATTCTGCTCCTGCCCTGAGGAGTGTGCCCTGGGGCTTCCTGCCCTGGTGGGCTGGTTGGGGTGGCACCGCCTGGCCGCTGGAACAGGTCCCGGGGCTCCCACAATTGGAGGGGGGACTGAGGCAGTAGAGGCAGGGACGGTGCGGGGCACTGGCCTGGCGCTGACCAGCCTGGGGCCCAGCACCCCCTGGGCTTCTGTGACCACATAGCGCCGGGAGCCTGGAAGGCAACGTGTCTTGCTTGCAGGTCCTGCTACTTCTCGACTCCTTGCTGAGGGTCACCACTGCCCAGGGATTCTGTCCAAACACCCACCCCTCCCCAGGTGCCCACCTCTGTGTCTGTTCATTAGTCCCCCAGGGCACGGTCCATATGGGACGTTCACACATGCAGGCACACATGTGCCTGGGCACTTGCACACCTGGGGTGACACTCCCAAGCACTCATGCCTACACATGCTGTGCCTTCCTGCACCACCTGAGCCATCTCTTTCCTTTCCTGGATTTGAGCTGCAGCCCCCTCCACAATGTCCCCTCTCTGGTCCGTGGGTGGCCTGCCATCAGGGTCCAGTCATTTGAGCCTCCTCTGTGCAGCAACTGGTCCCTCAGGTGAGCTCCCAGGGCCCTGCCCCATGCGGAGGGCAGGACTGTTGCACACACACCACCCCACTCAACAGATGCCGGCCCAGTCTAATCGGCACCAACTCACTCTGGCTCCAGCTCTCTGGGGGTCTCTGGGGTCTTGGGACAGAGGGGGGAGCTGGAAAGACGGGGCTCAGGCCCTCAAGGCAGTAGGTCACCCACCACTGCACAGGCAGCTGGCCCAGGTCACACCACAGAAGCGGGTGAGTGGGATCCGTATCCAGGGTGCGGGCTGTCAAAGCTGGGCCTCCCCACGTGCACACATGAGGTCACTGTCAAGTGCTGCATGCCTGGAGCTGCCCCTTAGCCCCAGGGTCTTGGTGCAACCGCACTCCTGCAGAGGCACCCAGGCATGAGTGGTGGGGCACCCGGGCTCTGGGCTGTGGGCGTGCAGCAGGGACTCAGGCCCAGCCCCTCAGGGAAGGTCAGCTGTGTGGAGGTGTGTGGAGGGCAGGAGGAGACAGATGCAGCACTCGACACTAGTGGGGGTTCTGCGAAGACCCTGTCCTGCAAATGGGGAGACTGAGGCCCAAGCAGGGACAGGGTATGAGAAGTAAGGCTGAATGGGCCTTGGACCCAGACACCCAAGGGAACAGCGTCATGGAAATGCAGCGCTAGGACCAGCCAGGTGGGGCTGCACGGCAGGGCACACCCAGGCATCTAGAACTTTCAGGGTGAAGGATCAGTCTCACCAACAAATGGTGCCGGATACACTGTGTCAAATTAATCCCCTAAATGAACCAAAATGGATCAGAGACTTAAAACCATAAAACTCTGAGAGGAAGATGAAGGGGCCAATCTTTACGACTGGGATTTGTCGATGGATTCTTGGATGTGGCGCTAAAAGCAGAAGCGATAAGAGAAAAATGAGCCATTTCATGAAAAACGAAAGTTCAGTTCCTCAGAAGAGATCATCAAGGGAGTGATGACATCCATCCCTGGAGAGCATCCAGGATGGAAGAAAGTGTTTGCAGATCATAAACGTGAGGAACCCAGTCTGCAGAATATACAAAGATCTCCTGCAGACCAGCAACAAACACAAACAGCTCAGTTAAAAATGGGCAAAGGCCAGGATCACACTGTCTTAATGATCATAGCTTTGTAGTACAACTTGAAAACTGGAACTGCGATGCCCCCGTATCTGGTTTTCTTTTTCAATATTCCCCTGGCTATTCGGGATCTTTTCTAATTCCTTTTTTCCCCCCTCTTTTCTTCTTTTTTATTTATTTTTATTTTTTTATAATAAGTTTATTTTTTATTGGTGTTCAATTTACCAACATACAGAATAACACCCAGTGCTCATCCCACTAAGTGCCCCCCGCAGTGCCCGTCACCCATTCACCCCCACCCCCCGCCCTCATCCCCTTCCACCACCCCTAGTTCGTTTCCCATAGTTAGGAGTCTTTATGTTCTGCTTCCCTTTCTGATATTTCCCACACATTTCTTCTCCCTTCCCTTCTATTCCCTTTCACTATTATTTAAACTCCCCAAATGAATGAGACCATATAATGTTTGTCCTTCTAGGATTGACTTATTTCACTCAGCATAATACCCTCCAGTTCCATCCACGTCGAAGCAAACGGTGGGTATTTGTCATTTCAAATGGCTGAGGAATATTCCATTGTATACATAAACCACATCTTCTTTATCCATTCATCTTTCGATGGACACCGAGGCTCCTTCCACTGTTTGGCTATTGTGGACATTGCTGCTATAAACATTGGGGTGCAGGTGTCTCGGCGTTTCATTGCATCTGTATCTTTGGGGTAAATCCCCAACAGTGCAATTGCTGGGTCATAGGGCAGGTCTATTTTTAACTTTTTGAGGAACCTCCACACAGTTTTCCAGAGTGGCTGCACCAGTTCACATTCCCACCAACAGTGCAGGAGGGTTCCCTTTTCTCCGCATCCTCTCCAACATTTGTGGCTTCCTGTCTTGTTAATTTTCCCCATTCTCACTGGTGTGAGGTGGTATCTCATTGTGGTTTTGAGTTGTGTTTCCCTGATGGCCAGTGATGCGGAGCATTTTCTCATATGCGTGTTGGCCATGCCTATGTCTTCCTCTGTGAGATTTCTGTTCATGTCTTTTGCCCATTTCACTATTTGTTTATTTCATTGCTGTTGAGTTTAATAAGTTCTTTAAAGGTCTTGGATACTAGCCCTTTATCTGATACGTCATTTGCAAATATGTTCTCCCATTCTGTAGGTTGTCCTTTAGTTTTATTGACTGTATCCTTTGCTGTGCAAAAGCTTCTTATCTTGAAGTCCCAATAGTTCATTTTTGCTTTTGTTTCTCTGGCCTTCATGGATGTATCTTGTAAGAAGTTGCTGTGGCCACAATCAAAAAGGGTGTTGCCTGTGTTCTCCTCTAGGATTTTGATGGATTCTTGTCTCACATTGAGATCTTTCATCCAGTTTGAGTTCATCTTTGTGTCTGGTGCAAGAGAGTGGTCTAGTTTCATTCTTCTGCATGTGGATGGACAATTTTCCCAGCACCATTTATTGAAGAGACTGACTTTCTTCCAGTGGATAGTCTTTCCTCCTTTATCGAATATTAGTTGACCATAAATTCAGGGCCCATTTCTGGGTTCTCTATTCTGTTCCATGATCTATGTGATAGATAAACCATTAGCCAGCCTTATTAAAAACAAAAGAGAAAAGACTCAAATGAATAAAATCGTGAATGAAAGAGAAGAGATAAAAAACCAATACCAAGGATATACAAACGATTTTAAAAACTTATTATGAGCAGCTGTACACCAATAAATTAGGAAATCTAGAAGAAATGGACACATTTCTGGAGAACCACAAACTACCAAAACTGGAACAGGAAGAGATAGAAAACCTGAACAGGCTGATAACCAGGGAGGAAATGGAAGCAGCCATCCAAAACCTCCCAAGACACAAAAGTCCAGGGCCAGATGGTTGCCCAGGAGAATTTTATCAAATGTTTAAAGAAGAAACAATACCAATTCTACTAAAGCTGTTCCAAAAGATAGAAAGGGACGGAATACTTCCAAACTCATTTTATGAGGCCAGCATCACCTTAATTCCAAAACCAAAGACTCCACCAAAAAAGAGAATTATAGACCAATATCCCTGAATGAACACAAATGCAATATTCTCAACAAGATACTAGCCAATAGGATACAACAATATGTTAAGAAGATTATTCACGGTGACCAAATGGGATTTATTCTGGGATGAAAGGCTGGTTCAACACTCGTAAAACAATCAACATGGTAGATCATATCAACAAGAGAAAAAACAAGAACCGTATGATCCTCCCAATAGATGCTGAGAAAGCATTTGACAAAATACAGCATCCATTCCTGATCAAAATTCTTCAGAGTGTAGGGATAGAGGGAACATTCCTCGACATCTTAAAAACCATCTACGAAAAGCCCACAACAAATATCATTCTCAATGGGGAAGCACTGGGAGCCTTTCCCCTAATATCAGGAAAAGACAGGGATGTCCACTCTCACCACTGCTATTCAACATAGTACTAGAAGTCCTAGCCTCAGCAATCAGACAAGAAAAAGAAACAAAAGGCATTCAAATTGGCAAAGAAGAAGTCAAACTCTCCCTCTTAGCCAATGACATGATACTCTACGTAGAAAACCCAAAAGACTCCCCCGCAAGATTGCTAGAACTCATACAGCAATTCGGCAGTGTGGCAGGATACAAAATCAATGCCCAGAAGTCAGTGGCATTTCTATACACTAACAATGAGACTGAAGAAAGAGAAATTAAGGAGTCAATCCCATTTACAATTGCACCCAAAAGCATAAGATACCTAGGAATAAACCTAACCAAAGAGGTAAAGGATCTATACCCTAAAAACTACAGAACACTTCTGAAAGAAATTGAGGAAGACACAAAGAGATGGAAAAATATTCTATGCTCATGGATTGGCAGAATGAATAGTGTGAAAATGTCAATGTTAGACATTGGGAAGACAAAGGGAAACTCAAAATGGATGAAAGATCCAAATGTGAGACAAGATTCCATCAAAATCCTAGAGGAGAACAAAGCAACACCCTTTTTGAACTTGACCATGGCAACTTCTTGCAAGATACACCTATGAAGGCAAGGGAAACAAAAGCAAAAATGAATTATTGGGACTTCATCAAGATAAGAAGCTTTTGCACAGCAAAGGATACAGTCAACAAAACTCAAAGACAACCTACAGAATGGGAGAAGATATTTCCAAATGACGTATCAGATAAAGGGCTAGTTTCCAAGATCTATAAAGAACTTATTAAACTCAACACCAAAGAAACAAACAATCCAATCGTGAAATGGGTGAAAGACATGAACAGAAATCTCACAGAGGAAGACATAGACATGGCCAACATGCACATGAGAAAATGCTCCGTATCACTTGTCATCAGGGAAATACAAATCAAAACCACAGTGGGTTACCACCTCACACCAGTGAGAATGGGGGGAAAATTAACAAGACAGGAAACCACAAATGTTGGAGAGGATGCGGAGAAAGGGGAACCCTCTTTTACTGTTGTTGGGAATGTGAACTGGTGCAGCCACTCTGGGAAACTGTGGAGGTTCCTCAAAGAGTTAAAAGTAGATCTGCCCTATGACCCAGCAATTGCACTGCTGAGTATTTACCCCAAAGACAGATGCAGTGGAACGCCAGGACACCTACACCCCAATGTTTCTAGCAGCAATGTCCGCAATAGCCAAATGGTGGAAGGAGCCTCGGTGTCCATGGAAAGATGAATGGATAAAGAAGATGTGGTTTATGTATACAATGGGATATTACTCAGCCATTAGAAAGGACAAATACCCACCATTTGCTTCAACGTGGATGGAACTGGAGGGTATTGTGCTGAGTGAAGTAAGTTAATCGGAGAAGGACAATCATCATATGGTTTTACTCATCCGGGAATATAAAAAATAGTGAAAGGGATTAAAGGGGAAAGGAGAGAAAATGAGTGGGACATATCAGAGAGGGTGACAAAATATGAGAGACTCCTAACTCTGGGAAACGAACTAGGGGTGCTGGAAGGGGAGGTTGGGCTGGGGGTGGGGGTGACTGGGTGACTGGCACTGAGGAGGGCACTTGATGGGATGAGCACCGGGTGTTATGCTATATGTTGGCAAATTGAACACCAATAAAAAATACATTTATATAAAAATATATACAAAAAAATGGGCAATGGAGGATGCCTGGGCGGCTCAGGGGTTGATTGTCCGCCTTCCAATTAGGGCGTGACCCCGGGGTCCTGGCATGAGTTCCACATCGGGCTCCACACGGGGAGCCTGCTTTTCTCCCTCCCCCTGCCTGTGTCTCTGCCTCTCTCTTATGGTCTCTCCTAAATAAATAAATAAAATCTTAAAAAAAAAAAAGGGGCAAAGGGCTTTGACAGACATTCACAGACACAAACAGCCAGCGAGCACCCAGGAGGACGCTCGGAGGGTCATCTGTTAGGGATGGAAGCAGAGACCTTTGCACCTGCTTCGGCGGCGGCAGGAAGAAAACGTGGTGGGGAAGATGTGGAAAGGCCCCCGCCCACTGACCAGAGGAGCTTGTGGGGCTGCAGCCATGGGGGATCCAGGGCCAGCACCTATGAGCTATTCCGCAATTACAGGCGGAATGGAGACCCTCGGCCCCAACAGAGCTGAACAGGCACGTGCACACCTGCGTGCACAGCAGCCTGTCCACGGGCCACACGGTGGAACACGGTCCACTAACGTGCCCACAGATCAGCACTCGGCATCTGCAGGGACAGTGCTGTCACCTGCCGAAGCCACTACTCTCCCGGAAACGCTGCTGGTGATAGACCACAGGCATGGAAGGCCATGTGGATGGGTTGAGGGGAGGGGCCAGAGCCTGCAGGCAGGTTGGCGGGCTTCATTCAGGGTTAGACATGATGATGTCACAGCACTGCCGATGCACCAAGTCTCACTTTGCTGTTCACGTAAAAACTGTCGATTTCACGTTTTGTGAATTTTGCTGTCTTAGCCCACCCCCCCGCCCACCCCACCCAAGGACAGGGAGGGCAAGTGTGCGGCTGTGAATTCACTGTTTTTTGAACGAGGATGGCGACACATAGTCCTCTTCCTCTGCGCTGTCCCTGGCTCTTCTACTGTCCAACGGCAGAGCTGCACCCTGGCAGCAGGGACCCTAATCAGCTAGATTAGGCTTCGGGGCCCACTGAACAGGGGATGGAAAAGGTTTGAAGGACCTGCTCCTGTCCCTGTAGAGGAGACTGCGTGTTTGGACAGGCTACACAGACACAACCAAGGGGCACAGCTGAGGGTCCTTCCAGCTGTCCCGGGGGGCTGTGGCTGGGACTCCATGACAGCATGCCAAAGCTCAGAGAGGGAGCTGCACCTTTCTGGGGATGACCATCGGCAAGCCCTGGCCTTCTCCTCTCCCAGGCCTCCTTCTCACTAACTGTTCCACCTCCCTGGGGCTGCTCCACCTCCCCGGATGCTCCATCTCACCTTGTCCAGTGAGGCTGTATGCATACCTGAGGCAGATTCTCCAGGGCACTCATCAAGTATGGATAAAGTTCTGGAGCTTATAGGTTTTGCATTCCACTTGCCGGGTGGGGAAGACAAGGATGAAAAAACCTCAGATGATGTGAGTTCTATGAAGACTGTGAAAGGATCCTGATCATGCACCTGTCCCATGAGCATCCTGGCCAGTGGGTGGGGTTTTCACTTGAGTTTTTCTTCCCTTCCTCTTCAGCTTTTCCAGGCTGCCAGGTGGTATCTGCTGGTCAAGCACCTGCACTTGTCCTGGTCTGGGGTCCCAGCTGTGGTTCCCCTCCCACTGTGTGAGTTCAGAGGCTGGCCTGACTGGAACAACACACTCACTCACAAGGCTTCCCCTTCACGGACCAGGTGGTCAGGCTGGAAAGAGCCTGGATAGGCAGGGAAATGCTTGCGACCACATGTCCACACAGCTGGGACCATCTCTTGGCTGCCAACCCTTCTTCCGTCCCAGCAAAGGGCCAAGATGGTGACACAGGGGGTGTCCAAACACAAATTCTCCACCCCTTCTCAAAGAACTCTCTCTGATCCCTAAACCACATTTATTCCAAAACAAAGCCTCCCCCCCTCCCCCGCCTGCCATGGCCCAGCGTTGGTCTTTGTAAATGCCAAAGCCACAGTGTTCATCTGGGGCACAAGAGCTGGCAATCACAGGCTGTAGGGGCAGAGCACACCCACAGACGCCTCCAGAGAGCAGCCCCATCTGTCACCCAGAGGCACCACCGCTCATAAACGTGGCTCAAGGGGTCCCGCGCTTCGCATGGTGATGCTGTCCAAAGATGCCAGACAGGAGCCTGAGCCTGCGGCTCCCCACCTGTGAAATGTGGAGTCATCCTACCTTCCTCAGCCCAGGCACACAGTGAGCAGCTTGGAGCACAGCTGTTGTTTATATGATTATCAGTGTATTTTCTGTTAGCTTTTTTCTATCCCCATCTGATGTCACCATCCTTTTCTCTGATTTGCTTTCTTATAATTTTTCAGAGATGTTTTATGAATTCTTTAGAGCTCTTTTTAAAAAATTTGGAACAAGGTACATTTGCAAGCATTGAGCAAATACTGTGTGTGCATGCTTTCTGCATGTTTCCACATGTCTCTGTGTTTCTGCATAGGTCTGCATGCCTCTTTGTGCACATACACACACACACACACACGAATAAATTACTGCATAATTACATCTGAGCCAGTGGGAGATGGGGAAGTCCTAGGGCAACTCGTTCACACTGGTTTTAGTGGGTTGGCGCATGTCCCAGGGGCCCATGTGATGGAAGGCATGCTTCCATGTAGTGGCTGCCAGAGGAGATTGGGACATGACCTTTCCTCGGGCCCAGCCCCGTGGGAAAGGGGTTTGTGTGGAAAAATGCAGAATATACAGAAATGCTGCATGATGCTACGAATTCATCTGACCTTCTGGGAAGACAGGACATGGACTAGCAAGCCTGTGGAGACCGGTGGCCCAGGGCAGACACGGCTCTCAGTAGGTGGACTTCTGGACTCACTCTCTGTCTGAAAGGCACAGTTTCACCTGAAAACTACCTCTGTTACCTTTTGTAGATTAAAAACTAATGAGAGGACACCTGCCTGGATCAGTCGGTTAGGCATCAGACCCTGGGTCTCAGCTCAGGTCTTGATCTCAGGGCCATGTGTTCAAGCTCCAGGTTGGGCTCCTTTTTGGGTGTGGAGCCTACTTAAAACAAATGTAACCAGAGAAGAAGACTACTTCCCAACATGAATTTACCCCTTCCTCCCTCTCGCAAAGAAGGCTGACTAACCTAGTTTTAGGAATGCCAACCAAGGTGCGGAGGAAAGCAGACAGCTATGGCGAGGATGCTCCACCCTCGGGGCCCCAGGGAGAACCACGCTGACAGTGGGTCTGCTGTTATTCTGCAAAAATCCATGTGGAACTGGAGACCTATCCATCAATCCCATAAAACTGCAGAACAATCCCAGAGAGACCTGGCTTCCAAGCTGGATGTCAAGTCAGTCTGCATAAGGAGACGCTTACTGCTTTACACAAACGGGGGACTTAGCTCGTTGGTCATACAGAAAATTCAGGATTTCAGCTCTTCAGCTCACCTTGCAATATCAAGACACATTTTAATGAAACTCACCCAGAAACTCCAGAGAAAGGAAAACTTGTGTTGCAAAGCTCCACACAGTTGCTTTCATTTTTAATTATAAATACTATAAGTCAGCTGGGAGGTTGCAGTGCTGGCAAGCACCTGGAGCCATCTCAAAACTGTAGACACGGAGCTCCAGCATTTGTGGGTCTCAGAAGTAGCGGGCTGGTTCCAGGGCTGCAGCCGCTCAGTGGCACCGGCGCTGTCCACACTTCTGGGAAGGACCCGACAGCCTTGTGTGGAAAAAGCCTGTCCTCCCACCAAGTCCTCAGCTTGTCCAGGCCATCCAGAGACGTGACACGCGCGCACAGTTATGCGCCGTGTGGATCCCTGCCTCAGTGTCTCCAGGTGCCTCTGCGTGACTCCCTGGCCTCCTCCTCCTCTGAGGGACCCTTGGAGTTCCCTCAATGTTCTTCCAACTTTTAGTGTTCGGTAGACCTGTTTTTATGTTAAGCCAGCACCGTCCTTTTGGAAAGAAGGTTAATTAGTTGATTGGTACATGCATTTATTAGGATGGATCCTCACCAGTCGCAGATTCTGTATTTATGAATTTTTCTGCATTTTAATTCCAATTTCCAAAAGCCTGTTGCAGCTTGTTGGGTGCGCCTTTCAGCGAGGACCTGGGAACCCGGGGACAGAGTCTGGGAAAAGTGCCTGCCCCCTGGGCAGCGTGGTTCTAAGTGCGGGGTCTGTTCAGAGGCCACGCTGTGTTCTGGCTCCCACCCGGTGGCCCCGGGCAGCCTCAGGCCATTCTCGCTCTGGATTTAGCCTCCCTTCTGTCAGGGAGGCAGATTAAACCAGGGGCGTCTCATCTTTGCAAACCCACTGCAACCTGCGTGCCCCCATCTGGTGCAGACAGCAGCCTCCTGTCCTTGGGGTTGCTGGCCCAAAGCCGTCCTGTGGCTGTGGCTGTGGCAGCAGCGGGGACCCTGCTGCAGGAATGAAGCAGCAGCCCTTGGGGAGTAGGGGGGCCAAGGGCGGAGGCCACGAGGGTCCTGCTGTCCCCGGGGCTGGGGGCTGGAGAGGGCCCCATCTGGAGCCTGTGCCAGGCAGCTGCTATGGCTGCCCCACTGCTCCTTCTTCCTATTGTCCGATGACCTGGCCGGCCCGGCCCGTGGTGGCATGCTGCCCATGTGGGGGCACAGACAGGAAGCCCGGCGGGCAGTGCTGGTGAACATGAACTCCTGCTGGCCACAGCCCCTGTCCGTCCATAAGTAGTCCCTTGGGGGTACTGTAGGGGTCTGGGTCCCTGGTACGTCAGAGGGTCATGTCCCATGGCTGGCCTGGTGTCCCCAGCCCTTCCCACCCTGAGTTTCCCTGGGCGATGCGCACAGGGGCTCATACCCTGCTGGGCTGGCCCTCTGGGCAGCCTCGTGAGTGTGCAGGCCCTCTCCCGATGGAGCCATGGGAACTGAGCTTGGGATGCTCCTCCCAAGGGTGACTGTGCTCTTATTGGAGAATCACAGGGGAGGGTCTGAGCCACTTGGAAGGCACAGTGGCGCGTGCTCCGCTTCTTCACCTCGGCAGGCCCTGCCTCCACCGGCTGCCCTTGGCCCAGATTGCGGGCCTCCCATGGGTACTGGTCGCCGGGCCTGCGGCTCACGCTGGGGGTGGCCGGGGATTTGCAGTTGCTCCCGTGCTGACACGGTCTGACTGGTCTGCTGCTGTGGAGTCTCAGAGGATGGCCTCAGGAGCCTGCACCGCCAGGGGTGCCCAGAGGGTGGAGGTGGGGAGCCAGGGCCCACCAGCACCTGTGGCCAGCATCACAGCTGGCTGCCGGGAGGTCGCGGTCTGACCACACTCAAATCCTAAACAGCTGTCAGTGGGCAGCCAGGGAATGGTTGCTCCACGGCTTGGGCATGCCACCCAGACATGCCGCACATGGACTCTGATGCACACGCCTGTGCGCACTCTCACCCCCCCACCCATGTGCATAGCGTGTACACACTCATGAGAACACACATATACCCCAAACCCATGCATACACACGCATGCATACATAGCACACACACATTCACACGAACACCATGCACATGTACCACTTGTCCTGTGACATGTCTCCACCTAGGACTGGGAACACCACCAGCAGCAGCCCTGTGGGATCCTCATGGGCCCTGGAGCAGAACGCTCTCCCACTGGCCTCTCCCTTTCCCACCCACGCTGCTGTCTGCACTGCACCCACAGACAACACCAGGCCTGTGTCCCCGACCAAACCCAGCTCTGGAGTTGAGGGAAAGAGGCCAGACCTGGGCAGGGCTCCTGGTCAGGCTCCTACGCAAATACTGGCGTGCGAGGCCCACGCAGTGCAGGTCAGGGTCTGAGGAGGCCGTAGGTCTGGTCAGAGATGGGACCCTCCACAGGAGCCAGCAGCTGACAGCGGTCAGCCGATGCCCACCTGGGCTGTATGTGCACACGTGTGTGCACACGTGCTTGTCTGGAGGGCTCTCCAGTGTGCGCAGGCACCTCTGGGTCACCGCGTTTCTATCTCCAGGGCACTGCACAGGGCTTGGAGCCCAGGGGGTGTGGGTCCTTTGCCCCCCCCATGATGCTTACTGAAGATCTCCCCACACAGATACACAGCTCAGCACCCAGCCCTTCCCCGCCTTCCACACAGGCTGGGTTCTGGTTGCTGTGAGATGCCCCCGGAGCTCTGCACCACCCATGCCATCCCCCGTGTACCTCTGTGTCCCCTGTGGACACCCTCTGTGCACCTGGGTCCACCCGCCGCTCAGCCCATGCCACTCCCCCTTCCCACTGTGGCGGTCTGCCACCCCCACACCTTCCCAGGGCGCTAGGGCAGGGTCGAGGCGTGCCACACGCAGGGTGTGCGCTCCGCCAATGAACAAGCCAGTCGCTTCCCCAGCACAGATCTCGATCCTTTCAGCCCCAGACACATAGCAGGGCGCATGAGCATGAGTTTTTATCAGACTCTGAACATGAGGAAAGAATCAAGCTTTGAAGGAGGTATCATTTCCAAATCTAAGCAGAGATTTTTGTTTTGGAAACTTCTCCTTTGAAAATCACAGCAAGCCGATGCTGACAGGCATGCTTTCCCCTGAACTGCAGAGTGGTTTATTTGCTCAGGCTGTTCGCTCTCCGGGATGGCCTCTGGAGGTAGACATCTGCTTCTGGTGAGAGCTGCGATTCCACGGTGAGCAGCACACAGCGACGTCAGCTGCGTGGGCGCCAGCCGCCTCGTCACACAAGGGGCTGCTCGGGGACGAGCACCCAGTGTGGAGCCTTCCGGGGCAGCTGCATCCTCTCCAAGGCTGTGCCTGTCCCCTCACGGCCTCTTCTTTCCAGGGAGGGGACTGGGCAGGCCCACCCCTCCTCTCCCCGGGACCCCACTCCAGGCTTGGGACTCTCCGGGTCCTGCTCCTGTCCCCCGGCTCGGAGGCGCACCTAACCTGGGGGCTTGAGGTTTTGGCCAGAACAAAGTTCTCCCAGGGGCACAGCCCTCGGGAGCCAGGCCTCATGCTGCCGGAGCCCTACGCAGGGCTTGGACTGACCGTGTGCCAGGCTGGCGCCCTCCAGGAGAGGGAGGACTCTGGCTGCACGGGGGTTTTGCTGGCGCACTTAGACCCTAGTTGGCGCCCCAGGGGTCACCTCTGGACCTGCCTGGGCCTCACCCACGCCACTTGCCCATCCCTGCCCATGGGAGCCCAGGCAGGGGCGCTCAGGACTTGGTCTTTGTTGGGCACTGTGGCCTGCATTACAGGGTGCCATTCATCTATGGGGCTAAGGGACCCGGGGGTGGGTGGGTAGAGTGAGCTCCGGGAGCCCCGGCCCCGGGGGCCTCTCTCTCTTCCTGCCTCCCCTCCTCCCACTGCCATGTCCACGAATGGTGGCAAATGGCACCCTCTTGGACCCAACTCACTGCCATGTGCACTGGACGGGGGTCCAAGGCCCACAGCGGCCTTCTCCTGGCTGCACTGCTGTAAACACCAGGTGCCACAAAAGAAACCATCCAATTGAAAACGTGCCAAACATGTGGAACGCATTGGCACGATTCCATGGATGGGGCTGGTGTCTCCCACCACCCAGTGCGGACCTGCGGCTGTACCTCGCTGGCCTGCTGCAGGTTCTGGTGGGGCTGTCAGCCTACAGTCAGGCTGCCCGGACAGACAGGAGAGGGTTCCTGCTGCGATGACAGAGGACCCGGTCCCCTTAGCCGCTGGGCTTCTTCCCCCAGCACGGCCTTCATCGTACGGCTGCAGCCTCCTCAGACACATAGGGGGCAGGGGATCTCACCAGGGCTGCAGCACTAAGGGGCCCCGGCCAGGGGCTCTGTCTGCTTGGGACATGGGTTCTTCAGGATCTGCATAATCTAGATGCAGAAATGCACGTTCAGAGGTGAGGACTGACTTCCTCACATGGCAAGGAATGGTCGCTGAGGGGCGAGGTGTCCACTCCCTTTGGGTACATGAGGACTGAGAGCTGGACCGCATGGACCGCAGCTCTCCTGGAAACAGGAGCAGATCCCGAGATGCCCCCAGCATCTCTGCTCTGTTGTGCACACAGCTGCTCCCAGTAACTCAATCCAACACCCATAGGACGGCGCTGTGACAGGATTCTGCAGATTTGGGGTCCCAGATCCAGGGACCTTCAGGCAGGGCAGCATCCGAGTGGGCCTGACCTCACCACATGAGGTCCTTTATAAGCAGACCATTCTCTCGCTGGTCACAGAAGGGGAGTTTGAAATTCCCAGCATGGGAAGATCTGGCTGCTGGCACAGACGGAGGGGACCATGGGGTGAGGGGTGCAGGCGACCTCCAGGAGCTCAGAGCGGCCTAGCTGGCAGCCAGAAATGAAAGTGGGACCTTGGCAAGCAGCCCGATTCTGACGGCAACCTGGATGTGCCTGGATGTGCCCCAGTGATGCAGCCCAGCCAACAACCTGGCTGCAGATCTTGGCCTCCAGAGCTGGGGGAAAGCATTCCTTTTGGTTCAAGCCACCCTGTTTGTGCTGCTTTGTTATGGCAGCCACAGGAAACTAGCAGATCCTGTTACCAGGACGTGGGGGGCCACCTTAACAGTACCTAAAACTGCAAGTGGCTTTGGAATTGGAGAATGGTTTGACAATTTTGACACATGAGAGAAAAAAGCCCCAGCTGCCTTGAACAGTCCTTTGGCAGAAACAGGCAGTTCGACAGGCTCTCAGAGATGGGGGACACTTGGGACAACAGCAGAGAGCTCAGCGGGACTGTGTCAAGAGCAGAACCTGTGAGTCAAGGGTGGTCGGCCTGGCCTGGTGTGTGGCCGGCCACGTGGAGGTGAATGGAAGAAGATGCCCGGAGCAGCTCCTGATGGTTTGGGAAGGTTTCAGCCTGCTAAGTTGCAAGGATCCACGGCTGGGAGAGCATGCCCTGGACAGAGCCAGCCCTTGGCTTGCGGGTGCCTGGGCCTCTCTGCGGAAGTCAGCACAGAGGCTGCGGAGCGCAGGACCCTCTGACAGTGTGGCCCGCGAGGTCGTGGAGAACGTCATATGAGCAGAAGTACTGCCCGCTTAGACCGAAAGGGACCCAGGGACATAGGGCCCTTGTACTTCCAAAATTTCAGGCAGAAAACAGGCTTTGGACATGCTCTTCCCTTCAAGAGAAGAGAGTGACCCCAAGAGCAGAGAGCAAAGCCTTGGATCACAGAGGAGTGCGGTTAGGCCTCGAAACCGACTGGACTTTGGTATATCTTGGGATCAGACCCCGCTGTCCTCCCTCCAACTCTCTTTCTTAGAGCAGTTTAGGTTCATAGCAGGATTGAGTGGAAGGGACAGAGTTCCCATATACGCCTGACCCCAGATGAGCACAGGCTGTCCCGCCACCCAAATCTCACATTGGAGGCGTGCATCCATGCACACAGAAGAGCCTATTCTGACATAGCATGGTCACCCAAAGTCCGTGGCATACATAGGGGTGCATAGTGAAAGGGAATATAAGGGAAGGGAGAAGAAATGGATAAGAAATATCAGAAAGGGAGACAGAACATGAAGACTCCTAACTCTGGGAAACGAACTAGGGGTGGTGGAAGGGGAGGAGGGCAGGGGGTGGGGGTGACTGGGTGGCAGGCACTGAGGGGGGCACTTGATGGGATGAGCACTGGGTGTTATTCTGTATGTTGGCAAATTGAACTCCAATAAAAAATAAATTTATTATTTAAAAAAAAGGAGTGGTGAGAGGGAACACTTTGCCTTGTTCACGATCTGAGCAGGAAATTTTCTTATTTCTCACCAGTAAATATGATGTGAGCCATAGATGTTTTATTTTGTTGTTTATTTTTGGCAGAAATTGAGTTTATATTTTCAGTTTTATTTTTTTAATTTATTTTAATTAAAAATTTTTTTATTGGAGTTCAATTTGCCAACATTTAGCATAACACCCAGTGCTCATCCCACTAAGTGCCCCCGCTCAGTGCCCATCACCCAGTCAGCCCCACCCCCCACCCTTTCCACTACCCCTTGTTCGTTTCCCAGAGTTAGGAGTCTCTCATGTTTTGTCACCCTCACTGATATTTTCACTTATTTTCTCTCCTTTCCCTTTACTCTCTTTCACTAATTTTTATATTCCCCAAATGAATGAGACCATATAATGTTTGTCCTTTTCTGATTGACTTATTTCACTCAGCATAATATCCTCTAGTTCCATCCACGTCAAAGCAAATGGTGGGTATTTGTCATTTCTAATGGCTGAGGAATATTCCATTGTATACATAAACCACATCTTCCTTATCCATTCATCTTTTGATGGACACTGAGGCTCCTTCAACAGTTTGGCTATTGTGGACATTGCTGCTAGAAACATCGGGGTGCAGGTGTCCCAGCGTTTCACTGTATCTGTATCTTTGGGATATATCCCCAACAGTGCAATTGCTGGGTCGTAGGGCAGATCTATTTTTAACTTTTTGAGGAACCTCCACACAGTTTTCCAGAGTGGCTGCACCAGTTCACATTCCCACCAACAGTGCAGGAGGGTTCTCCTTTCTCCACATCCTCTTCAACATTTGTTGTTTCTGGTCTTGTTAATTTTCCCCATTCTCACTGGTGTGAGGTGGTATCTCATTGTGGTTTTGATTTGTATTTCCCTGATGGCAAGTGATACGGAGCATTTTCTCATGTGCTTGTTGGCCATGTCTATGTCTTCCTCTGTGAGATTTCAGGTTGTACTACAAACCTGTGGTCATCAAGACAGTGTGGTACTGGCACAAAAACAGACACATAGATCAATGGAACAGAATAGAGAACCCAGAAGTGGACCCTCAACTTTATGGCCAACTAATATTCGATAAAGGAGGAAAGACTATCCATTGGAAGAAAGACAGTCTCTTCAATAAATGGTGCTGGGAAAACTGGACATCCACATGCAGAAGAATGAAACTAGACCGTTCTCTTACACCTTACACAGAGACAAACTCAAAATGAATGAAAGATCTAAATGTGAGACAAGATTCTATCAAAATCCTAGAGGAGAACACAGGCAACACCCTTTTTGAACTCAGCCACAGCAACTTCTTGCAAGATACATCCATGAAGGCAAAAGAAACAAAAGCAAAAATGAACTATTGGGACTTCATCAAGATAAAAAGCTCCTGCACATCCAAAGAAACTGTCAACAAAACTCAAAGACAACCTACAGAATGGGAGAAGATATTTGCAAATGACGTATCAGATAAAGGGCTAGTATCCAAGATCTATAAAGAACTTATTAAACTCAACAGCAAAGAAACAAACAATCCAATCATGAAATGGGCAAAAGACAGGAACAGAAATTTCACAGAGGAAGACATAGATGTTTTATAGATGTTCTTTATGAAGTTGACAAAATTTCCCCCATTCCTATTTTGCTGGAAGGTGTTTTCTCTTTTTCTTTCTTTCTTCTTTTTCTTTCTTTTCTTTTACTTTTTAATCATGATGCATGTTAGAATTTGTCAAATACTTTATTAACATGATCATACAATTTTTCCTTAGTCTGTTGTGATAGATTGTATTAATTGACTTTTGGATGGTGAACCAGCCTTGCACAACACTGGCTCAGGGTGTATAATTACTTTTATGGATTGTTGGATTTGATTTGCTAACATTTTGTTGAACATTTTTGCATCTATGCTCATGAGAGATATTCGTCTGTGGTTCCTTTGTAATGTCTTTGCTGGATTTATATTAGGGTAATGCTGGCCTCATAGATGTGTTAGGAAGTGGGTGACATTACTATTCTGGGCAGTGTAATGTGGTAGGGCTGAGCATGTTCATGGCAGCAGGTCTTGAACTGTGGGCATCTAGGGTCAGGGTGTGAATTCACGAGGGCAGAGCACTTACTCTTCCAAACCCAGAGGTCAGAGTGCGCTTGGACAATATGCAATGATCTCCCTTCTCATGACCTAAACACTCCTGCCAGCACACAAAGAAAGTGCGGCTGCAGGTTCGGGCACCTCCCAATTTGGGTTTGTTTGGAGGGATAATACTGTTGCTACCCAGGGTATCTTGTTCCACTCCCCCAGCAATTTCTCCAGTTCCCTCTGTGACACCCTTTGTCAGGGCCATGTGCTGTGGGGTCAAGCCACTTGGGGGAGAAAGGTCGTCTGGGTTTAGCAGCCAGCCTCCGACTCCAGAAGGAGACCATTTTACTATGAGATGGGGCATAAATGGGTGGTTTTAGATCTGGACCCTGAGCAGCCTTTGCTCGTCCAGGCCCCAGTATGGGACCTGAGACTCCTTCCCTTCTTTCCACACAGTCCTCCTTGCAGGCTCGCTCCTGCTGGTCACTTGGAATCTCACGTGCAGAGCGCGTGATACCTGCCAGTGGCGTCGGTGCCATTGTGGGGTTGCTCTGTGAGCCCTTGGAGCAATGCCACACAAGTGGCCAGATGTGTTCGATTAGTAGATGAAGCACTCACTCAGCACTTGGAGATGCTGCTGGAGCTTAGGCCTTCTACCTGTCCCCATCATCTCATTCCCCAGCAGCACCTCTCAGAGCTATTGCCACATCTGGAACCAGCATATTACATCCATTGGAAAACACAGCCTGAGGTCCCAAGAGTGACATCCAAGGGACGTCATGAGGCTGCACATTCCTTGCTTTCCCTTGTTAACCTTAAAAATAAAATTGTTACTTTGTGAGCAAAAATGGGTGTATTCAGGGATAAGAGAAGGGCAATTTTTTCAGGACAGTAATGGTTTCTCATTGGCTGGACTGCCGAGGTGGGGAATTTCTGATAGGAGCTGCAATGCACACCTTGTCTTTTTGGGGCCTGTAACTGATGCTCTTCTCTTGGGGTTTGTAATGATAGCTCTTCATGTGAGGGACGCCGAGTGGTAGGCATGCCCTTTTGACTGCCCCCACCCCTCCCAGGGCAAGTGCCCCAGTGCTTCAGAACAAGGGTCAGCCTCACCGACCTCCTGCACCAGCTGCATGGCCAGGCAAGGGGGAACAGCCACTGGGGGCGGGGGGGGGGGGGCGGCCTGGGACAGTGGTGTTGGGCTGGTGGAGCACTTTCAGGAAAGCCTGTGAGGCCCTGACTGTTCCCCACATACAGCTGGGTTTCTGCATCCTACAACCAGATGATGGACACAAGGCCTTTGCTCCCGTTAGGAAAGATGCCCCTGCTGTAACTTTCCCACCTTCCAAGCAGAAGGGTCAGCTGAGGAAAGCAACTCACCTGTTCTTCAGCTCACACTTCTCTCCCTAGGATGAAAGGAAAAGGCAGAGGTGGGGACAGGAGATGCTGAGCAAAATCTAAAGGACCCTGAGGAACCTGGTGGGGGAAGGTGCCAGAGCTTCTCTGAGGTCCCGCTGCCTGCAGTTGTACGTGATGGGACGCCAACCATGCTTTGAGGACATGCCTGTCCACACCTGCAGGAGCTCCAGCACACAGGCCAGGCTGGCAGAGCAGTCTCCACACTCGTCACCCCCGGCTCCTGCAGCAGGAGGGTACAGGGGCTCCCGTCCCTGTACCACAGCCCTCCACTCCTGATAACTGAGAGCCTGGCCCCTGCGTAGCTCTCCAGGGCTGGGAGGAGCCCCTGGATCTGCAAGTCAGTACCTTCCCTGCTGAGGAAACCCAGGGAGGAGCCTGAGGGCCCTTCTGGGAAGCAGGACCACCCTTGCCTCCAACCCTGTGGCTTTTCATTTTCAAAATGAATCAAGGAAATTACCTCCTCAACAGGCTGACTGCTGTTCCAAGTTTCCAGATGGGTGCCAAAAGTCTGAAATATTATGTGGATGTGGAAATCAGTTGCAAATGTGAAAACTGACTACAATTTGTGTGTCTTTCAAGTTTTACTCCAACCTATAGCTAATAATTACACTGGCAGCAGTGAGAATGGAGGGGGTCCTCACAGGTGAGGCTGGTAGTCTTGCGCCAGGGTTGATGCCTTAACCTGCAGAGCTGCCTCCAAGAGAGCATTTATCAAACTCCAAACCCAACCCAACCCAAAGCCCCAACCCTCACTGACTGCACAGCCAAGTGTTTCTGTGGTGTCTGAAAATGTCTCAAGCATGTTTGTATTTTCCTCTCCTAAAATTTCCATGCATGATAATTTGGAGCCTGTAGAGAAAATCATTTGTAGAAACCATCATCAGTCACCCTCCTCCCCTCTCCTAGCTCTAGGAGGAGACTATGTGCCATTACTGCATCTGTGAACCTGGGGATGGGGTGTGGGCCTCCTGGTGACGACCCTGGACTCAGCTGCAGTCACCTGCAGTACTGCCGTGCTGTTGGCCTCCTGGACAGAAGGCCAGGTATAGCCTCCTGAGGAACACACACCGCCTGTCCTACAGCTTGCATGCATAGAACGTGTCTAAAATTCAATTAGTTCAAAGAATAAAATCAAAACAAGAAAAACAGGGACGCCTGGGTGGCTCAGCAGTTGAGCATGTGCCTTTGGCTCAGGGTGTTATCCAGGGGTCCCGGGATCGAGTCCCATGTCAGGTTCCCTGCATGAAGCCTGCTTCTCCCTCTGCCTGTGTCTCTACCTGTGTGTCTCTCATGAATAAATAAAATTAACAAAAAGAAAACAAGAAAAACATTTCCTAACACATGAAATAAATGACACTCAAATGTCACAGGCAACTTTATCTGAAGACATCAAGTCCAGGCTGTGGTCTTGTAAACAGCACACCTCAGATGTTGCAACAGACATCATATGGTTCAAAACAGGAAGCAGTGAATTCTGGGCCTTTTATACAAGTCCGCCCGTCCCTACCCGAAACAAACTGATTAACCTCAGGATTGTTTTGTCCTGATTGAAAAGTAGCAGTATCATGTCACCACAATGCTGATTTGTGCTGCTCTAAGATTCTTGCATTTTGTCCAGTTATGTTGAGTAAAACTGAATTCGAGACATTTTGTGTTTGGGGAAGCGCAAATACCTCACATGGTGACAACAGACTAACATAATCCAACCCCATCAGTGAAGAGCAAACAGATTTAGGGGCAGGAATAAAGCACATGGTGACCTCAGCCCCCACATGGACTGAACGGCAGTGTCAGAGGTCAAGGCCCATGTTAGGAAACTGAAACAGGAAGGAGGAGATGCCACAGGCTGCCTTCAAACAGCCAGCTGCTACTGACAACGGTTGCAGAATAGGGCCCCTGACACTGTCCAGATAATCTACTCACCTGATGCAGAAGAACCAGGCTCCAGCCATCCCACCACTGCTGGGGCCACCTGAGGAGCACAGGAGAGGTCACTAGCCTGACTACTCACCTACTTCCCCTGGTCCAGCATTCAGGAGAACTCAGTGTGCACTCCCAGTTACATTCTCTACAAGAGTCCAAAATGCAGAGGCAGAGCCCATCCACCCACACTAGGGAGTAGTACGAGGAGGAGTGAATACACAAAAGGGAAGAGTAGTAAGAGATACAGTTAGAGCACCTGGGGTGGGGAGCAGTGGGGGGTAGAGTTAGAGCACCTGGGGTGGGGAGCTGGAGGGGGTGACCTCAGGGCCCTCAGGGGATCAGAAAGGCATCAGCACCCTTGGGGATTCACAACAGCATCAAGGGTGGGGCACGTTTGATTTCCCCTTGGCTGCTCAGGGCTCTCCACACAGGGATGTGGAGAGAAAGACAACGGGTCTGCGGCCCTCGCTTTGCCTGCTCCTTAGAAATACTTGAGAAGCATGTTTCCCATAGACTTTGAGGAGCCTGGGGTCAGTGTGTGTACACGCACGCATGCACGTACATGTGGGTAGACACACGTGTGTGCATTTTCTGAGTCCCTAGTGTAAGGCCAGAGCACAGCTGTCACTCAGAACCATATGCTCCATGTCTGGGAATGTCACTCCTGGGGTGCTGTGACAAGTGGCAGCTTCTGGGCACACAGCCTGCCCACCTGCACTTGCCCTGGGCCCAGGGCACGGGCTGCCTTTCCTCCAGCATTCTTCCTCACTCCATAGGATACCATCCAGCCAACACCTCTGGGCAGTACATAACCTCTCAGTGACTGTGCTTGTTGACACATCTACACATCTGCTGTGCCCTCCCTGCCCTCTTCAGCACTGAGCATGAGCAGAAGAACTGCATGGGGCTCAGATCTCTGGAGTGGCTGTGAGCTCTGAAAGCTCCATCCTCATCCTGCCAGGAAAAGTCAGGAGCAACCACTCACACACCAGCATCAGTCAGAAACCTTGACGGGACAGGTGCAGCGGAGGTTGGGAAGTCCAGACCAAATAATGCAGCTAGAGACTAGGAACAGAATTCACCAAGAAGTGAAGAATTAGAAGACCCCTGTGAAGGATACTTTTTGGAAGTGCTACTTCTTGTGTCTTTTTTTTTTTTAAAGATTCTAAAGATTTTAAATATTTTTTAAATATTTTGAAGATTTTATTTATTTATTCATGAGAGACACGAAGACAAGCAGAGACACAGGCAGAGGAACAAGCAGGCTGGAGGGAATACGGGACTTGATCCTGGAACCCCGGGATCATGACCTGAGCCAAAGGCAGGTGCTCAACCACTGGGCCATCCATATGCCCCTTCCTGTGTCTTCTCGAACAGGTCAGCTTCCAGAAGTCACAGCACTCCAAAATTCACATCCACACCACACCTCAGAAATGAGACCTTAGTGGAAATTGTCACACGATGCAAAGGCTGATCCTGGCTCAGGGCGAGCCAGATGTCCTTATGAGAAAAGGAGATTTGAGATGACCATGTGGTGACAGAGGTAGAGACTGGGGAGACATGGTCATGAGCCCAGAATGCCTGGGGCCCCTCCAGGTGGAGAGCACGGCCACGACACCTTGACTGCAGACTCCTGGGCTCCAGACCTGGGAGGGGACAGAGCTTGGTGTCCCGAGACCCTCATTTATGGTATTTCATTAGCATCCCTAGAAAACTAGCACTGTGCCTGCCCATTCACTCTTCAAACCGTCCAGGACCCAGAACGTCAGCACGGGGCCTGCCGTGCAGTCTGATAGGGACACCTTGGCAAGGTCTAAAGGCGTCTCTGTGCACAGCCCTCCTGGATGCTACTGCAAAGCAGTCTGCAGGTGGCCTATTTGGCTGTGATAGGGGAAGGGGTCTCCCACTTCTCCACTTTGGCCTCGTCCTTCCCTGAGGGGCCCTTTCACTAAGACACCCAAAACTAAGCAAAAAGCAGCATGACTGCACATCTTCAAAATATATTCTAAACCATGATTTCTCTTTTGTTTCTGGATAGAAATAGAGCAGTTAAAGAAAAAAAAATCAACACTTTTTAAAAGAGGTGCAGTATGTATTATTTTCACACTTGGCTACAAACTGGACAAGAATATTCTAGGTGTTCACAGAAAGACCTACAGACGTACTGGAGGTCACAGTAAAGCAAAAGACATAGGCCCGTCTTCCAGAGAAGAATGGAACGAAGTGACATGAGAGGGGCCCATGCAGAGCAGCCCACAGAGGTGAGGCAGATTCAAAAATCAGCACATTTCTTTCACAGAGTTTTAAATTGCCCTTTTACACCTAGCAAGAACAGAGAAAGAATGAAAATTCAGCTAGTGGGGATGCTGGCCATGCAAAGCAGCCACTGGGTGCAGCCAGCTGTGCGGGTAAGAGCCTTCCTGTTACTGTGGACCCTCTGAAGGGCTCCAGTAGGAAGGGGGAGCCGAGGCCTGGGGGGAGCAGGGAACTGGGACCTGAGGGGAACGGGGGAGCAGGGGAGCTGGGGCCTGTGGGGAGTAGGGGAACAGGGGGGCAGGGACCTGGGGCCTGGGGGGAGTGGGGGAGCAGGGCCACCATGGCAGGGGCTTGGGGGGACTTGCTGGATCTGCAGGCAGACCTCCCTCTCCTGGAGCTCCCCCTTCCCTGCCTGTATCATGGCAGGAATCACATCACAGCAGCCCTGCACCCTGAGGCAAGCCCACAGCTCCTGGCACAGGGCCTCCACCTACTAACTGGCCCCTGGGACGACTTCCCAGATTTTTATGTAGGAAGCATGCAAGTGTTGAGGACAAAGTCCTCAGGGAAGCCACTGTCATCAGAACCAGTCACCTCTCTGCTTTCCAGTCCTAGGTCAGTTTCTTCGTACGTTGGTTATGCTTGTCAATGGTTAAGGTGGTCCGGTCAATGGCTGCGGTGATGCCGTCCAGGACGTCATCCTGCCTCTCCAGCTCCGTCTCAGTGTCCAGTGCGAGACTCTTCAGCTTCCTCAGGATCTGCAAGAGCAGCATACATGGCAGGAGGGGCTGCCTTCTCTTAAGCTCTCAAAAATAGACACTATTTCTTTCCATCACTTTTGCAGTACTTAGGAAATTCTGTGAGTCAGTGGGGATGACAAACCCTCTGCCCTCCAATCCCGGGTTTGGGTCTCAGCTCTGCTGCTGACCAGCACTGACCCCCAGGGCTGCGGAGCCTGCCCTCTGGCCAGCTCCAGCCCCCTCCCTCCTGACGATGCCCCAGGGCACTGCTGTTCCAGCCACATAGCAGGGGAGGGCTGGCTCAGGGCACAACCAGGCTCCGGCTCTGACCAACCACTGTCTCTATTACCTGTATGCACCCACTAAGCCAAATCCCTTTCTTCCTGTTTGAAACATTTCACAGATACATACAAATAGCCCGAGGCCTGGAGCAGCCTCAAAGCACAGTCCGTGGGGCCCCTGTAAAAAGAGGTGGGCTGGCCTGGAAGCATAGGCCCCAGGGCTCTGGGAGGCCAACATCTTTGGGACTCATGTCACATGTCAAAACGTCTCATACGCTGGTAAGAGCAGCCACTTTACTGCAATCCTACTGAGGCCACTTGCATTGAGAAATGTGCTTTAACTACATGCATGGTGAGCCTGCATTTAAAAATTTAGTATCCTCAAGGTAACAACAAAAACGAAAGATTTTAAGAGAGATCTTAATGACCAACTACTTGCAATAAATGTTAATACCTCTTTTAGGGAAAGTTTCAGATCACTGGTTAGGTCAGGACAAAGGAACTGCAGAACATGAATCATCAGAGGAGCCCGGGGCCTGTTCCCCATGTCAAAGGCCTCTGTCCCTTAGGGACGGATGTCAGTGTGGGCAGCCTGGGTGAGCATGAGAAGGGCCCCAGATCTAACTTTACTGGCACCACACCACGCCGCACACAGAGATCACTGTCGCAGGCACAGCCAGGGACACTGCAGCCTGAGACCTACTGTCATCATGGAGACCACACAGCACCCCAGGGGAAGGCGTGACACTCCCTGTGCATTCACACAAAGTGACCCTGTGCTGCCCACCCTGTGAGAGAGCTGCTTCATCGGATACAGGAGGAATGGAAGGGAGGAGGCAGGGAGGTGGCTTGGAGTGTAGTAAGATCAACTCCTTCCTCAGGAATGGTGAGGCTGCAATGAGCTCACAAATGTGAACAAGCTGTGAAAACTATAAAGTGGGATGTGAGGCGCCCCCGCCAAGTCCTGGAAGGGCTCCGCTGCAGGAGGGACCCGGTGGTGAGGAGCGCTAGGGCCATCTGCAGTCACAGGCGCTCCTGACAGAGGCAGGACTTACCCCCCATATCTCTGCACACAAGCATCATCCCTGGGAGCTCCGTCTAGGCGCGGAGGAACAAATCCTGACCCAAGGTCGCAGGCTCAGACACCAGCCTTTTGCACCCTCTGGGAGCCGCTGAGTCACTGGAAAAACTGGACGGAGCTCTGGAAAGTATACTGTGGGGTCAGTCAGCTCTGAGGGACGGGCTAGATGACCTAATACAGGAGGTCTTTTCCATCGCGTTCCTATGACCTCATATGGCTGAGGCCCAAACAGCATAATAAACAGTCGCTGCTCACCATCACCACCGTGTGAGGCAGGTCCTCGCGCTCCGTCTTCTCTGCTCAATGACCCCTCCCAGTTGGCCTGTACTTTCAGTGTTCTAATGAGGTTGCTCCAGCAGGTACATTCACATTATGGCCCTGAGGAGACTGGCCTTGGCCACATGTTTGGTTATACCTGACTTCACACTCAGGAGTGGTACCTCCACCCCCCTGCCTTGTGCTGGGCAATGAGGCCACATGCACTGTCCACCACCTCCATGTCCTTGTCAACCATGTAGTGTCCTTCAGAACCACCTGGCTCTGAACTGTGAGCAGTCACCACCATAGCTGTGTGGATGGCCGGGTGCAGCCTTGCCACAAGGCAACAGATGCTTCCTTCAGAGCGGGGCATCCACTGTCCTGTCCTGTTCCGAGACTCACACCACAGATAGAAAATCAGGACATGGGGCCAGAGAAGAAAGTAAAACCTGTCCTGAGCCTAGATGACAAGCACTGCTGGTGATGCTGTGGCACCTGTGTGAATACCCATACCCATACGCTGGCCTGGGGACATGACACTGGGGGTAGAAGTGCATATCCACGCAGCTGTTTCCTGGTTTCTCATCCACAGTCATCCCTAATGAGGGCATGTAATGTCTCTGTGAACCCTTGCACTAACTGTTGCACACACGGGGCTGAGAGACATGTGCAAGACCCCGGGCTCTGCAGCGAGTGTGCACTGTGTGGCCCTGGTGTGATGAGCTCGTGGACGACAGGTGTCACAGCACCAGTGACACTGACAGGAACTCCACACATTCCTTAGAAAGGCAAAAGGGCCCTTGCCAGGGATCAGCAAGCCATTCAAAGAGCCGTGAGAGGAGGGCACCAGCCCCAGGCCTGCTCTTGGAGCCCTGAGACGCTATGGCAAAGGTCCCACATAAGGAGGGCCACACCTGTGACTTTAAATTTTTTAATGCTCACATTTTCAACAGTAGAAACAGTAAGCATTTTTTTATTTAAGTAATCTCTACATCCTGATATGTGGCTTGAATTCACGACCCCAAGATCAAGAGTCACAGGCTCCTCCAACTGAGCCATTCAGGTGCCCTATAAAAAATGGTGTTATTAATTTGAACGCATCCTGTTTAACTCAATTCAATAAAATTATCATTTCAACATAGAATCAATATAACGAATTATTAACGAGGTATGGTCTTCTATTATGTGAAGTTGTAGCAAGCTGCTGAGTGGTATCCTCACAGCACATCTCCACACCCTCCCCCTGAGCACCGTCCCCCATGCCAGCCCCTGTGTGGGCATCTCCCCTCCCTATCATGGCAGCAGCAGCGGGAGGAGTCTGTGCCTCCTATGCAGAGATAACAGACACACAACTTACTTCGTGAGCAAGACCAACTGATGTGCCTATGCAAGTTGAGCATTTTATGGAGTCTATTGTGTAAACACGGGCTCGTTCCTGTTGAACTGTCTGATTCTGAAAATGTCTCACCGAGACCCCTCCTCTGTGGCCTGTGGAGAGCCCGGCTGACCCGCCAAAACTGTGCTTGAAATGAATACTACAAAAACACGTGTGATCTGCGTAGCTACCAAGTCTGCAAAGAAAATCACCGAGCAAGTCTTCAAAGTAGGAACCTCAAGTCCTGGTCCAGTGTTTTTCTCTTTAAGGAATGAATGAGAGAAATTAAATGCCATCATGTGCATGCCATATAACACGGGGTGGAAAGAATGGGGAACAGGAAGTCTGGCCAGACCTTCACACAGTTGTTACTTCTGCGGCCCAGGATGACAAGCTGTCTAGTCATCGGTGTGTCTTGCCGCCAGCCTCTGAACTATCAGCTGGCTGTCCCTGGGCTCTGCCTCAAGCCCCTGCCACACCAGTAAGTCAGCCCGGTGACCAGCCATCTCTGCAAGCACGTCCACCCGACACAGAAACTGTCCAACTGAGCTGAGGAGAAAGTGACTTTTATAAACTCCAAAGAAATACACAGGCACAGGTGAGACACAAATGTGTGCCGGCATGGTCCGGAATACTCAGCGATCTGCAGCCCGGAGGGGCAGAGGTGCTCAACTGTGTCTGCACAGCAAGCTCCGTTCTCCACGGGCAGGGTGCAGGTGTGTCCGTGACCCGGGCTGGCAGTAGGAGGCACCACGTGCTCCCCAGGACACAGCAGACATCACTACGTTCTCCTCTGCTCTGGCCACATGCCCTGACAGCTTCTACCTCCTGGCACCACAGATCTTGGGACAGCAGCACAGATACGAGCAGAGACGGACATGTTTCCACCTTGTTTATAAAAACGGAAAAACAGCTCATCCAGCAGAGGAGGTCCGCTGACCAAAGCAGATGCATCTCCATGTATGCACCTCACAGCAGCCATCAAGATGTGGGAAGCAGGGAGTCGGAGGCCCAGCTCTGCTGCGAGCTGTGCCACCAGGACCCCAGGGCGCCCAGCCTTGTGGAATCACTGCATAATGGCAGCAGGGGAGTGGCGGTGCACGGAAGCATGGGCCTTGATGTGTCCAAAACATCTTTTATGTACTGGTGGCCTCATGTAGGGTCTGAAAGAAAAGAATGTTTGGTTGTTCTTCATGATAAAGCTCCAGGATTCTGAGTATTACTGTATTAATATGAAGCACCTAAAGTGAGGTTAGTATTAGCTAGACTGTCTGCCCTGATCTTGTTATTAAGCTGACTCACTGAAAAACTGTGAATTTTCTTGCAGTGAGAAATTAGCAACCATTTAAGAACAGAGCTGGGATAAATCAAGCTGTCTGCAACTCCAAATAGTTCTTCCAGTTGGGGCCATTAATATGCTATAGAGAAGGTAAAGAGGGAAAAATTGGCTTCCAGCACAGCCAAAGCTCTGGAGGCTGTAAAGAACATTCTAGGCTACAATCTGTCACATTCAGCACATACAGACCACCCCCACGTCCCACCCTGTCCCTTCTGCTGCATTCCTTGAGGCCCCAAGGGCTATCTGTGGATAGCAGCACAGGATTCTTTTCTAGGGAGGCCCCCACCACGGTCCCCACCTCAAGATCTGCAGCCTAACTGCGAGACCCTGAGAGCCCTCACTCACAGTTGGCTGATCAGCCTCCAGGGGCCTCTCTAACTCAAGGTCCAGTCAGGGCACATGCACGTGAGGACCCACAGTGCTGTAGGGGGACCCTGGAAACCAGCCCACTATCAGGTCACGATGGGATCCAAATAGGGCTCAGCCCAGAACACAAGCAAATAGAGGTAAAGGCCTAAAACCCACACATCGCATTGAAAGAAATTAAAGACAACCTAAATAATGAGGGATGTGCTGTGCTCCTGGATGGCAGGACAACAAGACGCCCCTAAGTTACCTACACATTCAATGCAGTATCAAATTTCCAGCAGCCTTTTATTCCCCCAGAAACAGAAAAACGGATGCTCAAATCCATATGGAATTGCATGGAGCCCTGAAGAGCCAGAGCAATCCTGAAAAAGAAGAATGAAGCTAGAGGACTCACTTCCCCACATCCGTGCCGTCAGGAGCATAAAATGGTATGGCCGTTATGGAAAAGAGTTTGGCAGCTCATCAAAAATCTACACCTAGAATTATCCCGTGACCGAGCAATTGCACGCCTAGCTAGTATATGCCCCCAAGGAGCAGACACAGACCCACACAGATTCTTGTGTGAATGTTCAGAGCAGCACCACGTACTGCAGGCACAGATGAATGGACACACAAACTGTCGGCCATCCACTCAGCTGTGAAAAGGAAACACAGATGAGCTCTGAAAACACAGTGCAAAGCGAGGGGGGCCAGCATGGAAGGACACACACATGACAGAGCAAGGACTGGAGGGGCCAGCACGGGGCTGGCGCTGCAGGGGACTGTCTGGGGGCAGTGGCACTGCAGGGCACTCTGCGCATGATCAGTGCCAGTGAACTACACACTGAGAGTGGGCGAGATGGCAACGTTTACACCATATACATTCCCTACAATAAAAAACAGCCAGGCAACTCAGTAATAAACGACCAAACCCCCTAACACGGCAGGGGCACGTCTAGGCTGACTGAGAAGACGGGAAAGCGTCTGCCCCTGGCCCTGGTGCTCCTCTGTCTGCACAGCACAGCAGCTGCCCTGGGAGATGCTCACTCAGACGCTGGCACGTCTGGAATCCTGTCAATGGACAAGACCCCGGGTTCCTTATCCGGCATTCCCGCCCTGTTCATGTTTCCGAGACAGCGGAGGGGGCAGAAAGCATCTGCACCGCCCAGGTCTGTCCTTTCTGAGTGCGGGTGAGGGGCCCTGCCAGCCCCACCTGAGCCACCACTGCCACAGACAGCATGGGCCAGCTCTTGACTGGGGCCACAGCCAACGTGTGAGAGCGCAATGGGCTGTCTAGGATCCCAGAGGAGAGCACGAAGGGCACGTGAAGCCACAGAGAGGCTGGGGAGGGGGTCCACAGTGGCAGCTCATGTTTGCCAGTGATGCAGTTCACCAGCAGAGTGTACAGAAAACCCATGGATAATACATAAGGTGGGGCATGACATTCTCCTGTGAGTCAGCTTTCCTGTCACTGTGCTCATTTGTGCAGCAGGTGGAGGGTTCTAGGGTCCCTCCTGCCCAGAGCCCTTGCTGTCCAGAGGCGGGGGCCAGGGCAGGCGTGCAGCCCACCCGGGACTGTGGGGCCAAGAGCAGGGCCGCACCAGTGCCAGGACCAGACGGCCCAGCTAGGGCAGGTCCCCTGATAGATGTTTGCTCCCCGAAATGTCACCTGCCATGGATGTGAGAAGTTACTCAGCACCTCTTTCCTGGTACCAAGTCCCTTCTGCTGGTTTAACAGATGACATAGGCTTGATGTATTCAGGAAGCTTTGTTAATAATTTACAAAGTAACAGATGCCCAACTGGGCCTAAGTGATGGCCAGTGATGGCCAGTGTTTGCACTGGTATCAGGCCAGGAAAACAATAGCATATAACCCCCCCGCTGTGGGAACCCTGACCTGCACCCCAGTCCACACTCTGCACGCCCTGCTGTGGGAACTGTAACCTGTGCCCCAGTCCACACGGGGCACCCCCACTGTGGGAACCGTGACCTGCACCCCAGTCCACACAGGGTACTCCCACTGTGGGAACCGCGGTCCACATGCTGCACCCCCCTGCTGTGGGAACCGTGACCTAAGTCCCACCCAGTTCACACACTGCACCCCCTGCTGTGGGAACCGTGACCTGCGCCCCAGTCCACACGCCGCACCCCCACTATGGAAAAGGTCAGCAGCCCCTAAGGGGAGCCCCTTGGCAGTGCTCACTATTCATCCTGGTCTTGGGTGGGGAGAGGGGGGAAAGGTCAGGATGGACAGTCTGGGGAGCAGGGTGACTGACGGAACCTCAAACTGCATGGACCTGGCAGTGGACACAGATCTGGTGACAAACAAGCAGCAGCTCGAGCGAGGAGAGGTCAGCACCTCAGATGGGAGCCACGGTTCAGGGCGCTCTGCCAAACCTATCCCAGTGAATCTGCTTCCTGGCCTGGCTGCTGCCACCACAGGCCCTCCCCATGGACAGTGGACGCCGCAGTGAGGGCTGCTCCGGGGCCCACGTGCAGTGGCAGTTGGCACAGGGTGCAGAACCCTTCTGTCCTGGGGCAACCACACCAGCCGCGTCTCTCAGCATCCACTGCGGGCTAAGTCACCGAGACCCATTTCCACGTAAGGACGGTAATCGCATCTGCCACAGAAACCACAGCTGAACGGGAGGAGTGGTTCTCGCATTTCTGTTTTCCCCAGAAATTTACCTCATTCCTACTTACGCTGGGGCTTCAGCTACACAGCTAAGAATTCTCTAAATAGGAAACATGTGTTTTACCTCCAGAAAACGTTCTCTGGTGGACCCAGGGTGCCTGCAGGGAGGAGGACCGGTGGCTGGTGTGAAGCCCTGCTCTTCCGCAGCGGCTCTCCCCAGGCTCACCACTCAAGGGTCACCACGTCCCCACCCTGTGGCCAACGTCCTGACTCAGCACAGCAGCTGCTGTTCCCAGCACGGACACCACAGGGCTCACTAAGCTGCTGATGATGCTCAGGACCAACCCCACAGACATGCTCTCACGTGGAAGGTGGGTGAGGAAGCTCATTCCATTCCCAGCTGCTGGCATCTTCATCATGACCTCTACCATCTTGGCTTCTAGGGCAGAGGCTGCTGGTGTGAAACTGGAAGGGCCTTCTCACACTACATGGCCATCACCAGAATTAACATAAAATCCCTACATTTCCCATCAAAAAGCTGTGTCCCTGTCTTGGTCTTGACACAGCGGCAGGACAGCTTCACACGAGGGTGGGAGAAGGGTCTCAGATCCCAGCAGCCTGAGGTGTGTGGGCTCGCATCCATTCTCAAGAGAATGGGAGTGTTTCCTTATAGGATGGGGGTTTCTCAAGTCCTGAAGCCATATTCTGGAGTCAATATGTGCATCAAAAACCTCAGTTGGTAACCTGCAGCATTTGCTGGTCGCAGCTAGAAAGCAGCATTTCCGTGGTCATTACTCAAAGTGACTAAGTTAGACCCAGGGAAAGAGTGACAAATCATGCATATTTAAAATATCCCATAGCAAAGATGAGCACTTTTTTTCCAGAAAGGAAATGGCCAAGTTTAAAGGAGGCTATGCCTAGGCTGACATGTCAGTAAGCCTTTTTCTTTATTTTTTTTATTTTTTTATTTTTTTTTAATTCTTTTTATTTTATTTTATTTAAAAAAATTTTTTTTTAATTTTATTTATTATTTATGATAGTCACACAGAGAGAGAGAGAGAGAGAGAGAGAGAGAGAGGCAAAGACATAGGCAGAGGGAGAAGCAGGCTCCATGCACCGGGAGCCCGACGTGGGATTCGATCCCGGGTCTCCAGGATCGCGCCCTGGGCCAAAGGCAGGCGCCAAACCGCTGCGCCACCCAGGGATCCCAGCCTTTTTCTTTAAAAACAGGTTTGAAAGACAAATGGTCTTCCTATGTGCCCTGGTGGAAGTGTGCGGTGCCAGGGATGACACAACCTCTTTAGACCAGAGCCTGGATATGACTAAACTTCGAGCTATGAACCAGGGAAACTGAGTCAGGAAGAAGCAAACCAAAATCTCCACAGAGAAACAACTGAGTTTTTGCTACAAAAAGACTGTGAAGGTAACGGAAAGGACAGAGGGAAGCTATGTAGTGAGAAGCACTTTGCTGAGCAGCTGGAACAGGCCTCATACGGTTGTGAGCTGAACACACACACACACACACACACACACATTCTCTCTCTCACAAACCAACAAGCACATCTCCCTGAATGAGACGATGGATTCTGACAAACCAAGGCTAGCGCAGCATAGCATGAGGGCTTTTAACAGCTTTTATGTTCTAAAGAAGTGCACTGAGATGCTGATGAACAAGGTGACACTCGGTATCTGCTTCAAAACTACTCAAAAATAAAAGGAAAAAACACTGTACTGTCCAGCAATAACACAGGAAGACAATTTAAAAGTATTTCTAGCAAATGTTGTTTAAATTTCTACTTCCCGGACAAAAAGTGGCAAGAATCTGGTGGCAAGCCCTTGAGAGCATTGGGATGAGTGAGTACTCTCAGTTGTATGTGCACCTGTGGAGTCATGCACACGCTGACATACACAGACACACGCACACACAGCACACAGACACATGCACAGGATGTGCACATGCAGACATGCACACACGCAGACATGCACACACAGCACATAGACACACGCACAGGACAGGCACACACAGAAATGCAGACACGCAAACACTGCACACAGACACACACATAGGACGTGCACACAGATGCATAGACATGTACACACAGCACACACATGCACAAGACACAGATGCAGGCATGCACAGACACATGCAAACAGCACACAAACATGCACAGGATATGCACACAGACATGCTCAGACAAGCACAGTACACACACGGCACACACACAGTACATGCACATATGGCACATAGACACAACACACACACACAGAAAAACATGCACACGTGGCACACACAACATACATACACACAGTACATGCACACACTGGGACACCCAGTACATTCACACACCAGCAGACACATAGATACATGCAGAATACACGCACACATGAAGACATAGATAAGCACACCAATAGCACACACGTGTATACATGGATGGTATCATAGCACACATGAACACACAGTACATGTACACAGAGCACATGTACATAAAATGCACTTATAAGTCACAACACACAAATGTACACAGATGGGTCTCATAGCACATACACAGTACATGTACATCTCATGTACACATCTCAGGCACAGTACATCTCATAACACATACAGGGCACCACACGCACAGCACACACATGTACACACGAGTACATGTACCACACATATGCACGCATGTATATGCACAGAAAGCCCATATGAGCTTGCATATCCTGCACACACACACAGCCCACATGTATACTTGCACGTGTACATGTACAACAGGCAGAGCAGCCAGCAGGCGGGCTGTGCGCACGGAGTGTCTGTGTGCCACGGAACACAGGGACTCAGAATGGGCACCGCTCTTTCCTTTCTCCAGCTACTGGAGCAGACAGAGCTCGGGGGCACAGTGACAGGCCCCTGCAGAAGAGAGGCCAGCATCACCCAGCGAGGAGCTATGGGCAGGCAGAGGAAGCATGTCACATGCAGGGACCACGTGGTGCCGGGAGTGCACATTACCTGTCTCAGTTCCTGGGCGTCCCCCTCAGAGACGAGCGGCTCGCTCCTCTGCAGCTGAAGTGACGGGCCCTCCTGGCTCCCTGAGCAGGGCTCGTGGGGCATGGCACGGTCCATCAGTCCAGACGCTGGAATGGAAAGTCAAACAGCAGTGACATCTTCCAGGAGGTACGAACAACGCACGAACATGCAGAACCTCACAGGGAGTGATGTTTAAGACCATCAGCTCTCTCTGGGCTGGCAGCTGTGGTGGGTCCATCTTCCTGAGCTCTGCTGTGTGGAGCTGGGCTGGGGGCTGCCTGGGCTCACAGGGACCCTGGCCCAAGCTGCCTCCTTACCCTGCTCTGGTTAGAGAGTGCACCACTGACAATGTCCCAGGTCTGGCTGTGTATTTGGTCTCTCAGGAAAGGGCTACACATGGGGAGTATCCAACAGGCCACTTGCGGAACCTGGTGAAACGCACATAAAACATGGTCCTGGAAACTGCGGCACCATCTCGTCAGCCCACAGAGCGCTGCGGTTCCCCAGAGCACAGGAAATGGCCGGCTGGCTCGGCCAAGCAAAGCTGGTGGTGTGGCCACTTTGGGGTGGGGGTGGGGGGGTGAGTCAGAGTGCTAAACGTGGCTGGGCCCTGCTCAGGGGTGTTCCCAGCACCCGCACCTGGGCAGGCTCCTGGAAGAGCAGAAGGGCAGCCTGGAGATGCAGTGATATTCAAGAGGCCCTGCGTGCCCCCCACTGCATGCCACCGTCCTTTATTTAGAGAGCTGACATTCACCAAACCCTGGCACCACAGGGTCCAGGGAAGGGCATCAGTTAGGTCTACTGCCTGTTCTTCCCCATATTACAAGGCCCCTCGGATACACAGCATGGTCACGTTCATGTATCAGGATGCTGGAAAGCAGACAGCATTTGGATGAGAATCCACTGTTTGGATGCCAGCACCAACTCCTCAGAACGCGTCTCCGCTTCTGTGGAACAGGAGGCACAGAAGGGCCAACAGGATCCTGGACGTGGGGACCCTGGAGGCGGTGAGCAGAGGCTCCTTCGAGCAGAGCAGCCTGATGAATGCACTGTCAGGAAGGGAAGGGGCCCAGCTAGCCATCCCCAGCATATACCAACTGCACAAGCCCCTCCTTCTGGGGCACAGACCAGCCACCTCCAACACATACAGAAATACCCTCTCTTCTCAGTCCTCGAAGTAATCCTTACGAAGTGATACTCCCCAAGGGGTGCCTGGCTAAGCAAAGGGAGCGTGGCCTCACCCAGGATAAACGCAGGCTGCTGTGGGGACGAGAGAGGCTTCTCAAGGTCCTGCAGAGGAGAGCATTCGGGAAGCAGTGGGCGGGCACCCACGCAGAGCGCCTGTGAGGACTGCACCCCACGGAGACCCGCCACACCCGCAGCTGCATCCAGGAGGCCTACGTGTCTTACCAAAGCCCTTACTGTATACCATGCACACAGATGTCTGCTTTTCTCGTTCATTCTTCAAAAACAATAAAAGCTGGTTGCAACCAATCAAACTGATCTCACAACCTGTGTTCTAAAATCTCCAAAGTCTCATCCTATTCCAGCTTCTAAGGGATTTAATTAGTAAGGAACTTTCCACAGCATGCAACTGTTTGGCCTTACGTGATCTAAAGTGTCACAACTAAAATGTTACATAAGGAAAGGTACCGCAGAAGTTCCGCCTGCAGTAGAAGCCGTCAGAGCTAGCTGGAAGCTATGACGGCAGAAATAGCAAACATGTGCCACCAGCTATTATTAGTCTTACAGGCCAATCCATGCACACGTTAGCAAGTCATTGGTGCTGATGTGATGACAAACAGTGGTCTCCTCACTCAGCCCAGAACCTCCTCCTTCCTTGGTGTCCACTCCACTCCACTGTCTCGTGGACTCCTGTTCTACCACCCTGGCACGCTGTCCCCAGCCAACTGGCTCTGCCCACTCTGCACCCCGCCCCCCGGAATACATCACATACACGGATGTCCTCTACTCTGCCATTCCATCAGCAGCAACTTTCGCTCACATGTCCTGGCATCATTTAGCTTGCACAGCTTTGGTATCAACGTGTTGCACCCCACAGCTTCTCTGACGCCAGCGCCCACCCTTGTGCTCCTTCAGCACCGCTCTGGTTTCCATTCCAATACCCCTATGTTCGGGAGGGACATACTGACATTTTTTAAATGTTAAACAAACGGGGTTTTACTTAACTAGAAAGCCAAAATAGCGAATTTCTCAGTACGGAACACACTAAGTCAGGGGTGTCGGTTATGACATGTTGCAGGGTCAGCAGGATCACGCCTAGCACAGAGCTCGGCACCCTGGGTGCTCTGTGTTGAGCCCTGACCCACTGACTCAGTTTCTTCAATGCCTTGAAATATCTTCGAAAAAGAATCAACTTCAGTATACAATGGTTCTGCCTCTAAAGTCATCACTTACCACAGTTAAACAAAATCAGCACAAATTGTTCCAGCTTCAAGGGAACTTAGGGATGATTTCACTTTCCAGGAACGACAGCTGGGCTGGTATGGGCAGCTGCGGACTCCAGCCCCCTGACGTACAGACGCAGACCCTGGCCTCAGATCCCGGCCTCACTGGGGATTCAGAGCAAGAACCACCGGCCCTGCCCCAAGAACAGAAGAACCCCTCCAAGCCCATCTGGCCACGGGCAGATTTTCCTCCTTGTCCCTGGGACCCAAAAGCCTCATCAGTGACACAGGGAAGGAAACACCTACTCTACACAGGGACAGCCCCAGAAGCATACACAACTGGGGTGGGAAGCCCTACAAACATCACAAAATGCCCACGCCCTTCACAGAGCTGAGAGCTGAAACGGAGAGCGAGTAAGCAATCCCAACTGCCTACAGCCAAAGCCACTTACTGGCAAATGTTCAAACCTACACAGTGCACAGCGTGGACCTGGGGCTCCTGGAAAGAGATCAAGTGTGTGAGAGCCACACAGCTCCCAGGGGGTCGGCTGGGGTCAAGGGGTGCCCATTTCTAAGTACCCAATGGAGGTCTGCGAGTGGTCAGCGTGGTGCCTGCGTCCTAGTGACCATGCGGGTGGGGGGTGTGCCTGTGGTCAGTGTGGTGCCACGTCCTGGCACTGAACTCCACTGTCTGAAGCCCAAGTCTTCAATGAGTAGTCCTGCACTGGGTATCAGTGCCCCAGACATGTATTACTGTCTCACAGACGTGTGCCCCTGGATGCCCGGGCCTCTTCTGGGTGCTGGAGACGTGGTCATGAAGAGACAACTTGTGTCTGGTGAGGACAGAGCGCATGCCCCAGTGTGAAAGCACAACAGCCAACCAGAGGGTAGCAGTGCCGAGAGCAAGTGTAGGGCAGGTAACTGGAGGTCTCTTAATCAGGGGGCCAGAGAAGGCTTCTCTCAGAATATGGCAGTCAGCAAACAACAGAGACAAAAATAAGTACCAAAAAGATAAAAGGCCACGCGTGGGCTATGCTCTGAAGTCATCTTCCTGAAACCCATTACCCCAGGACCCTGAGAAAACACGGGTGAAGCACAACTGGGAGACATAGGAAACCTCGGCAGCACTCCTACAGGCCGTCAAGACCGTCAGGGCCAGGGGGGCCCAGGGAGTCGCCCCCCAGCACGAGGGTTCCAGATGCGGTTCTGGACAGTGAGTGCGAGAGAACCTGGACAGAACTGAGACTTCACAGAGTGATGCTGTATGCACACATGCGTGTGCGCTGTGACGATGAGAATGGCAAGGCAGGGGAATATCGGGGTCTGTACCAGCCTCCTAGCTCCTCCTCATGTCTGAAATACTCCAGGACGTAAAGAGTCCTTTAAAGATGCTGTGTGAACACACATGGACTCTGCATGGCTTCGCCCCAGGGGGCATTCCCTGTGTCATTCCCCACCCCCGAAGCCCAGGAGACCGCTGTGGCTGGCTGCTGGCTGGGCCACCGGCACTTCACATGACTGTGGAGGTCTCTGGAAAGTTCTTCCAGACAGGGACTCCAGGCAAACATGGGTGCTGTGGTGACGCTGCCACCTGCTGGTCACCCGTTCTACCAACACTGCTCCTGGAGAAGAGGAGTACATTTCTGAGATGTCAAGTCATGGTTTCCACCTCCACTGCTTCTGTACTTTCCACCCTGGGACAGTGAAAACACAGGTGCTGGCAAACACCATCAGGGGCGACAGAGAGGGCTGCCCAGGCCTCCTGCAGAGGTCCCAGCAAGCCAGACATGGTGCTGCTCACAAGCCCACATGCTGGCCTCTTCCCCAGCTCCCCTCTGCATAAACTCCTTGGGATGGGGTGGCCTCACCACGGGAGGACGGCCCCTCTTGCTCCGTGCAGACGCAGACCTCCTGCGGGAACCCAGCCAGAGGCTGAAGTGGGCTGAGCGCAGGATGAAAACCCATATGTCATCCTGGTTGTGGTTCCACTCATTCCACACACACAGTCCCTGACTGTGACAGGCGAAGCCACACACCCCGTCATGCGAGCCACCCCGAATCTAGGTGTTGCTGGGAAGGTGTCTGCAGAGGTGGTGGAGGCCCAGCCCCAGCTGAGTTTAGGTGAGGGAAACTGTCTGTGGCTTCCCTGAGGAAGAAGACATTCGGCCTGTGGTCAGCAGCCTTGGCCTGTACCCTTCCTGAGGGCGGGCCCTGCGGAGTCTGTACTCACCTAGCTTCCTGCAGCCAGACGACGGCCACAGAGGCCCTGGCATGCACCTCCTTTTCCCCTCCAGCCCTGTCTGCACCTGGACACGTGGGGTCAGGGCCCAGCAAGCCTCTTCTCCCCTGCACAGTGCCACACTCTGTGCCACGTGTGCTCACAGCTGCCCCCTACATGGGACATTCTGTGCCATGCCCCTTCTCTGAAACCACCAGGCGGAGCTCCATGAGAACAGGGACTGTGGGTGCCTGGCACTACGCCTGGCGCAGGGAGTTCTGGTTCAGCAGCAGCAGAAGCAATGGCTGGAGGCACTCTGCATTGGGACCCAGAAGCCCTGAGTCTCTTCCTCCCACTGCCTGGCCCCTCCCACAGGAAAACAGCAGTGTGGGGGCAAGGGGTGGCCAACGGCCTGACCTGCTCAGAGTCTTAGGCTCGTGGCATTGCCCACCCTTCTCAGTCCTGCCTTGAGAGAGGGGCCAAAGAAAAATCTGGAAATGCTAAGGAAATAAGTTTTTAAATGAAGTTTTTACATTTTGGTGCTTATGGGACCAGATCTATCTTCAGGTATATTTCTTTTGAAACTTGAAGCCATCTAGAAATGTTCATGTGTTAGGGAAACAGGTTACATATTAGTGCTGAAATCAATCACTTCAGAGCAAAAAGAAACCAGAACCGTAACAAACACTTCTCTAACTGTAACAGATGTCCGGCAATCAAAGTTAATAAGAAGAGACTACTAGGCTGTTAGAAAAATCATTATAATGCAGACACAGGTCACCTATAATGCTAGCATTAAGAAATATGGTATTTTATGACTTTGGGATTTCTTTAGCTGGGCTCTAAAACAAACTTAATGGGAAAAATGCTAGATTAGACCAAAGCAAAATTAAGGATTTCTGTAACGGAGAATGACGGTCTGGCAGAGGTACTGGTAGCCTCTAGAGCCAAGAAAGGATGCAAACCTACATGTGAGGAGCTCCTACAAATCACAAAAAATAAACAGCACAGTAGAAAACAACAACAACAACAAAGCCACACAATCCACAGAGAAAAATGTGTGAAGCCAGAAAGCAAATAAGGAGCGTCAGATGTTCCACATCACAATCAATGATAGACATGAAAATAAAGGCACCAGCGAGATGCTACCTGACACCATCTGGATGGCAAACTGACAAGTCAGATGACCCCAGGCTGCCCCAGGCAAGGCTGGGGCTTGGACCTGGGACTCTCTCAACCTCCAGGGCCACGCCCAATGCCACACACTCCCCACTAGGGGAGGCCTGCAAACCTACAAAAACTATGCTGCAGTTCTCAGAGATTCTGATTTCTTAAACAGGTACCCAGAAGGCAGGCTGAGATGACCCTGATTGAGGCTGAGGTCAGGGGTGGAGGGACTGGATGCCTACCAGGGCAGGCCGGTCACACAGAGGAAAGGGGGAAATGCCTAACTTGGAGCCTGCCTCTGATCTGAAAGGGCCATCAAGCCCTCCTGCCCTCCGGGGAAACCCACATAGCACTCAGTGGGTGATAAACCTGAGCTCTGGGATTTACACACTCTGGGATGGCAAGTACTAAGTTGTTTTCATTCACAAACACATGGACAGTCACTGCTGCAGAGAAATCAGCAGCTGCTCCAAGTGACACAAGTGAACAGTGTACCCCAGGCATGCTACGTTCTGACTGCAAGTTTGGAGAAGGAGGCACACTCCAAATGCCAACGCTCACTTACCCGCCTGCCAGACTGAGCAGCCCTTCTCTATTGGGGAAGACGATCTGGCACTTCTGGGCATCAAGGCATCTTCTAACAGCTCCATCTTCTTGCTGAACTGCACCTCCAAAATGGGGATAGCCTCTGACATCTTGGCAGATATCAGGCGATAAGCTATGTCTGGCCTCCCAATGAACCGCTGTTGGATGCTAATCTCATAAGGCGTGTGAACCTTAATGTCATCTATATCTTCTCTTTCGAATCTGTGCATGAGCAAAGAACAGGAGTCATGGATTTCCAACCCAGACACAAGGATGGTGAGACTTCCTGCTTTAACATGAGATGCATTCCCCTGGGAGATAACAGCAGGAATTCGGACCACTACCCCTTCTTTTCCAAGAACTTTGGGACTAGCCATTGAGGTGCTTTCCTTGGGGTTTGTTTCTGCTGGCATCTTCCAAAGCTTGGAACTAAATGGCCACCAAGAAGGGGACTCCAGCTCCGTCAGCAACCTAAAAGACCAAACGAAACACAGTTAACTGAGTTTGAATGTTTTCTTCAAAACTGCCTTAGGGTTCATAAAGCAGCTAACCATTTTATAGTGTTCTTTTCCACAAGCACACCATGAAGCAAAGAGCAGGAATTACTACCTGCGTGTTTTAGAAAAGAAAACTGAGGCTAAGAGCAGATCTCTTAGGCTTACAGACTACAAAGCCGTCAATAGTAAACACACAACAGAAACACACATCTTCTGACTAGAAATGTTGCCCTTTTCACCCTGGACCCTAGCTAATTCTGACTCAAAATAAATCCTGACCTCAATCTGCAGGGATCTGTCCTGTCTAATGTGGTAACAAGCACATGTGGCTACTGGGTCCCTGGAGTGTGGCTGATATAATGAGGGACTGATTTTAAACTTAACTACATGTGGCTAGTGGCTACCACAGTGGATGGCAACACTATAAAATAACTGCAAATAACACCAAGAGATCTACCTTGTGCTGAAAAAAATGGAAGCAGGAAAGGAAAAGCAAAGGAAGAAGGACCAAATGATATAAACAAAAAATAAATATCAAGATGGTAGAGTTAGACTCAGCCATATTAGTAATTATACTAAACATAAATAGACTAAATCCTCTAATTTAAAGGTGTATTGTCATCCTGGATTAAAGACATAAACCAATAAACTACAGCTATATCTTGTTCACAAGAGACGCTGAAATATAAGGACACAGACACATCAAAGCAAATGGATTGGGAAAAAGATAGATTGTGCCAAAAGTAAACTCTAAGATAAGGGGTGTTATCAGGAATAAAGACAGGCAATGCATAATAGTAAGAGAGTCAATTTGAAAAAAAAAATACAATTCTAAAACATATATCTAACAAAATTTCAAAATTCATTAAGCAAAAATTAACAAAACTAAAAGGAGAAATAGATAATCACAGTTGTAGATTTTAATATGTTTTCCTCCATAATTAACACAGCAAGAAGACAAAAATGATTAATAAGAATATAAACACTATTTAATCCACTCAGCCTGACTGATATTTATTGAAACATCACCCAACTGCTGAATGTACACTCTTTTAAAGTGTACTCAGAAGATTAAGAAAAAGACCATAACACATCTCAATAAATTTCAAGTATTGAAATCCTACAGAGCGTACCCTCTGTCCCCAAAGAAATGAAATAACAGATTAGTAGAAAATCCTCAAATATTTGGAGATTAAGCACAATTCTAAATAAAGGGAATCAGAAAATATCTGAAATGAATGAAACCAAATAATACGCAGGAAATGGCTGGATGCAAATGGAGCAGTCTTGAGTAAAATTTATGGCTCTCAATGCACGCATTTGAAAACTTCTTAGGTTTAAAATAAGTGACTTAAGCTTCTGTTGCAAAAAGTTATAAATTAAACCCAAAGAAGAAGCAAAAGCAGAAATCAATGAAATTGAAAAAAGAAAAAATGAACAAAGCCAAAAGTTGGTTCTTTGAAGTAATTTTATTATTTTTTAAAGATTTTATTTATTCATGAGGGCAGCCTCGGTGGCTCAGCGGTTTAGCGCCACCTTCGGCCCAGGGCCTGGTCCTGGAGACCAAGGATCAAGTCCCAAGTCGCGCTCCCTGCATGGAGCCTGCTTCTCTGTCTCCTGTGTCTCTGTGTCTCTCTGTGTGTCTCTCATGCATAAATAAGTAAAATCTTAAAAAAAAAAAAAAAGATTTTATTTGTTCATGAGAGACTCACAAAGAGAAGCAAGACACAGGCAAAGGGAGAAGCAGGCTCCCTGCGGGGAGCCCGATGTGGGACTTGATCCCAGGACCCCAGTATAATGCCCTGAGCCAAAGGTAGATGCTCAATCACTGAGCCACCCAGGTGCCCCTCTTCGAAGTAATTAAAATAATTAAACCCTTACAAGAAATGATCAAGAAAAAAACAAAGAAAATGCATATTATCAATATTAGGAATAAAAACAGAGGTTTCACCATAGATACTTTAGCCCTTGAAAGGCTTCTAGGGAATATCATACCCAGCTTTACACTGATGATTGGGACAACAGTAAGTAGACAACATATTTAAAAGACCCAACCTTCTAAAATTGAAGCAGGAAGTAGTTTAAGAATATGAATACACAGGGTAGCTGGTGGTTCAGTTGGTTAAGCGCCTGCTTTTGGCTTAGGACATGATCCTAAGGTCCTGGGATTAAGCCCTGCACCTGGCTCTCTGCTCAGTGGGGAGTCTGCTTCTTCCTCTGCCCTCTGCTTCCCCCTGCTTGTGCTCATGCTGTCTCTCAGTTAAATAAATAAATCAAATCGTAAAAAAAGGAAAAAGAATATGAATACTCATAACAAACTGGCAGCAAGAGAAATTTGGCAAAATCCCATTTATGAATGTACCAAAAATAATAAATACCTTAGGGTTAAATTTAACCGAGGAAGTGAAACACCTGTACTCTGAAACCTATCAGATATTGATAAACTGAACATGACACAAACAAATGGAAATAAATACTATGCTCATGGATTGGAAGGATTAATATTGTTAAAATGTCCATACTACCTAACACAATCTACAGATTTAATGAAATCCCTTTCAAAATACCAAATGCATTTTTCACAGAGCTAGAAAAAGTAATTATAAAATTTGTATGGAACCACAAAAAACCTCAACTAGCCAAAGTGATCTTGAGAAATAAGAACAAAGCTGGAGGTATCATAATCCCAGATTTCAGGATATACTACAAAGCTGTAGTTATCAAACAGTACAGTACTGGCACAAAAACACACACAGATCAAAGGAAAAGAATTGAAAGCCCAGAAGCACATCCACACTTTCATGGTCAATCTATGACAAAAGAGGCAAGAATATACAACAGGGAAAGGACAGTCTTTTCAACAATGGTGTTGGTAAAACTAGACAGCCACATGCAAAAGAATGAAACAGGACTCTTTCTTACACCACACACAAAAATAAGCTCAAAATAGATTAATGGCTTAAATATGGGACTTGAATCCATAAAGCTCCTAAAAGAAAACGTATATAGTAATTGCCTGGACTTTAGCCTTAGTAACATACGGAACTGTCTCTTTAGGCAATGGAAACAAAAGTGAAAACAAACTGTTGGGACTACATCAAAATAAAAATCTTCTATACTGGGCACTTGGGTGGCTCAGCAGTTGAGCGTCTGCCTTTGACTCAGGTCGTGATCCTCGGGTCCTTGGATTGAGTCCCACATCGGGCTCCCCACAGGGAGCCTGCTTCTCCCTCTGTTTATGTTTCTGTCTCTCTCTCTCTGTCTCTCATTAATAAATAAATAAAATCTTAAAAAAAAAAAAAAGCTTATGCACAGCAAAGGAAATCATCACTGACAAAACAAAAAGCCAACCTACTGAATGGAAAAAGATATTTGCAAATGATACATCTGATAAGGGATTAATATCCAAAATATATAAAGAACTTATACAATTAATCACCAAAACAAACAAGCAATTGAATTAAAAAATGGGCAGAGGATCTGAATAGGCATTTTTCCAAAGAAGACATCCATGTGGCCAAGAGACGTGAAAAGATCTAAACATCACTCACCATCAGGGAAATACAAACCAAAACCACAACACTCCTAACTCTGGGAAACGAACTAGGGGTGGTGGAAGGGGAGGAGGGCGGGGGGTGGGGGTGAATGGGTGACGGGCACTGAGGGGGCCACTTGACGGGATGAGCACTGGGTGTTATTCTGTATGTTGGCAAATTAAACACCAATAAAAAATAAATTTATTATATAAAAAAGAGAGATATCACCTCATACCTGTCAGAATGGCTAAAATTAACAACACAGAAACAACAGGTGTTGGTGAGGATGTGTTGAAAGGGGAACCCTCTTATACAGTTGGTGGGCAAACTGGTGCAGGCACTCTGGAAAACAGTATGGAGGGTCCTCAAAAATTAAAAATAGAATTGCCATATGATCCAATAATTCCACTACTGGGTATTTACCTAAAGAAAATAAAAACACTAGCGATAAAGATATATGCACCCCTATGTTTACTGTAGCCAAACTATGTAGCCAAACAACCCAAGGGTCTCCATACATGAATGAATAATGAAGCGCGCGCTCTCACACACACACACACACAGGAATATTACTTAGTCACAAAAAAGAACGAAACCTTGCCATTTGTAACAATGTGGATGGAGGGATCCCTGGGTGGCGCAGCGGTTTGGCGCCTGCCTTTGGCCCAGGGCGCGATCCTGGAGACCCCGGATCGAATCCCACGTCAGGCTCCCGGTGCATGGAGCCTGCTTCTCCCTCTGCCTATGTCTCTGCCTCTCTCTCTCTCTCTCTATGTGACTATCATAAATAAATAAAATTAAAAAAAAAAAAAAAAAAAAAAAAAAAAAAACAATGTGGATGGAGCTAGAGTGTATTATGCTGAATGAAATAAGACAGAAAGACAAACACTACATGACTTCACTTATATGTAGAATAAGCAAATAAATAAAACAAACAAAAAAGCAGAAACAGACCTGTAAATACAGAGAACTGTTGGCTGCTGAAGGGGATGGGGCCTGGGGAAGGGGCAAAATGGATGAAGGGGATGGGGTATTACCGGCTTCCAGTTATGGAATGAATAAGTCATGGGGACGAAAGGCACAGCATAGGGAATATGGTCAATGGTATTGTACTAGTGTCTCTGGTGACAGATGGTAGTTACATGTGTGGTGAGCATAGCATTAAGTATAAACTTGCCAAATCACTACAACATACATCTGAAATTAATGGAACATTGTCAACTAAACTTCAATGCAAAAAAAGGGGCATGGATGCCTTCCCCTAACTGGAACAGTGTCAGAAAAGGTACCTGAGCCACCTCGACATCCACCATTACCTGGCTGCACTAGGGTTCCTTCCCCTAAGTGGGATGGTGGTAGAGAACACCACATGAAAGGCCAGGGGCAACAAGGGAAACCTTACCAGTCCGTAGAGGGGGACGGTAACAAGACCTCCCTAATTCTCCCAGCTAGGGCACAGTGGTGAAGAAGCAAAAAATCCCACTCCCAGCCAGCAGCAACAGGTGTCTGTACCTACCCCAAGGCACGAACAAGGGCCAAATGGGGAAATGAGGGCTCTGACCCTCACATGGCAGTAAGAGGAATCAGTTTTTTTTTTTTTTTTTTTTTTTTTTGAGAGAAAGACAGACAGTGGAGGAGGGAGGGAGAGAATCTCAAGCAGGCTCCACACTCACCATGGAGCTGAATGTGGGACTTGATCTCACAAGCCTGTGATCACAACCTGAGCCAAGATCAAGAGTTGGACACTTAATGGACGGAGTCACCCAGGCACCCCAAGAGGAATCAGCTTCTTACTCCTGGGATGCCATGTCAGGGAAAGCTCTGCAAAAACAGAAAAATAATATCCAGAGTCTTAATACCCAAAATGTCCAAGATACAATGAAGAATTACTTACAATGCCAAGAACCAGGAAAATCTCCACTGAGATTAAAAACGTAAGCAAATGCCAAAACTAGGATGAAACGATGGACTTACTCGACAAAGATTCTAAAGCACTGTCATAAAAGTATTTCCATAAGCTATTATGGACATGCTGGAAATAGATTAAGAACCAGAAAGTCTTAGCAGAGAAACAGAAGAAACAATAAAGTACCTGGGAATTTTTGAACTTAGAAATATAATAACTGATATAAAAAAATGGGTAGATGTAAACTGCTGCATGAGATGATAAAAGAATCCATGAAATTAAAGATCAAAGAATAGAAATTACCCATGCGAACAACAGAGAGAAAAATACTAAAAACAATGACAACAAACCCAAAACTGAACATTCGTATCACCAGTACTCCAGCTGGAGGAGAGAGAGAGGGTAGGGCCAGAAAACAGTTCAAACAAATCTGACCATTTCCCAAATCAAGCAAAAATATATAAGCCCATAGATTCAAAAAAATAAAACCTCATTAGACCCACATAGCATAAAATCAAAAAAATTACTGTGAACTGATGTTAAATAGACAAAAGATCTTGACAGCAGTAGGAGAGATTCACCTACAGGAGGAAACCAATTCCAATGATAAGATGCTTGTCAGAAACCATGGAGGCTGGAAAGAAGTGGCACAATGGTTTTCAGTGCTCCAAGAAAAGAACTGTCACTTCAAAATTCCATATTGAGTGAAACTTTTCTTCAGGAATAAAGAGGAAATTTAATTATTCTCAGAGGAAGAAAACCCACAAAGAAACTGCTGCTAGTAGGTGTGCCCTAAAAGAATGTCTCAAAGAAATGGATGAATCAGTAAGGAATCACTGAGGGCAGGAATCCTGGAACATCAGGAAGGAGGGTAGAAAAACAGAGTAAAAATATAGGGAAATAAAACAGACTTTTTTTTTCCTCTTGAGCTGGCTAAAATATGTATGGCATTTGAAGTAAAAATTACAACACTGATGTGGTTCTCAAGTAGGCAAACGAAGTCAAGAGATAATTAACTTATACATCCTTTCTATGAATCAGGCAGGGTAAAGCGACATAAAGACATAAAGACAGGTTAGGTTTCTACATAGTCCTCAATCTGGTAAAATGCCAACCACCAGCACCCTGGAACCAATTATGCATATATAATGTAATACTGAGAGCGATGAAGATGAAGAATCTATGTAAGGAGATAACATTCAAAACAGTGTAGGTAAGTCACAATGCAATCTGAAATAATATTCAGGTAACCTACAGGAGGCAGGGGGGAGAAAAGAAATGAACAGAGGGAATAAGTATCAAAAAATAAAATAGCAGATTTAAGTGTTTTTATACACTAATAATTACATTGCTAGGATGGCAAAACTGCTCCAGATTCTATCCAATTTCTATCAAAATCCCAGCTAGCTCTTGTGCAGAAACTAGCTAGTTGATCCTAAAATTCATACAGAAATGCAAGGGACCCAGAATAGCCAAAACAATCTTGAAAAAGATTGGTGGAGTTCCCACTACCTGAGTGCAAAGCTTACTATGAAGCTACAGAAATAAAGATGGTGTGGTACTGCCATAAGGTCACACACATGGATTATTGATAGAACTCAGTCCAGAAACAAACCTTTACATTAGGGTCAACTGGTCTCCAACAAGGATGACAAGACAATTCAATGGGGGAAACAGTGAGATATTGCTGAGACCACTGGATATCTACACACAAAGAAAAGAAGTTGGACCCATTTCTCATGCTATGAACTCCAAGTGGATCACAGACCTAAACAGAAAGGCTAAAAAAGAGTAAACCTCTGTGACTTTGGACTAGGCAATGAATCATGTAGGACATCAAAGGCAAGTGACAAAAGAAAAACAGATACACTGGATCTCATCAGGCAGCCAGAGCAGGGCTACAGGCGCAGGAGGTGATGCAGTCAGGCCCTGGTGTCCCAGCATCCCAAGGAGGAGCTGAGGACGCAGCTACGAAGAGAGCCTGGGCACAAGAATGCCACAGTTTTCTGCCCTGGTCCCATGGTATGCTCCAGGGAGGGAAGTCCCCTTGGCAGTGTCTGAAGGTGGGAAACTGCAAAGCTCTGAAATGCTGATTTTTTGAATGGAAAAGATCAATGTTGGGATGCCTGGGGGGCTAAGCAGTTAAAGCATCTGCCTTCGGCTCAGGGCTTGATCCTGGAGTCCTGGGATCGAGTCTCATGTGCTCCCTGCATGCAGCCTGCTTCTCCCTCTGCCTGTGTGTCTGCCTCTCTCTCTCTCTCTGTGTGTGTCTCATGAATAAATAAATACAATCTTATAAAAAAAAAAAAGAAAAAGAAAAGGATATTTGGTACTAGTATGTTGAAACCAAAAATAAAAACAACAAAGGATTTTCTCTGGTCATTAAAACAGAGAAGCCAAAATAGGAAACAGACTTTGCTACATCTGTTGGGTTGGATAAGTTTTTCCCACCATGAACGCAGAAGAAAATGGATGAATTCTGTTTTTGAATATGTATAAATGATTCTCTTGCTGTAAGTATTTTAAGAAGAAAAAATTAATTGAACAGTCATGAGCATTATAACATGTTTGAGAATTGTTCTAAAGTACAAAGTGGGGCACCTGGATGGCTCAGTCTGCAGAGCATGTGACTCTTGATCCTGGGGTCTTGAGTTCAAATCCCATGTTTGGCATAGATATTACTTAAAAAAAAAAAAAAAAAAAAAGGTTAAGCACAAAAAGTGTAAAGATTGTTATTTCCAAACTCGACTGTTCAACCAAATGACACAATCTGCACATCTTTTGTGAATATTATGAAGGTCACTGATGGGACTTAAAGTTGATAACATGAAGCCTGAGGAGAAAATATCTATTTGGGGGATGCCTGGGTGGCTCAGTGGCCTTTGGCTCAGGTCCTGATGCCGGGGTCCTGGGATCGAGTCCCACACAGGGCTCCCCACACAGAGCCTGCCTCTCCCTTTGCCTGTGTCTATCATGAATAAATAAGTAAAATCTTAAAAAAAAAAAAAAAAAGAAAATATCTACTTGGAAAGTTTAAGACAAAACTTCTTTTATTCAATCTGTTCTATTTAGTTCTAAAATAAATTGTGTTTGATTCCTTGGAGAAAAAAAAATTAAAGTTCTCTGCTTCAAAAAATACCTTCAAGAAAGTAAAATGAAGGCACCTGGGTGGCAAAGTTAGTTAAATATCTGACTCTTGATTTCGGCTCAGGTCATGATCTCAGGGTTGTGAGATTGAGCCTCCTATCAGGCTCTGTGCTCAGCAGGGGTCTGCTTGAGATTCTCTCTTTCTCCCTCTGTCTCTGCCCCTCCCAAGACTAAAATAAATAAATCTTAAAAACAAAACAAAAAAAGGGGCAGCCCGGGTGGCTCAGCGGTTTAGCGCCGCCTTCAGTCCAGGGTGTGATCCTGGAGATCTGGGATGGAGTCCCATGCCAGGCTTCCTGCATGGAGCCTGCTTTTCCCTCTGCCTGTGTCTCTGCCTCTCTCTCTCTCTCTCTCTGTCTCTCATGAATAAAAAAAAAATAAAAAAAAAATAAAAAAAAAAAAGGTAAAACAACAATCCACAGAAAGGGAGCAAATACTTTCAAATCATATATACCATAAAGAGACTTCTATCCAGAATATATAAGGACTTCTTACCAACTCCATAATAAAAACACGACAACATAAAAAACACTCAAATGATCTGAAAACATATGGGAAAAAAGCACATGAAAAGATGCTCATTATCATTAGGAAAATGAAAATCAATACCTCAGTGAGATGCCACCTTGCACCCACTAGAAGAGTTATAATAAAAAAGGCTGGTGATAACAAGTGTTGATGAGGTTGTGGAGAAACTGGAGCCTTCCCAATACTGGCAGAGACATAAAATGGTGCAGCCACTTTGGAAAACAATTGGTCAGTTTCTCAAAATGTTAGAGACCCAGCAATTTCCCTCCCAAGGGAAATGAAAACAAATGTTCATACGAACACTTGTACACAAGTGTCCATAGCAGCACTATTCATAATAGCAGCAAAGCAGAAACAACAAAACATCCATCAAAATCGGTAATGGATAAACAAAATGTGATATGTTAATAGATAATACAATAGAATCTTAGTCAGAAATACAAAGCAACAAGGCACCTGGCTGATTCAGTCAGTAGAACATGTGACTCTTTGATCTCAGGGTTGTGAATTCAAGCCCATGTTGGGCATGGAGCCTACCTAAAAACAAAAGAAAGAAGAAAGAAGAAAGAAGAAGAAATATGAAGTAACAAAGTACTTCTTAAGTATATCCTTATATCCTACAACAAGGATGAACCCCCAAAAACATGGTATGTATGTTAACTCTCTAAAAAGGAGAAGACTACAGAGAAAGAGTAGATCAGTGGTGACCTGGGCAGGGTGAAAAGAGAATGACTGCCAAAGGGCTTGAGGCAACCTGTGGGAGTGACAGAAATGTCCTAAAATTGGACTATAGTGATATCTACACAACACTGTAAATTGAAGAAAAATCACTGAATTGTTCACATACAATGAGTAAATCATATGGTATGTAAATTAGAAGGCTATTTTAAAAAATCTAAGACACATCAGAATAAAACTTCAGAATATCTAGGATAGGGAGGAAAAAATAGCCACAATCCTACACGACTTAGCAATAGCATACAGCAGGAAGACAACGGAAAACATTGTCAAAATGCTGAGCTACATTAGGCTCAACTGTGAAGAGTCAACTGTCATTCCACAGTGCCATTTTCCAACATCTGAGCACTGAGGCCATACTCATAGATGCCAGTGAAAACACAACCAAACTAATTACCTCAACAACTAGATTCCAGCAAACTCCTGATATCAAAACCAACTTGTCTTCATTTCATTTAAAGAAAGATATAGAATACCAAGAAGTAGGAAGTATATAATCAGAATTTTAATATATGTAAACAAATTTGTTTTCTAGAAGTTCTATGGGGCCCTTTTGCTGCTTTTTATCATGGAGAGGCCAACACAGAGGTTTCAAACATCATGAACTGAAGCGGCTTTCCCGCCAGAGGGAACTCAAAGAGACAAGACGTATTTCCTTTTCCCTTGACAGGAGCCAGATATCTAAGATTTTTTTCAGTTCACTAGCTGAGCGGAGAGACAAGGCAAGAGAAACTTCAATGATCACACACAACAAAGAAGACATGGTTTGCAAAAATAGTTTGGAAAAGACACAAAGGTCAGCCCCAATCCTCAATAAGCAAAGACCACCAATCCCCAAGGTGTAGGAGAATTAGGTTTCCAGAGTGAGTCAGTCAGCTTGGGCTGCTATAACAAAAATACCACAAACTGGGGCACCTGGGTGGCTCAGTGGTTGATTGCCTTCAGCTCAGGCTGTGATCCCGGAGTCCTGGGATTGAGTCCTTCATCGGGCTCCCTGCACAGAGCCTGCTTCTCCCTCTGCCTGTGTCTCTGCCACTCTCTCTGTCTCTCATGAATAAATAAAATCTTAAAAAAAAAAAAAATAACAAACTGCATGGCCTGAACAACAGACTGATTTCTCAGTTATAGAGACTGGGAAGCTTAAGATTAGGGTGCCAGCAGATCTGGTTTTGTGGGAGAGCTCTCTCCCTGGCTTGGAGATAGCTGCCTTCCCATGTCCTCACATAGCAAAGAAAGGTCTCTAGCTTCTTCCACTTATCCCATTGTGGGGGCTCCACTCTCATGACCTCATCTAAACCTAATCACCTCCGAAAGGCTCTGCTTCCTTACACCATCACAATGAGGGGTGACTTCAGTATATGAGTATCAAGGAAACAAATACTTAGTCCATAACAGAGTTACCACAACCATAACAGAATGTATAGTTTCCAAGAAAAAAATTACACAACATACAAAGAAAGAAGTATGGCCATTCACAAGGCCTATTACCATTTCTGAGGAAACTCTAATATTTTGATTATTTGTCAAAGATGTTACACCAAAATCTTAAATATATTCAATGAGCTAAAGGAAACTATAACAAATAACTGAAAGGAATAAAAAAAAATGAACAAAACAAGAATATCAGTAAAAAGACAGAAATTATGAAAAGAAACCAAACAAATTCTAGAGCTGAAAAATACAATAACTGAAATGAAAAACTCACCAGAGGGATTCAACAGCAGATGTGGGCAGGGAGAACAGAGAATCAGCAAATTTGAAGGTAATATCTTTGAAATTACCCAGTCTGACAGGCAGAAAGAAAAAGAAAAATGAATACAGCTTAAACAATCTGTGGGACACTATCAAGCATCCACAAATGTATTACAGGAATCCCAGATAGACAAGAAAGGGGCAGAAAAGTAATCCGAGGAAACACTGGGCTGAAAACTTCCCAAATCTGATGAAAGATATGAACGTAAACATTCAAGAAGCTCACCAAACACCCAGGAGGATAAACTTAAAAAGATCCACACTGAGATACATTATAAAGTGTTGAAACTCAAAGACGCAAAAAGAGTTTTGAAAGCAGGAAGAGAAAAGTGACCTGTCACATTCAGGAGAGTCACAATAAGTGGTCCAATGTAATCAAGCAGCCCCCAAGGAGCTGGCTCACCAGCCTGGAGAATGGAGCCATACTGGAGACTCAGCACTGGGGTCTCCAGATTAGGCGTGCAGCAGTGGCTGTGACCAGGCTGGCCTTGGTGAGTTGAAGTCCACATTGCTGAGCCCCCTCATAACTTCCATCCCTGTTACCATGGCCACTTTGCTCATGGGCCCATTGGGTTAGGAGATGCTGGGGAAACAGGCTGACTGGTACCCAGAGAACAGGTCATCTTGTCCACATGGTTATCACAGTCCTCCTCTGCTGAAGCATTCACACAGGTTACATCTTTGCCTCTTGTCCCACTAGAGAAGTGTATCCACATACTTCTACTCTAGACCTCCTTGTCGTGAAGTTTCTAATTGTGTTTCCTCCATTCCCCAAACATCCAGCCAAACCACTGGCCACAGTCAAGCAGTATGCAGTTGACCTCTGGCCATTCCTCCTTCCAAGGAAATGGCTGAGCAGAGTACCACATAGTGGTCACCAGTCTTAGGAGAGGACTCTAAACACTTCTGCCCATAGCATCTTGGTACTGCATTTACCACAGAACACAACGTGGTCAATCACTGGATGGGGTAATACCTAACCCAGCTTTACTTACGTAGAGAAGAGACAGAACGAAATCAGTTCCAATATTAGGCAGTGGTCTCTCATGGCCAGTAGGTCCCCCGGCAGCTGACACAGGGCAACTGGCTTATACATATCCCTGTAATGCTGCAGTTCATGCCCCCTCCAACCCCCTGCAGTCTGAAATACGGAAAGCTGCGGGTGTGCCTGAGAGCCACTGACATGTATGCTTGTGTAGGACAAGAGTACCGGCTGAGCTTGTAACAGGGAAAGCTATTTCCCTACTAGGGGATAAACTGGCACAGGCTGTGTGTTCCAGCCCTAAGACCCATCCTCATGAGGCTGAGAGTGGGTCAGAAGACTGTATACACAAGACTACTCACCCAACACAATGATTTTCCAGGTGCATAGACTGAAGTTCTGCCCCTTGAAAGGATTTCCCTTCACCACTGTGGACTTCTGGGTGATGCCTCCATATTGCACAAAACCATCTGTACCAGGTTCCACTATCTTCCTCCTCAGAACTGGCTATGGGGGGCACTCCCCATGTAGGAAATGCACCATAGGGGCAGGCTCAGAGAATGCAGTGCAGCAGGAGTGGGGGCCGTGGCATTTGAGCTGACCTGTCATGTGACCTAGCCTGTGCTTTCAGAGCCTGCTTGAGCCTTATCTCCCATATCCCACTGTCATTGGATGATGGAGTGTCACTGTGCATGCCCCACTTTATAGTTGGTGGGTCACACAATATTCACTTCACGAAGAAAAGCTCAGATTGCATGATAACTGGTGGTCCATGGTCAAGCATTCAGTCTCTACAAAGGCCCAGTAGCAGGTCAAGAGCGGTTTCTCAAAAACAAAACAAAACAAAAACAAAACAAAACCAACCAACCAACCAACCAACCAACCAACCAAACAAACAAAAACAGTTATCCATAGAAGATGGTAGGACTTTGCTCCAAAATCCCACACACATGCACTGTGACTCCCTACAAAGGTCTGCCAAAGGCTCCAAAGGGCACCTCTGTCTACTGCAAACACTTTGAGTGCTATTGGATCATGTGGCCCAAGTGGCAACCTGGACCTGCTGCAGAGCCTTCTTGTTCTGGGCCCCACTCAAAGGTTTCAAGTCACTTTGTAAACTGGCTGGAGTATCACACCCAAATGAAGAGTATGTTGCTTCCAAAATGCTAAGGGGCTCACCAGGTACTGTGTGTGTCTCTCTCTCTCTGTTAGATTTTATTTATTTGAGAAAGAGAGAGAAAAAGCACGTGTGCACCTGTGTGTGATGGGCGGAGGGGCAGAGTGGGAAGGGAGAAGGGAGAGAATCTCAAGCAGACTTCCCACTGGGTGTGCAGTCCAATATGGGGCTCATTCTCATGACCCTGAGATGGTGACCTGTGTTGAAACCAAGAGTCGGCCACTTAACTGACTGAGCCACTCAGGTGCTCCAACTGAAGAGCCAGGTGCAAAAACTCTTTCTTCACCTAGAGGAGATATTTCAGCAAGCCCTGCTCACTCCACTGGATTCCCAGAAATCTCAATGAGAAGGGAAGTCCCTAATTTTGTCAGGTTTCTTTCGTACCCTCTGACATGCAAACATCTTTCCAATGCATCTAGAGTAGCTGCTAATTCTTACTCGATCCAGTCTGCATGGTGTAAGCCATGTCATAGACCAGCACGCTATCCTGTGCAGTGAAAGCCAGTCAAGGGCCCTCGGACATACACTGTGACACAGGGCTGGAGAGCTGAAATATCCCTGATGTGGGATGACGCAGATGTCCTGCTAGATGTGCGGCTGAAAGTAATCTGACTTAGCTGTCCTGACAAACAGCACAGAAAGAGAACATTTGCCAGACCGACTGCAGCATTATCAGGCTCCAGAGAAGGTGTTGTTTGGCTCAGGCATTTGGAACAGCAACTACAGTTAGAGTACCAGCTGGTTAAGTTTAGGACAGTCCACTGTTTTTTCCCAAGATCTGTCTTTTTCTGCAAAGTCGAATAAGTGAGCTGATGGAGATGAAGTAGGGCTCACTATTCATGCACCCTTCAGGTCCTTGATGGGGTGCTGATCTCTTAAATCCCTCCAAGAATGGCTTACTCTTCTAGGTAGTCTGGAGGCTTCCACTTGGCCTCTGCCACCAGAATAGCCCTTGCTGCCCCGATCAGGGAACCAGCATGGGGTTCTGCTAGCTGCTGAGTGTGTATATTCTAATTATGTGCTCCAGTACCAGGAAAATAGCCCTGGAGTGGGTTCAGGGCCTACTGGGCCCACTGTGAGGCAGACCTGAGCTAAAACTCCACTGATCTCTTGACCCCCCAGAAGCCCCTACTCTGAATGGTATGTTACAATCAGCAGCAGTTTCAGCATCTAGTAGTCTCAAAAAAACTGAGTCCTGCTCCCCAATGCACAGCCATCCTGCTTAAATGCCACAGGTCTCTGGGAGTCAGACTACTGAGATTGTTGCTTTGGCTCTTGTGCATGATGGTGACCATCCCCACTTGTCTTCAGTGACCAAGGGCCACCACCTGGCCCTGCCACCTCAGAATCTTGTTATCCCTGCTGTAGTCCCACCGTCCCTTCTGGCCTACAGACAAGAAAGGAGCCACCCAGAACCTCAAGGACACTGGGGCCCTTCACAAATGCATTTCTCACAGTCCTGGAGGAAAATGTGTCCTCTGGACCACACCAGGTGGGCGAGTGGGTCTAATGTGGTAAGTCCAGGCTACCATTCCAAAGTTCACGCAGTGTAGGCCACTCTTCAGTGTGCATGTCACCCACTGGCCAGAACCCTCTCCGACCCCAGGTGCTGTAATACCAAATCTAGCATCTCTCCCATTCGTTTGGTCCTGTCCCCTGTTCGGTCCTGTTCCCTGCTGCCCCCTCCTGTGATAGCTATTCCCACACAAGTCCTGCAGACTTCTGTCTGTGTTTACTGGGAGCATCATGTGGTACTTCCACAGGGCTGCATGCCTCCTGCATGTGATCCATGCGCTCAAAGATGACACTCTAGATCTCATGTTCAGAGATCCTGGCCCTGCAAACAGGAGCTCAGGGTTTCTTTCAGAGTAGAGACAGAAATGGTCAGGACATTTATGGGGCACCCTGAACTCATCCGTTCCCTCTCCTACTTTGTGCAGGGGAGTTAGGAGCAGTGAGCAAGTCTCGTTACTATGGAGAAATGGTCACTCAGAACCTTACCTTTTAAAGTATGTGAGTAGGGGTGTCCCATGGTGGCATTCAGGCATGTCTAGAGCCAAAGGCCATGCAGTAGTTCCCTCTACACCACTGGAAATAAGAGTCAGCAGCACCTTTAAATCTATTCAGGTTAGAAATCCCAGAAACTACAGAATATGTTCAGAAAACACCCATTAGACCTAGTACCAGATTCCATATTTATCAGGGTCCTCCAGAGACATATCATCTATACAGCAAACATAAATAACATCCACACATATGACACGCATGCACACACACATGTGGAGAGGGGGGAGAGAGAAGGAGTGGGAGAAAGAGGAGGAGGGAGAGAGAAGGAGGGAGATAAAGAGTAGGAAGGTGAGAGGAAGAGGGAGAGAGAGGAGGAGAAAGAAAGGAGGAGGGAGAGAGAAAGAAGAGGGAGAGAGTGGAGGAGGGAGAGAGAGAGAGGAGAAAGGTGAGAGAGGAGGAGGGAGAGAGAGAGGAGGAGGAGGGAGAGCAGAGAGGAGGTATGTGGAGACAGGGAGGATCCCTCTTCCTGAAGAGCACCGAGGACACCCTGTGTTTCCAACCTGGGACTGTGGGGAAGGAGAGCACAGAGGTTTTCAGATGGAGTGCTGTGACCTGGTTACTGGCTGGGCTGCCGGGAGGCAAGGGAGGGGTGGGGTGGGGTGGGGTGGGGTGGGGAGGAGTTGGGGTGGGGAAGAATCCTAAGAGGAGAATAACAGATCTCAGCCATGAGAATGGAAGCCATGGCAGCAGGGGCTGAAGGTGCTGGCTCTGCGGGAGGGTCAGGGGAGGCCACGCTTCCGGCCCCATCAGGTGCTGCTGGCCCCAAGGACACCAGGATGGAGTGAGATGTGAAGGGGTGGCCCTTCTGAGACAATGGGCTCTCCTAGGCACTGGAGGTGTCCGACCCCACAGGGAAGTGGTAGGGCAGCCATCGGGGGTAGAAGGATCTGATTCTCTTCAATTCAACGGGAGCTTCTCTGGGTCACCATTTAAATTCTCAGGAAAAGCAACACAACACGTAAGACTAATGGCTCCGATACTTCAGGTTAGTTAGCAGTTACCCTCATTTCCCAGTGGGAACCCTAAGCAAACAGCAGGGGTTTGGGGGTTGTCACAGCAAATATGAGAGCAGCCTTGTATTACTCTTCCTAATTTCCCATTAAAGCATGGATCCAGGGATCCCTGGGTGGCGCAGCGGTTTGGCACCTGCCTTTGGCCCAGGGCGCGATCCTGGAGACCCAGGATCGAATCCCACGTCAGGCTCCCGGTGCATGGAGCCTGCTTCTCCCTCTGCCTGTGTCTCTGCCTCTCTCTCTCTCTCTGTGACTATCATAAATAAATAAAAATTAAAAAAAAAAATATTTAAAAAAAACACAACAATCTGGTCATGCTTAAAAAAAAAAAAAAAAAAAAAAAGCATGGATCCAGGTATAGAAAACAGCCAAATGGTAAATCAAAAGAGACCACTTGGCCAAAGCTTGATCTATTGGACAGATGAAGCCATATGTCTGTTTTACCCAACTTGGAGTCTGGAGCCACCAGCCCCATGACCCCTGCAGACACCGTACATGCACCCTGCCACTTCTGTTTCATGGTGAGCTCTGATGAACATGGCAGGACCTGCAGTCCGTGGAGGGCTTTGCTGTGCTCTTGCTCCTCCACAGCTCGGCAAGCGGCAGAGCCCCAGCTCACCACACTCATGTGGAAGCAGGTGCTCACTGACCTGCATCTAGGCTCCCATCCACTAGGGTGCGGGGCCATTGCCCAAGCGTGAGGACGGCATTTTACCCGCTGCATCTGCAGGGCGCCAGCGCTCCTCTGAACAACTGCAATAACTTAAAGAGAACACAGCCCAGAGCTAATCCTCAAAACATAGCAGTAGGAACTGAACACAGATACTATTCTAAATAAGTATACATTGGTCTGCTGAAAAAGATACTCCAGGATATGCTGTTTGGAAAAACAGAAGACTGGCTAAAAATGACCAATTCCAATTGTGTGTGGTTTTATCCCTACAGGAAGCCCTTCACTCACTCCTGACCACCTGCCCATCTGGGGACGGTACCAGACGCCACAGGTTCCCCCTCTTCCCCGAGACACCAGCTGCAAGTCCAGGGGTTGCCCCCACTGACCCCCCGGCTACAGACCAGAGGCTCCCACGGCTCCTCCTTGGGTCCCTGAACTTGCTTGAGTGGCTCAGATCTCAAAGAAACGTCCCATGTTACCAGCTTATTATCCAAGGCTGTGATCCGGGGCCAGCCCCGGGGCAGGTCACTCTCTCCAAGTCTCTATGTGCTCACAAGCCCCAAGCTCCCCAAGCCCATCCTCCCAGGTTTTCATGGGGCCTCATGACAAAGGCGTGATTGATTACATCACTGGGCATTGGTGACTGATCCCCTCTCCCCTCCCAGAGGTCGGGGCGGGGGGAGGGGACTGAAGTGTCCAACCCTCTGCTCCCAGGGTTGGGTCCCCTGGCCACCTGCCCCCATCCTGAGGGGCCACCCAAGGTCACCTCCTCCACACTCCCTCAGGGGCTCCTTATGAGCACCAGGACACCTCCATCGCTCTCCTCACTTGGGGAAACCCCAAGGGCCTTAGGCACTCTGTGCCAGGAGCCATGACAAAGACACACACGTACTTCGTGGTATAAACCACGCGATCAGAGAAGGCAAAGTAAACACACGTATTTTCCCTGGGGACAAAGAGAAGAGATAGGAGCAACAAAATTTTAGAACTTGGAAACCAGGCAGACTTTGCAAAACCAAGAAAGTAAGCTGTAAGGCCGCAGTGGCACAAGCCAAGAAATAAGCCAGGCTGCAGTGCAAACCCCCTATGGGGAAAAAGATCAGGGACCTCCAAAAGCTGGCGTGAAGTTGGGGCTCACAACCCAGCAGACTCAAAGTTCATTTAAGGAGAGCTTGGTGAGATTGCCGACCTCACGAACCCCGTGCTGCTGGGCCCCACTACCATCTGGCCACCACTTCCTGCTCTGCTGAAGCAGGTGTGGTGAGCTGAGAGCACGGAAATGGGAGGTACATCCCTGGCCCTCCCTGTAGGAGGTTTTCCAGCAAACTCTGAGAGGTAAGAGGACAGCAACCCAGAGAGAAACAACAGCTGCTACTAAAAGGAAGATTAAAAAAAAATCTTTGGGGATCCCTGGGGTCGAGGCCCACATTGGGCTCCCTGCATGGAGCCTGCTTCTCCCTCTGCCTGTGTGTCTGCCTCTCTTTCTGTGTCTCTCATGAATAAATAAATACAATCTTAATATATAAAATTAAAAAAAAATAAAAAATAAATCAATCAGAAATCAAAAATATCACAAAAATGGAAGGGTAGCAGGAAGATAAAACCTTAGAAACAAGAAAAAAACATGGAGAGAGGAAAATGAGAATGCTATGAGAAGCTCAGTACAGGACGCCTGATAACCAGACAATGGGAGTTCCAGAAGGAACACAGTTGACCACTGAGGGGAAGAGCCCCACGTCACAGACAAACCCGAAGGCTCACAGGGACCCACTTGAGGACCTGTGCCAGCAGGAGATCCCCCCCGCCCAGGGGTCCATCAGCTGGTCTGCGGAAGCTGTCCGTGGTGGCCGTGCACACCCCTCCAGCTTGGGCTTTCACACTTGGGTGCTCCTTGCATTTTCCTATACTGCTACTTTGCCTATTTAAAAGCTCCTATAAGTGGTGCTCTGTAGTACGCACTTGATTTTGTTTTGTTCCTGTTGCTTTCGGGGGGATCCAGGTGGGTCTGTGTGGATATGACCAGTCAGCCTGATAAAATCCGTGTATTGCATCACAGTCAGTAGGGACCACTTACCTGCCCAGCCCCCTGAGGAGCAGCCACCACAGCTGTTCATGACCATCAGAGCTCGTCCACACAGTGGGCTTGGTCACAGGGTCTGCACATCCTTGGCCTGGCTAGGTCCTGCCAGTGGCCGAGCCAAGTCACATCCATGACAGCAGCAGGAGACTTCTTGTCCTGACCCACACGCTGACTGGCCGTCAGTGTTGTTTCATCTATCAGGGGTGCCAGCCTCCCTGTCATGGGCCTGCGTCATTTGCTTCAAGACAAGAGCATGTGCCCTGGCCTCCCTGTGCACATCCCACCCCTACTGGCTTGGAAGACGGATGGCAGCAGCTTTGGACGCAGCCACGGGGCCCAGCGCATTACCTAAAGCCTTCTACTTCTACCTGCCTGGGACACCGACAGACGCTTATCCTACTCTCCAATCAACGGCCACAGCCCATTTTTCTGTCGAATTGGCTTATTCCCATTTTGTCATATGAGTTCTTTACCTGGTTGGGTGTGAATCCTTTGGTGGGAATAGGGGTGGATGTTATAAGCATTTTCTCCTATTCTCAGGTTCATCTTCCCCTGTCCTTTGTTAAAAGAACATTTCTAAATTGCCAGATTGTTCTCCGAAAGGATTACACCAACAGACATTCCCAATAGCAGTGTGTGAAAATGCTTATTCACTGTCCTCTAGCCGGTACTGTGTACCCTTCCTTTAATTCTTATTAATGTCATCACCGAAACCTGAATTTCTGTTATTCCAATGCTGATGGTAGAACCCCTGTGGAGGGCTGGGGTCAGATCTGCTCTGGGGTGCCGCCTGGCAACCCACACTCCATCCAACTCATGTCTGTGTACTTTGCCCCGGGCCCCCGAGTCCAGGGGAGGATTCTCTGTGTGCCACTTCCAGGTGAGGGGAAGACAACACTGGAGATTGGGTGGCAGGCTTTCAGGGACCAGGCGTGGAAGTGACTCACATCACTCCTGCCCACAACTTGGTCCCATGACCCCGGGGTGGCATAAAAGGCAGAAACTGCCCAACTGTGTTCCCAGGAGGAAAGCTCACAAAGGGTTCATGACCTCCCACTTCATCCACCACAAGCACCCCTCCTTAGGTTAAGCACCATGGTACTGCCTGGCTTTTCACGCGCTCTCTCCCTTGGGCACATGGAGAGCCCAGAGGCCCCAGGACATAGGATAACACGGCAGGCAGACTGTAGACACAGGCAGGAGGACTTGGCAGTCTTCTATAAAGGGATGTGTAGAAATCTTAAAGGTGCTACTCTTCCCACTAACACATCTACTTTATAAATGCTATTTTTCATTGACAGTTATTTCTATAACTAGATCATGGGTTCATCATTGCATTTCTTAGACGAACAAATCATCTTTTCTTAGTTTCTTAGTTTTCAAAAAATGCAGGAACATTGGCACACATCATACACAAAAACAAAAGCTCCTTGGGGTCCCTAACCCCAATCCCCCCAAAAGAGTGGGGGGTCTCTGAGGTAGAAGATTGGGAGTGGCTGGTGTGGCAGCAAAAGTGGCAGCTCCTGGAGCCAAAGTGAGTCAGCTCAAACCTTGAGGCTACATGGCCACGCAAAATAACAAACTTAGTATGCATGACACTGAAGAAATCACCAGCCTCTGGGCCCATTTCCCCCACATGATTAAATGAGGTAATCTTCCTTAATCACATAAAACTGAAGCTCTGCACCTGGCACACAGTGTGCCCCCCACCAACGCCTAATCGGTGTAACCGTGCACAGCATGACCCGTATGTCTGAGACACTCCCTATACCTGTCAGCCATGTCCAGGTCCGATTCCATCTTGTCCAGGCCTCTGGTGATGCTGTCCAGCTGTTCGCCCTGATGGTGGAGGACTCGGGCTGTCTCTTCTAGGCGCTTCTGAGAACAGGCCATCAGACCTGTCAGCTGCTTCCCCTTGGTCACAGGGAGCGCTGCCTCTGGTGGAGACAGCAGCAACTCTCTCCAGAAATGCTCAATGATGCTGAAGACTGCATTCCGACTGGGCTGCAAGGAGCTGAACCAGTGCTTGAGGCCGCTGTTCTCCAGGATGGTGATGGAACTGAAGACAAAGTGAGAAGCTTCCTTCTTTATCTCAACCACACTAGACAGCGGGAAGCTGACCAAGGTCTCCCCGGTTTTATCAGTCATAAATCTCAGGGAGCGAGAAGTTAATGAAAGCTTTCCAGGAACCCATCGCTTCTCTGGTTCTAAGTAGTAGGAACAAGGCCAAGAGTGCACGCAGATCTCTCTGCTCATCTGGCTCCCAAGGTGGTCTGTCCTACGGCTCGGCGTCAGCCACTCCGTCTCTGGAGGAGAGGGACAAGTTAGTGGGTGGGAGAGTCTAATGAGCGTCAGCACAGTTGGCCTACAGACACTAGGACAGTGGTGGCGAGGCTGTGCTTGGGCTGCTGAGCACACTGGGGACTCCTACCACCCAGACATGCAGGACGGAAGCCCACATCACCCAAACCAGGGCCCACAGCCCGATGCCACTGCAACCCCAGGATCCTTCACAAGAACACTGTTTTGGCTGTGACAATCTCACCAATACACACTCCTCACACATTCCTTTTATTTTTTTTAAGATTTATTTATTTATGAGAGACATAGGGAGAAAGAGGCAGAGACATAGGCAGAGGGAGAAGCAGACTCCATGCAGAGAGCCCAACATGGGACTCGATCCTGGGACTCAGGGATCACGCCTGAGCCAAAGGCAGACGCCCAACTGCTGAACTACCTGGAAGTCCCTCCTCACACATTCCTACACTAACATTCTCCTCTTGAAATTTTTATCATAAAGGAAATAATGAAGGGAAAGTCTACACAAAGGCTTTTCCCTTCTTGCATGGCCCACAAATTCCATACAGTTCTACGTAATTATCTAGCTCTACCTTCAGTTTTATACAGTTGTACATAGTGAACATATACCATCCACATCTAGTTTGCACTTTTTTAAAAAGATTTTATTTATTTATCCATGAGAGACACAGAGAGAGAGAGGCAGAGGGAGAACCAGGCTCCACGCAGGGAGCCTGATGTGGGACTCGATCCTGAGACTCTGGGATCACACCCTGGGTCGAAGGCAGATGCTCAACTGCTGAGCCACCCAAGCATTCCTACAGTTTTCATTTGTTAATGAAATATGGAAACCCAGGAATGACGGAGTAAGACAATCGTTATAGAACACTATGTCTGTCCTTCTCACTTAACCAGATGAGCCAACAAAGCTAGGAAAGGAAGAGGACCTCGTACAAGGTCAAACCACAAGTACAGGGTGTGGAATTGGCTACAACTAGGCTTGGAAATACCTTGTGCACCTCACATCTGGGCAGGGGGCCACCTATACTGGGGCCTGTCTTCCACTCTCCCGCATCCCCTGCTGCATACATGCAGTTACGGCACAACCTACTTACAAAAATGAGAGAATGAATCGCTGATGTTATCTTTTACAATACTGAGAAATGTGGGCCTTTGCAGCATGGCCAGAGCCTCAGGGAGTCTCTGAATCGTGGCCACAGGTGCCAGGCCCCACATGCCACGTGGGGCAGCTGGCAGGCAGGACTTGACTCTGACATCATCCCTGGCTCCTGGAGCTCAGCATCTACTGAAACCCTATGAATTTGTCCACAGAGTTATACTTTTAAAGACCGAGACCTCTAGTGACGGCATCAAACAAGAAAAGCTAGGCAAAACACAAAAGAGCTTGCATGGTATGGAGCTTCCTCATTATACAGAATCCGAGAGACTAGAGAGTTGGCAATGCATCGCAACACTACCGATGCGCCTAGTAGATGGCAAGCTCACAGCTCACAGTGTGAGCTTAGGGGCCTCTGCAAAGAGTCCACAAACCCACACACCAGACCTTCGGAATGGAATACCGAGTCACCTTCCTACAGGGCATGACCTGTGGGCTCTCACAGGAGTCTTCTGGCCATGCTGGGACGGTGTGCAAGTCTACCATCTGGGGCAGTGTGGCTGCCTTTCCGCTGTGACCATGTCTCTCACTGGACAGAGGGAACTGGAAAGCAAACGTGTCTTGGTCAGACTTCTCCCCCCACCTGACATTGAAGCAAATCCAGACTACAGAGTGCTGCCAGCCCGGGGCCTCTGACAGCACAGACCTGCAAGGTCCCTCGCATGAGACCTGCCAGTGCTGTTGGGCCACCAGGCCACAGGCAGTCATTCAGACTGTCAGAACCAGGGACGACTATTCAGTTTTGGGTGTTTCCCAGTTCAAGACCAAGGTCGGAGGCTGGATGCCTGGGCCCCACCACCTGAAGATGGCCTGACCCCGGTCCTCCCGGCTGAAGGGAGCCTCCTGCCATTCAGCCACCTGACCCCCACACAAGTCTCCAACCCGCAGAGAGAGTCGGGGCATCGAGTGGTTGGGGGCCTGCTGCAGCATGGAGGCTGAGTCCCTACCTCCAAGAGTCTGTGCCCCTGGGGGCACTTTGGAGCACGGCAGGGTCCGAGGACCCCAGTCTGCCACATATGTTACCATTGTGGAAAGTCACTTCGCCCTCTGGGCCTGTTTACCCACCACTAAAAACCGAAAAGGCAAGGATAACATCAGCTCTAAAATGCACTAGGATTCAAAGAGGAGGAGAAATGAAACTTCTCACTATGGATTCCAGGAAAAAGCAACAGGAGAAAGCTGTGGACAGCACTCTGCCTCCCACACATTTCCATGGCGTCTTCCTAAACAGACGGAGTAAACAAGGGTGAAGTGGAGAGCCAAAGCAAGAACAACATTCCCACACCCTCCCTCTCCCTGAGCTGCAGACTCACCTGCCACACCTGTCCCCAGATGTCCTGCCTGCCCTTGCCTGCCCTCTGTTCCCCACTACCCACTGCGGGAAACAGGGCCCCACTGCATACGAGGCCGCGCCTGGTCCTGTGCCCTTGATCACGACCCCTTCCAGCAACATCAACCTCTCCGTTCTTCCGACACTAGGGCACACTATTTTTCCAAAGGCCAGACGGTATCTTAGGTGTTGTGGGCATGTGGGCCCTGCTGCCAGGGCGCAGCTCTGCCGCTGGACAGTGGAAGCGGCCAGGGACAGCGCAGAGACAGAGGGCTATGTGTGGCCATCCTTGTTCACAAAACTGAATTCACAGCCGCACATTTGCCCTCCTTGTCCTGACCCTCTCATCAGTTTGCACAGATGCTTTAAGGTCTCCATCTTAGAAGAGACCAGCGCCGCCCCCCCCACCCTCTTGCCACAGCCCTCTCTGGCTACCGCTCCTCCAAGAGACACCCACTGCGGCTCCCACCACCAGGCCTCCCACCCCCAGACAGGCTGCTCCCCACTGCTTACTGATGCTGCTCTGCCCAGGCCTCCCCAGGCCTGCAGGTGGCCAAATGCAATGCCCACATGTGTTCTAACCCCTGTCCGACACAGCTGCCCTTCTGGAGACAGCGGGCTCCTTCTCTGGTCTCCCACCCTCCCCACCCCATGGCCAGCTCCAGGGGAGCCCCCTCACTCCCATAGCAGATCCTTCCTTGACCACGCAGCACTTGCCACAACCTCCAGGAGCCTGGGCATGTTCCTACATGGTGACAGGCTCAGTGTACACGTCAGGAGGACGGTGCCTTGGGCACAATGCCAGCACACCATGGGCACCCAGTAAACACTCACTGACTGAACCACCTAGTGACATCACACGGAAACACTGACTGTGTTCACCGTGGATGGCTTTCTTCCTTAAGTGTGCTGACCTGGGTCTTTGATCCATGGTGTATTCCTGGAGGCCTTGTTCAGTCCTTGCCTATTATAACCTGGAACCCACATCGACCTGCACTGACCTAGGGCCTGAACTAGGGCATGGAGCTGAAGTAGGATGGGAAGATCTTGGTGCAGGACTCTGAGGGATGCTCAAGGGGAGACACGAACCGGCACGTGGATGGAGTGTGCGGCATCCGGCATTTTGAACCACATACTATTGTACACGGATGTCTCCTAGTGCTTGCACCGGCCTGTGCCCTGGGTGAGACTCAGCATCAAATAAACACCCTATTTTTAGTCAGTTTCTAAAGTAACAGAACCAGCGACATTTTACACAAGTTCCAAGGACTTCTGAACACAAGGAGGTCTGGAGGCAGAACAGTGGCAGCAGTGTCTCCTGGTGCCGGCAGCCACCGTTTCCATTACCTCCATCTCCTGCTCCTCAGAAGCTCCCACTTACAACCCGGGAGGTGCCAGTGTGCTGCTGGGGTGTTTCAGGGCCACACTGTGGCCGAGTCACATGACACACACCAACCTCCTCACTCCTTGGAGAGAAGGAGCAGTCTTCCTTCCCGCTGAGGGCTGACTGTGCAAGCCCCCTTCTGCCTCCATGTTCTGACTCCATAGGTCCGAGCGGGGCCCGGAAAATGTGCATTTCTCATAGTTCCCAGGCAATGCCAGGGCTGCTTTCCAGGCGCCTTTGAGAGCCACAGCCCCATCTGTGCAGTGCTGGTGACACGTCTAGAACCAGAGGGCCACCGTGTGGACACAGCACGAAACACGGGGTCTCATTTCCTACCCTGGCTTGGCTGCCTCCACCATTCTGGGGAGCAAGTGGACCTGGTGGCCCAAAGCCTCCTGTTTCTGAGGTAACTTAGTCTCAATGACCAAGCCTCAGGAGCCAGAATCCAGGATTCTTCCCAGGAGACACCTATCTGAATTCCGTGTTTCTCCCAAGAGGCAAACTTTAAACCACATTTTCTAAATCTTCAGACAGTTATAAACGCTCTGCTTCCCAAGCTTTTCCTAACTGCCTCCTGGTGATCTGCATTCAGCACAACTGAAACCCAATAATTAAGGAAGATCTAGTCAATCCACGGTAAGATGTGGACAGTATTGGCTCAATTTTTTTTTTAAAAAAAGATTAAAAACAGCAAAAGCTTACATACATGTTTCCATACGTAAGAAATAGGCGGGAGGGGGTGTGTACGATGGGGGGAGAAAGGAGTGGAAAATACGAACGAATGCACAAATGCCTGGGAGGACAACTGTATCTCAAAGTCCCATCTAGGGAGGACTATGGGGGTCCCTCTCCCCACACACTGCCGTCGTGTTCTCCTAGATGGGCACCTGCTGGTCCCTGAGGAATTCTGCCTGGGAAGCAGCCTTTCCTGCGGCTCCACTGCCCCCCTGTCTGGCATTCTCAGCTCCCACCGTGGACCCTCTTCGCCCTGATGTCAGACGCTCCCAAACTCATTCTCCTGGTCCCTCCCTCCTCTCTGCCTCTCCCTCCTCGTGGTCCACCCTGTTCTTCAGGGGCAAGAGTCCCACTCAAGCCCTGCAAAGCTCAGAGTCCCAACACCCCCAGGCCTTCCTTATCACACCTGCAAAGGTAAACACAGTGGTATCTTCCTCGTCTAATAAAGGGGCGTCCTCTGCCCCCCCTTTCACTCAGAGGGTCCCTTTGTTCAGGAATGATGTAAGCCCACATCCATATTTTACAAGGCACAGTCACCAACTGCCACCTCAGAGCTGTAACACATTCCTACAGAACTGAGTCAGGAGTGTCTCACCAGGTGCAAGATGACACAGGTGCATCTGCTTTTCCCTCAAGGACCTGAGTGCTTTACCAGGTGTGAGGTGTGTGAAGGCCTGCCCACTCTACGTGCCTATCATCTGCAGAGCCCTCACAGTAAGCAGCCCGCCTTCTTTCCTTCCCTCCCAACGGGGTTAGGCTGTGTTCCCAGGACACTTTCTCTTACGTGCTCAGACCCTTGCTGGTCACCCCCACCCAGGCCCCCCCATTCCAATCCTGCTGGAGTGCAGCCTCAGATCCTCACCTTTGCTCCCCCAAACTCGCGTTTCAGGCCTCTATTCCCCACCAGCCACTCATCATCTCCTTAGGTCGCAAACATCTCTTCCAGGTCCCCAGCATCCCCTTGGGTCCCCCCACATCCCCTCTGGGTCCTTACCATCCCTCTGGCTCCCCAGCATCCCCTCAGATACTCCGTATTCCACCGTATTCCGGCCTCCAAGCCCCGCAAAACCTCCTCTGCACCCCCCCAGCCCCCCAGCCCCCTCTCCAGCCTCCCCGCCGACGCCCACGCCCACGCCCCACACCGGCACCCCCCCCCCGCCCCGTCCACCGCCACCTCGGCAGCCCCTCCAAGCGCCGCCCTTTGCCCTGCCCCCGGGACCCCGCTGTCAGCCCGGCGCACGTCCCACGAGCTCCCCCAGCCTGGGGCGCGCTGGCAGCAGAAGGGGCTGTCCCCGAGGCAGCAGCGGTAGGCAGGGCGGACCCAAGGGACGGCCACAGACTCCGGGAGCCGCTTACCTGAATCACCGCAGGTGCGAACGCGGCGAGACTCGGGCCCGACGCCGCCTGACGGAGGGCTGCGGACCGCTCTCGCGCCCGAGCAGAAAGAGGTCCGCGGGCTGCTGTGCGCGTGCGCCCGGGCCCGCCGCGCCGGGATCCCTGCTCCGGCCGGAACTGGGGCCGCGGTGTGTGGGTTCTGCTCGGCCGCGCTGGGCCGACCGCGGGCTCCGAGCTCCTGTGCCGCTCGGCTTTCGCTCCGGCTGGCACCGAGGCTGTGAGCTTCCGGTCTCCGCACTAGCCTCTACTCCGGAAGTAGTTTTAGCAAGTACTTCCTTTCCCCGCCCGGCTTAAGGAGCCGGGAGCCGGGAGCCGGGAGGCGCGTTCCCGGCCCGTGCCCCTCGCTGGGTCGCGGGGGCCCAGAAGCCGGGGCCCTCGCCGCTCTCCCGCCCCGCGCAGGATGGACCGGGAGACACGCGTGTTCGCCGAGAGCCACTTCCGAGGCCTCCGGGGGCGCCCAGCAGGCGGGGTGGGCGCGTCCCCGGGCCGCGTGGACTTCATCGAGAGGCCTGACTCCTTCTCCTACGCCGACTTCTTCAAGGGCTACCTGCTGCCCAACGTGCCGTGCGTCTTCTCCAGCGCGTTCACCGAGGGCTGGGGCAGCCGCAGGCACTGGGTGACCGCCACGGGGAAGCCCGACTTCGAGCACCTGCTCCGCCAGTATGGTAGGGGCGGGGCGCGCGGACGCCTGGGCGGGGGCGTGTGGCCCCTCGGGGAGGGGCGGGAGGGGCGGGAGGGGCGGGGTGGGGGCGGGGGTGCGTCCGTAGGGTTCACGCCTCCGCGGGCAGTGGCCTTACCCTCCGGCCTTGCCCCTGGCCGCAGGAGAAGTGGTGGTCCCCGTGGCCAACTGCGGGGTGCGGGAGTACAACTCCAACCCCAAGGAGCAGATGCTCCTCCGCGACTACATCAGCTACTGGAAGGACTACATCCAGGGGGGCTACTCCTCTCCGCGCGGCTGCCTCTACCTCAAGGACTGGCACCTGTGCAGGTAAAGGCCGGATGCTGCTTCTGTACCTCACACTGAGCCTTGGATGCGCCCAGCTTGCCCCCTGGGAGGTGTGCAGTCCTGGCTCCTTCAGCGTAGCGTCCGATCGCAGGGCCCCCAGCTGGGAGCCCCGGTGGGCCGAGGGGACCACCTCTCCCGGCCTGTGTGCCAGACTTGTGCTGGCCACCCCAGGCCTCTGATTGGCGGTGGCAGCGGCACCCTTCTTGTCGGGTGCTGCGCTTGTCCGCTCAGCTTAGGCCGGTTCTCACACCCTGGCTGCCGCCCGTCCTGCACAGCCTTGCTTTGCATACTCAGGTTCTTTCAGCCACTGTTTCAGCAAGGCGGTACCCAGCCTGGGGAGACTCTCCATCAGTGAACAGTGACTCACTGACTTTAAGGAAGCTTTCCTTCTTGTGCTTGGTCCCCACCTACTCACCCTGCTCCCGCGCCAGGGGGTCCCATGATGGGGGCTCTGGGACACATGTCACACCCTCATGCAGCCTCACCCATTGGCTGCATTCCTGCTCTCAGAGGGGGTCCTTGGGTTTTGTGCCCATTCCCCTACCCAGGGCTGTGCTGGCCACCCCAGCCAGCTGGCACAGGACACACAGTAAACGCTCAATTCGTGTTGTATAAATGAGCCAACAACTGAATATTTATTTTTCTGATGTGGAAACTAAGGCTCAGCATGCTAAAGGGAGTCTGGGTTCACTTCCTTATGATTCTCTGGATCCATCCAAGAGTGCACCTCACAGATGCTCCCTGCCACGCTGCATGTTTGGCATGGAGAGCTGGCCAAGGGACAGTGGTCTTGGCCCTCAGGGACTCCTATTCTAGCACACATAGGGACTCCTAGACCCAGATGCTCCTGCATGGTGGTTTTGGGTTTCCAATAAACAAGAAGTGGGTATTTGTGTGTAACTGTCTTTTAGGTTTTGCATGGGACATGGTTGTCCTTGAAACTTATCCACTGTTTATTTGAAGGTCAGTTTTGATTGAGTATCCTGTATTTTCTCTGGAAACCCTAGAATACACAGCAGAGGAAGGCTGAGTCAGGCAGGCAGAGGTGGCTCTGGGAGTTTTGAAGGATAAGCAGAAGTGTGACCAAGGCATGGAACAGAGAGATCGGCATGGTGTTTTGGGGATCTCCCCTGTCATGACCTCTGGCCATGAAGATGTGTGAGCTACTCCAGAGCCTGTTCCAACATGTCACTGGGAGAGCTATGCTCTCCCTTGGGCTGATGAGCTCCTGTGTCTGGAGGCCCGTTGGTTTGGTTGTGGGGATCAGGCTCTTGGACCAGAGGAGTAGGGAGTTGAGGGGTAGGGGAGAGGGACCTCGATGGATGGACATGGGCCGATGGGTGGACATGGGCCGTACTGCCTGGGCCACGGGTCGTGCATCCACTTGATAAGATTCGAGGGCACTGGCGGGGTGAGAGTATAGATGAGGCCACAGGTTCTGGAAAACAGCAAAATGCAGATGAGGCACTTAAAGCCCCAGCTCAACCAGAGGCTGAAATCCTGGGAATGTTGCAAGAGTGGTCTGGAATAATTGGGTTATGGGGTGCTGCCTGCATGGGTCACCCAAGCTGCGTCACAGCACCGGCAAAGCTGGCTCATGTGGTTCGTTCTTCGGATGGGGCTTAGGTGGGGTCACGGGCTGTAGTGGCTGTGGTCTGAGATGGCCCCACTCAGCCTTACTGCAGGCACCGGCTCCAGAAGGCACCTCAGGGTCATTCACTCGCTCTGAAACTTGCTCTCCCGTGTGTTGGGGGCACAGGTGTGGGGAGGTGAGCACTCCTGCCAGAGCCTTGTGTCACTCCATCCAGGGACTCCTTGGCAGAGGATGTGTTCACCCTGCCCATGTACTTCTCATCTGACTGGCTCAATGAGTACTGGGACATCCTGGACGTGGATGACTACCGCTTCATCTACATGGGGCCTGCCGGCACCTGGTACCATTTGTGCGCCACCCTCCTTCCTGTGCCTCGTCCCTGCCTGCCTCTCCCCCACACCCTCCCCTACCCCGTCGACTCCGGGAGAGCCTCTCTAAGATGCCCAGTCCGTGGAATAGGCTGCCAGGTGTTCCAGTCCCCAGCCTCCTTACTCACTGCCCCTGGAGCCTCTGCTTAGAGCCCTTGTGTTCTCAAGTGGGGGAGGTAGGACCCTGGGGCCCATGTCCGTGGCCAGCCTGTGCTGAAGAAGCAGATCGCCTCTGAGCCAAGAGGCACCAACAGGAGGTTTCACACAGGTCACCGTTCCATGCCGACATCTTCCGCTCCTTCAGCTGGTCTGTCAACATTTGTGGGAGGAAAAAGTGGTTCTTCTTCCCTCCGGGGCAGGAAGAAGCCCTGCGCGATTGCCACGGTGGCCTGCCCTACGATGTGACCTCCCCTGCACTCCTTGACAGCCAGCTGTACCCCATGCGCGAGCACTGCAGCCCACCCCTGGAGGTCACGCAGGAGGCGGGCGAGATGGTCTTTGTGCCCAGCGGGTGGCACCACCAAGTCCACAACCTGGTAGGGTGGGCACACCCCACCGCATGTGACTGCAGCGTGGCCCAGACAGGTCAGGGAGATGCCCTGGGGCCCCACTGGTCTGACCCCCACCCCAGAGTGTCGTCTGCCCCTTGGCCTGCCCGGTAGCCCTTCTCACCCTTGGCACGTCTCAGATGCCTTTCCAGAGAGAGGGCCAGGCCCACCCCCTCCTGATCCCACAGCAGACAAGCTACCCTCTAGGAGAGCCTGGGTATGGGACGGACAGGCTATGGGCAAGGGCCCCCGTCCCAGCCTCTGTTTCTTCCCCTCCTTTCCATATTTCTTCCTGGGCAGCAGTGGGTAGTTACCAGCCCCCTGGGATCCCTGCTTTGGGTCAGCTATGGACTCAGGAGACACCAGCCCCCTCTTCATGCTAGCATCCACTGGGAGACAGTCGGAAGGACCTCTGGACAGTGGTGGGCATGGTCTGGTATGGACTTATGGGGACACCCATGCCCCACCTTTTTCAGGATGACACTATTTCCATCAACCACAACTGGGTCAACGGTTGTAACTTGGCCAATATGTGGCACTTCCTGCAGCAAGAGCTCCGTGCTGTGCAGCAGGAGGTCAGTGAGTGGAGGGACACGATGCCTGACTGGCACCAACACTGCCAGGTAGGGTAGCCTGGAGGGGCTCTCCAGAGCTGCAGTGGAGGAGGGGGGAGAAGGGGAGGCTCAGCAGGACCAGGGCTCGGGGGGCAGGGGGGGGTAGGGGGAGGCTCAGCAGGATCAGGGCTGCAATGGGAGTGGGGGGAAGCTCAGCAGGACCAGGGCTGTCCCCACCATCAGGGATGGACCACTCTTTTTTTTTTTATTATTATTATATCACCATTAATTTATTGGTTTTGTACATTTACTGTGGTTATATCAGATTTTTTTTAATAAATTTATTTTTTATTGGTGTTTAATTTACCAACATACAGAATAACACCCAGTGCTCATCCCGTCAAGTGCCCCCCTCAGTGCCCGTCACCCATTCACCCCCACCCCCCGCCCTCCTCCCCTTCCACCACCCCTAGTTCATTTCCCAGAGTTAGGGGTCTTTATGTTTTGTCTCCCTTTCTGATATTTCCCACACATTTCTTCTCTCTTCCCTTCTATTCCCTTTCACTATTATTTATATTCCCCAAATGAATGAGAACATATACTGTTTGTCCTTCTAGGATTGACTTACTTCACTCAGCATAATACCCTCTAGTTCCATCCACATTGAAGCAAATGGTGGGTATTTGTCATTTCTAATGGCTGAGTAATATTCCATTGTATACATAAACCACATCTTCTTTATCCATTCATTCGATGGACACCGAGGCTCCTTCCACAGTTTGGCTATTGTGGACATTGCTGCTAGAAACATCGGGGTGCAGGTGGGATGGACCACTCTTAAGATAGTTTGCAGTCTGGGCCCTACCCATAGTCAGCAGATACTGCTCATGCTCTGCTCTCCTCTGGCCAGGTCATCATGCGATCCTGCTCTGGGATCAATTTTGAAGAATTTTACCACTTCCTCAAGATCATCGCTGAAAGGAGGCTCCTCCTCTTGGCCAAAGGGATGGGCCATGGTGAAGTGGAGGACAGTCAGGACACTCGGCTGGGCCGCCAGCAGGCTGCTTTTGATGTCAGCCGGATTGCAGAGGTGCTGGCATCTGTGGTGGCCCACCCCGACTTCCAGAGACTGGACACTAGCATGTTCTCTCTGCAGCCAGAGGAGCTCTTGCAGCAGCTGGAAGAGGTCATGGTCACCACCGCCTCTCTTTAGCGAATGCAGCCTGGATCAGGCGGGACCCTGAGGCACCAGCCTGGGAGGCAGGCAGTCTGTTCTAGTGTCGCTTCCAGAAATAAAGCTCAGTGCTTCTGTGTGGGCTCGGACATGTCACCTTCCTGCTGAACCATTGTTGTCTCAAGTGTCTCTTAAAGGTCTAGTACTATCCTGCCTGTCTTTTGGCATCCCTCGGACTGTGATGCCTGTGCAGAAGATTCCGCTTCTTGTCTTCATGAGGCTCAGCCAGAGTGCCTTGGATCCAGTGAGGGGGGTGGAAGGTAATGCCAAATGAGATTTGCAGCACAGAGGCCTGGAGTGTGCTGGGGACTCAGGAATTGGGGCGGCATGTGGCTGGGATAGTTGATGCCCCCAGCCTTCTCTGAGCAGAGGCCAGCATCCGAGCCAGTAGGCTTCCCATCCATGGCGGGGTGAGGCAGCTGGCCTGCCTGGCAGGGCCCCCTCTGCAATGGGACCACATTTGCGCTTGCCTACATCTTCCCCTGGAGCAAGCTTCTCCGTGTAGGGTGTAGACTTGGGCCCAGGGCAACCCCTAGACCAGGGCCTCTGTCTGTATCCTAGAAGAACCACTATTTATGTAGAGCCTGCCTTCCCTCTACTGGCCTGTGCCTCCCCTGCCCCCTTGTCCCCTGCCCAGGGCCCTAAGCCAAAGAGGTCTATTTGGTCAGGGCACCAAGCCAAGCTTCGTACCTCGTCCCTCAGGCGGTCCCCGGGCATCATGGGTCTGTCATTTTCAGGTGCCACTTGGGGTCTGCTGGCACCAGGGATGCCATCTCCCTCTTGCATGTGACAGTACTGCCTTTGTCAATCTGGCTCTGAGTCCACCCTCATGGCTGGGGACCCAGCAAGGGCCAGGACCTTGCCCAAGGTGTTCAAGGCTCCCTGCAGGCCCCCTCCCACCCTTCACATGGTCTGGCCATGTTAGGTGACCAGCAAGTTCAAAACCACTCTGCACACATTGGCCCTACCCAGCTTCCTCTGCTAGGAGAAAAGGCACCATTGCACTCTGGTCCAGTTTTTGAAGGGCATACTTACCTGCAGCATTCAGCTTCCACTCCTCGCACACCCATGTGCCACTCAACAGTGACAGTAGTAGGGCTCTTCAGAGACATGGTACCCCCAAGATATATCTAGAGTGAGAGAGTGGGGTCTGGTGAGTGAGATCTGTGAGGCAGGCCACAGGCTAAGGACCCAGGGGAGAATGGATGTCGTGGTCTTGGCCCAAAGCCTGGAAACCCAGGCAGCGTCTGTGCGTTGTGGTCTGGAAGCAGAATTGCTTCCTTGGGAGACCTCTGCCCTTGCCTAAAGGCCCCCCACTGATAGGATGAGGCCCACCCAAAGTGTAGAGGGGAATCTGCTTTATCAAGCTGTGTGGAGTTCAGAGCTAACCACCTCTGAAGGATGGGGTCACGGCTGCATGGAGACTGGCATTTGAGTGACTGGCGTAGCACTGGTCTGGCCAAGCGGGTGTGTAGAGCTGACTGACAGTCACTCCCAGCACGTGCTGGAACTCGGCAGGTGTGCTGCTCTGCTCCATGCTGCCTCGACACCCAGCAACCACTCCTTGCACAGCAGCCATGGACAGTCCCAAGGCCGCCCTGCTCTTTGCACTTGCCCCAGACAGTTGTGTCTGGACATGTGCCTGTGTGTGGCTCATGTTCACCCCTTGCTCACATGTTCTGTCCCATCAGCCTCCACCACTGGCAGTCCCACTGCCATATAGTCGCTTCTGCACTCGCTGTGTGTCACTCAAAGGTGGGTGCTCATGCTACTCTCCAGTCAGCTGCATGGTTTGCATGGCCATTGTTTGTCATCCTTTTACATACAACAATCCAAGCCTGTGTGTCCCCCGTTCCCCAGCATGCCTCCCCCTGTGCTCACTTTCAGGCTTTTGGTTTGAGCACGCCCACTTTGTGCCATCAGACCATGTCTCACTGCACACTACACACTGGACCCTGGCGGACCAGGTTGTTGACTCGTGGTGTGCCATTAGATGGTGCTGTACACTCACTGTGCAAGCCTCTGACCGCTGCACACACAATTTGTCAGTGTTCCTCGCATGTCCCTTCTATACCATCCAGCCCACTATGCCACCAAGAACTGCCACGTGTGGTTCCATGGGTGCTTGCTCCATGTTGCTCTATCTTATGTCCACCTATTGCACACGCACCTGCATTCCACAGCCTGCAGTCACTGACCCTGGTGGGTGTGAGCCGTGCTGTGTTCCGGTAACACTCGCAGCCATTGGGCAGGGGGGCCTAACCCCTCATTCACCCAGCTCTTAACTCTGTAGGCTGCGTATTCAGGGGATGATGTTGGCAATATGCGATGAGCACACTGGTGGTTCCCTCGCTGGCCTGGTGTAGCCCTTCAGCTCATTCTGGGAAAGGCCATGGGAGGGCACTCTGGTCAGCTCAGGGCTGCCCAAGGGTCGTCGCTTCAGCTGGTACCCATCTCTGGTCAGGCCGCATCTTTCAGCCTCCTCACCCCCATGACGTAACCAGACACAGCATCAGGCCTCAGCCAGAGAGGAGTGACCATAGTGGACCCAGGGGGTGGGGGGTGGGGGCCATCTCTGTGGCGAGCAGTTGTGCAAGGCATTGCAGGGATGCTGCAGGTCCTTGTGTACAGGAAGCAGGAATGCTTATGGAATGGGATGCAGCTGTAGCTCTAAACTCTGCATCACAAATCTTTCTCCTATATGAGAAGCCAGCGGGAAAAGGAGTTCTGAGATCAGAGAAAGAACCCCAGGAGGATTTACATCTAGGTAAGGGCCCTTGGGGAGGGTTTGCAGAGGCAAAGTCCTGCCTGCCCTTAGCCAGTTCACTGATAACCTTCCTCTGGCCTTGTCCTTTCCACATTGTGCATTCTCACCTGTTTCATTTTTGTTTTGTTTTTGTTTTTGTATGATTTTCCCCACTTGGGGCAAATGGAAAATGGTCCTGGCAGTCTCTATTTTTAAGGGCTCCCAAATTTTAGTGGTTGCCTGCATGTGAAAGGACCTTCAATCTCTAAATGCCATGATTCTGTGGGGCCATCTCTGCTCTCATCCAGGGTCCCAATACTGACGTGTTCCCCAAGCAAGGGGCATCTGGGTGTTTCTCAGAGAAGCCAGAGAAATGTGGCTGGTCCCCCTTGCTTCTCTCACCTAAAAAAGACTAATGACCCTGCAAGACTTCCTATTGAAGGAGGAGTCTGTTTCATTTAAATGCTGGAAGTGAAAGAAGTGAAAGAACAAAATCACAACTCCCAGCTATAGTAGAAAGAGTATTCAAGTGTGGCTTTTGCTATTTATGACCAATATTGTCCAAATAAATATACCTTTTTTTAACCTGCTGTACAAAAATTCAATTACCCTCTCACCTCTTCTGATATTGTCCCTTCCCACTGACCCCATCCCCTATGGTCTCAAATCCCCTAGTGCCTGGCATTTGCAGCATTACCAGGGGATATGAGTGGAACTCAGCTGCCCCTCTCACCTGGCAAAGAGTGAGGTATGTGAAGGGGGTCTCTCCTGTCTTCAGGGAGTGGTGGGGTATGGAAGGGGGGGCAGGACTCTCATTCACCATTGGCCTTGAGGGTGGAACCTGAGATTCCACCTACCCTGAGAAAGGTTGGAGCAGTGGGAAGCAGAGCCAGGACCCTTGGGAGGGTCATGTGCAGATGTTGTAGACATGAGGAGAGAACTGTAATCATCAGACCCAGTGTGTGAGAGTGAGTGCTCTGCAGTGGCAGTGACCCATACCTGTAAAGGGGTGAGGGGAATGCCTGGTTGCCAGCAGGGCCCTATGCCCATTAGCAGTGCTCCTTGGCCAGGGTCAGCTAGTCCTCAGACTCCCAGAGAGCAGAAGTTACCTAGGGCAGCAGGTGGTTCACAGGGTTCCAGGCTGGCCTCTCGATGGTCAGGTATCATGCCCAGCCATAGAAGAGATTCAGCAATGAGACCGGAGTCATGGTGACCTGGGCCACTCTAGTCTGTGAGTGTTCAGCTACCTGGTCAGCCATAACCTAGAGACAGTGATCCTGAGGCTGGCATTGCCAGAGGTCAGTTAGAAGATTCACTTTGTGAACTAGAAAAAAAGCAAAGTAAACATTAAAAAAAATGTTAGAGCAGAGAGTAATGTAATTGAGAGCAGAAAAGCAGTAAAGAAAATCAGCAAAAATTGTTTTTCTGAAGAAATGAAAAAAATTCTCAAATGTTTAGCTAGATTGACTAAGAGAAATTTAGACAGGACTCAAAATCAGAAACAAAGTTACAACACTACCAACCCTACATAAGTAAAAGGGTTTATTATAAGAGACTATGAACAATTAAATCGGATAATCTAGATGAATTTCACAAATTCCTAGAAGCACACAAACTACAGAACATTCTACAGTTGAATCTTATTAAACATTTAGAGAAAAATTAACACCAATTCTTCTCATCCAGCAAATAGAAGGGGAGGGAACTCTTCTAATTTCTGCAAGGCTAACACCACACTCATACCAAAACTAAAGACCTCACAAAAACCTACAGACCAATATCCCCTATGCTGTACATGCAGAACCCCCCCCCCAATAAATAATAGCAGACATAATCCAGCAGCAACTTAAAAGATTTGTACATCATGACGAAGTGGGTTTTATCCCAGAGATTAAAGGGTTCCACCTATGAAGAGCAACCTATACCAGATTAGTAGAATGAAGGGGAAAAAAATTCACACCATCATCTCCACTGCTGCAGAAAAAGTATTGTATAAAGCCCAACATTCTTTCACGATAAGAGAACTCAATAAAGTAGAAATTAAAGGGAATGTCCTCAACATGATAGAGGACATGTATGAAAAACCTACAGGTAGCATCATGCTCAGCAGACAAAGCTTTCACCCTAAGATCAGGAACAAGGCAAAGACACACACTTTCATGACTCCTACTCAATATTTCACTGGAAGGTCTGGACAGAGCAAGTAAGCAAGAAACAGAAAACCATCCAAATTGGAAAGCAGGAGGTAAAACTGTCTATTTATAGATGACAAGATCTTATATGTAGAAGATCCTAAAGAATAGCCACATACATACATTCAACTGTTGAAGATAATGCAAACTGGTGCAGCCACTCTGGAAAATAGTATGGAGGTTCCTCAAGAAGTTACAAATAGAGCTACCCTATGACCCAGCAATTGCACTACTGGAGATTTACCCCAAAGATGTAGATGTAGTGAAATGCCGAGACACCTGCACCCTAGTGTTTATAGCAGCAGTGTCCACAATAGCCAAGCTGTGGGAGGAGCCATGATGTCCTTCGACAGATGAATGGATAAAGAAGATGTGGTCTATATATACAACGGAATATTAGCCATCAGAAAGGATGAATACCCATTATTTGCTTTGATGTGGATGAAACTGGAGGGCATTATGCTGAGTGAAGTCAATCAATTGGAGAAGGACAATCATATGATTTCACTCATATGTGGAATATAAGAAATAGTGAAAGGCATTACAAGTGAAAGGAGAGAAAATGGCTAGGAAAAATTAGAGAGGGTGACAAACCATGACTCTAGGAAGCAAACTGAGGGGTAGTGGAAGGGGAGGTGGGCAGGGGGTTGGGGGTAACTGGGTGACGGGCACTGAGGAGGGCACATGATGGGATGAGCACTGGGTGTTATACTATATGTTGGCAAATTGAATTTAAATTTTTAAAAAAAGTAAAATAAGCCAAAGAGAAGTAATTTTGGGGGAGTCTTAGCATGTTCACTAATTTTTCTGTATAAATTAATGGTAATTGCTTATTTAGATCATTTCTGCTTACAAAAGATTTCATAGGAACACTGCACTTTCAAATAGCAGGGGAAGCTGTACCCCAACACGCAGAATTAGCTTTAGTCTCCGTGCTGCACAGAAGATTCCATAAGTTATGGATTTTATCACTCAAACATTGCACCTTTGATGACCTTCACCCATTTCCCTTGATCCCCAAATCTGGCAACTACCAATCTGTTCTCAGTATCGATGGGTTCAGTATTTTTTTTCCCCCATTTGATATATACATGGGATCACCTGGTATTTGTCTCTTTGCATCTGGTTTACCTAGCATAAGGCCTTCAAGGTCTATGTTTCTATGAGTTGCTTATTGTGAATAATGCTGCAGGAAACCTGCAAGTGTATCTATCTTTTTGAAGTAGTGTTTCTGTGTTCTCCAAATACTCAGTAAAGGAATTATTGAGTCATGTTGTAGTTGTATTTTATTTTTTTCCAAGAACCTCCATATCATTTGTCACAGTGGCTGCACCCATTTACCTTCCCACCAACATTGCCCAGGGTTCCCTGTCTACACATCCTTGACCACATCTGTTGTATGTCTCTGTGACAATTACCATTCCAACAGTTGTGAAGTGATACCTGACTATGGTTTTGACCTACATTTCCCTGATGATGATTAGTGATGTTGAACAACTTTTTGTGTGCCTATTAGCCTCCTGGATGCCATTTTTGGAAAGTATCTATTCACATATTCTGTCCATTAAAAATATTTTATTTATTTATTCATGACAGACACAGAGAAAGAAGCAGACACAGGCTGAGGAAGAAGCAGGCTCCCTGTGGGGAGCCTGATGTGGGACTCGATCTCAGGACCCCAGGGTCACTCCCTGAGCCAAAGGCAGATGCTTAATCGCTGAGCCACCCAGGCACCCTGTCCATTTTTTATACAGAGGTTTTTGTTTTGCTTTGTTTTGATTTATATGACTGTTTTGTATATTTTGGATATTAGCCTCTTCTCAGACATACGATTTGCAGTCATTCTCTCTCATTAGGTAGGTTGTCTTTTAATTTTTTCATGGCTTCCTTTGCTGTGCAGAAGATTCTAGTTTGATGTGGTCTTGTTTATTTTTTTGTTGTTGCCTTTGCTTTTGATGTCTGATCTAAAGATTCTTCACTTGGGGCAGCCCGGGTAGTTCAGTGGTTTAACGCCGCCTTCAGCCCAGGGCCTGATCCTGGAGACCCGGTATCGAGTCCCATGTTGGGCTCCCTGCATGGAGCCTGCTTCTGTCTCTGTCTCTGTCTCTGTCTCTGTCTCTGTCTCTCTCTCTCTCTCGTGTCTCATGAATAAATAAATGAAAAATTTTTTGAAAAAAAGACTCTTCACCAAAACCAATGTCAAGAAACTTGCTGTCTGTTTTCCTCTCAGAGGTATATAGATTCTTATGTCCAAGTTGTTCATTCATTTACAATTTTTGTGTACAGTGTAATAAAATGATCCAGTTTCATTCTTCTGCATTTAGTTTCCAGTTTTCTCAGTATGATTAACTGAAGAGACAGTCCTTACCCCTTGTATATTTTCTGCTCCTGTGTTGTAAGTTAAGACCACATATGTGTGGGTTAGTTTCTGAGTTTTGTATTCTGTTCCATTGACCCATGTGTCTGTTTTTATACCACACTGTTTCCATGCCTACAGCTTTATAATCTAACCTAAAATCCAGTAGTGTGGTGACTCCAGCTTTCTTTTTCCAGATTGCTTTGGCTATTTGCAGTCTTTTGCAATTCCATACAAATTTTTGGGCTGACTTCTCTTTCTTTGAATAATGCCATTGGAATTCAGATATTTTCATCACATCTGCAGTTGCTTTGGGTACTATGACCATGTTAACATTAACTCTTCCAGTTATTGAGTATAATGTATATTTACCTTTATCAACCCCCACCCCCACATACACAAATATTTCCCTTTTTTCCCCACCATGTTTTCAGTATACCAGGTCTTTCACACTCTTAGTTTTATTCCTAGATTTTTTTCTTGGTGCAATTGTAAATGGCATTGCTTTCTTAATTTCTCTTTGTGAAAGTTTGTCATGAGTATATAGAAATGCAACAGGGCTCTATATATTGACTTTGTATCTTGCAGCTCTACTGAATTTGTTTACAAATTCTAAGTTTTTTGGTGGAAGTTTTAAGGTTTTCTATATATAGTATAGCGTCATATGCAAATAGTGACAGTTTTCTTTTCCTATTTGGATGTCATTCCTTCCTTCCTTCCTTCCTTCCTTCCTTCCTTCCTTCCTTCCTTCCTTCCTTTCTTCCTTCCTTCCTTCCTTCTTTTGTCTAAATGCTTTGGCTAGGACTTTAAATATTATGTTGAATTAAGATTTTTTAAAAATTTATTTATTTGTGAGAGACACAGAGAAAGGCAGAGACATAAGCAGAGGTAGAAGCAGGCTCCTCGCAGGAAACCTGATGCAGGACTTGATCCCAGGACCCTGGGATTACATCAAAGCCAAAGGCAGGTGCTTAACCACTGAACCACCCAGGCGCCCCTAAATACTATGCTGAATTAAAGTGGTGAAGGTGGGCATCTTTGTCCTGTTCTTTTTTTTTTTAAGATTTTATTTATTTATTTATGAGAGACACAGAGAGAATGAGAGGCAGAGATACAGGCAGAGGGAGAAGCAGGCTCCATGCAAGGAACCCAATGTGGGACTCCATCCTGGGTCTCCAGGATCATGCCGTGGGCTAAACGTGGGTGGTGCTAAACTGCTGAGCCACCTGGGCTGCCCTGTCTTGTTCTTTTTTAAAGATTATTTATTTATTTACTTGAGAGACAAAGAAAGAGATAGTGAGAGAGAGCATGAATGGGGAGGAGAGGGAGAAGCAGACTCGCCACTGTGTAGGAGGCCCAATGCTGGGCTCGATCCCAGGACCCTGGGATCATGACCTGAGCTGAAGGCAGATGCTTGACTGACTGAGCCACCCAGGAGGCCCCTTTGTCTTGTTCTTGATCTTAGTGGAAGACTTTTCTTTTTTTTTATAAATTTATTTTTTATTGGTGTTCAATTTGTCAACATATAGAATAACACCCAGTGCTCTTCCCGTCAAGTGCCCACCTCAAGTGGAAGACTTTTCAGTGTTTCATTCTTGGCATATGATATCAACTGTGTGATTTTCATATATGGCCTTTGTTGTGGTGAGGTACATTCCCTGTATACCCCAGATCGTTTCGGGTTTGTATGATGAGTGTATGTTGAATCTTGTCAAATGTTCTTTCTGCACCTATTGTAAAAATCATAATGATTTTTATCTTTTATTTTATTAAGGTGGTTTGTTCCAATGGTTGATGTGCAGATGTTGAGTCATCCTTGCAACCCTGGAATAAAGCCTACTTGATCATGTTGTATGATTCTCTTGACATATTCTGTTTGCTGATATTTTGTTGAGTATTTCTGCATCTATGCTCATGAAGGATATTGGCCTATGAGTTTCTTTTCTTGTAGTGTCCTGTCCTGTTTTGGTAGTAGGGTAATGCCAGTTTCATAAAATGAGTTTGGAGGTTTGTCTTCCTCTCCTATTTCATAAAGAGTTTGAGAAGGGTTGGTGTTAATTCTCCTTTTACTGTCTGGTTGAACACCTCAATGAAATTGTCTGGCCTTGGACATTTTTTTGTTGGGAGATTTTTCATTATCAGATCAATCATTTTACTAGTAATCAGTCTGTTCAGATTTATTTTCCTTCAGGATTCAATCTTTCTATGTTGTTGTTCAGAACTTACCATTTCTTCTAGGTTATCCAATGTGTTGACATATAACTGTCCATAGTAGTCTCTTAATGATCCTTTGTAGCTTCATGGTATTTGTTGTAATGGCTCCTCTTTCTTTTCTGATTCATTTGAGTCCTCTCTCTTTCTTCATTGGTCTAGATTAAAGTTTGTTGATTTGGTTTATCTTTCTAAAAAAAAAAGCAGCTGTTGTTTTCATTCATCTTTTCTATTGTCTTTTTAGTCTCCATTGGATTTATTTTCACATTCCTTTTTGTTATTTCATTATTTCTACCGTACTGTTCTCCTTTGCTTGTATTTCTTTCTATTTCCTTGCCATGGAAAATTAGGTTGTTTACTCAAGAGATTTCTCATGGATTGATGAAGGCCTGAATTTCTATGAACTTCCTTCTGAGAAGTACTTCTGCTGTATCCCATAAATTTTTGAAGGTTCTCTTTTTCATTTGTCTCAGATAGTTTAAAATTTTCTTTTGATTTTTTTCTTTGACTATTGGTTATTTAGTAGCATGTTGTTAAACCTCCACATATTCTTTAAAAAAATTTTTTTTTTACATTTTTATTTATTTATGATAGTCACACACACAGAGAGAGAGAGAGAGAGAGGCAGAGACACAGGCAGAGGGAGAAGCAGGCTCCATGTATCGGGAGCCTGACATGGGATTCGATCCCGGATCTCCAGGATCGCGCCCTGGGCCAAAGGCAGGCGCCAAACCACTGCGCCACCCAGGGATCGCTATATTCTTGAATGTCACATTTTCTTGTGACTGATTTCTAGTTTCATTCCATTGTGGTTGGACAAGATTTGAACAAGAAGGTGAAAGGAGCATTCAGATGAAAGGTTTGTCTCCTGAGGGTTTTTTTTTCCTGAGGGCATATCATGAGTTCTGCAGGGCACAGAGGAAGTTACAATGAGATGGGGGGTCAACCCTTGTTAGGATTGCTAACTATTACCATCTAGGCTATGCACTGCACACCTTTGGGGACTTTTCACACTGTAGTCCTGATAGACTTGTATTTTATTAGAAATATTTTCTAGGAGGTGCTGGGCTGGCCTTCTGTAACTCTCAGAAAGGTGCCATGTGGGCTCTTGGCTTGGCCCCAGATTGGAAACCAGGATGTATGTATCATATTGTGGGGGATCAGAGTCACTCCAACTCTGTGAAAAATGTCCATGGTATTTTGATAGGAGTTGCATGTGTATATTGCTCTGGGTGGGAGACTTCAACACTCCACTCAGAGCAATGGACAGATCTAAGCAAAAGATCAACAAGGAAATAAGGGCTTTGAATGACCTGGTGGACCAGAGGGATTTTGGAGATATATACAAACATTCCATCCTAGAGAAACAGAATACACATAATTCTCAAGGGCACATGGAACATTCTCCAGAACAGATGACATATGAGGTCACAAATCAGGTCTCAACCAACCCCAAAAGATTGGGATCATTCCCTGCATATTCTCAGACCACAATGATTTGAAACTTGAACTCAATCACAGGAGGAAATTTGAAAGAGGTTAAACACTTGGAGGTTACAGAGCATCCTACTAAACAATGATTGGGTCGACCAGGATATTAGAGGAAAATTAAAAAGATTCATGCCGGGTTTTGGAATTAAGGTGATGCTGGCCTCATAGAACGAGTTTGGAATTATTCCATCTCTTTTTATCTTTCCGAACAGCTTTAGTAGAAAGGTATTGTTTCTTCTTTAAACGTTTGATAGAATTCCCCTGGGAAGCCATCTGGCCCTGGACTTTTGTGTCTTGGGAGATTTTTGATGACTGCTTCAATTTCCTCCCTGGTTATTGGTATGTTCAGGTTTTCTATTTCTTCCTGTTCCAGTTTGGTAGTTTGTGGTTTTCCAGAAATGCGTCCACCAAAAAGGAGAATTATAGACCAATATCCCTAATGATCATGGGTGCAAAAATTCTCAATAAGATACTAGCCAATAGGATCCAACAATACATTAAGAAGATTATTTACCATGACCAAGTAGGATTTATCACCAGGATGCAAGGCTAGTTCAACACTCCTAAAGCAATCAGTGTGATTGATCATATCAGCAAGAGAAAAAAACAATAACCATAGTATCCTCTCAATAGATGCAGAGATAGCATTTGACAAAACACAGCATCCATTCCTGATCAAAACTCTACAGACTGTAGGGATAGAGAGAACATTCCTCAGCATCTTAAAAGCCATCTACGAAAAGCCCACAACAAATATCAGTCCCATTGGGCAAACACTGGGAGCCTTTCCCCTAAGATCAGGAACCAGACAGATATGTCCACTCTCACCACTGCTATTCACCATAGTACTAGAAGTCCTAGCCTCAGCAATCAGGCAACAAAAATAAACAAAAGGCATTCAAATTGGCAAAGATACAGATGCAATGAAAGGCTGGGACACCTGCACCCCGATGTTTCTAGCAGCAATGTCCACAATAGCCAAACTGTGGAAGGGGCCTCGGTGTCCATCGAAAGATGAATGGATCAAGAAGATGAGGTTTATGTATACAATGGAATATTACTCAGCCTTTAGAAATGACAAATACCCACCATTTGCTTCGACAAAACATTATATGGTCTCATTCATTTGGGGAATATAAAAAATAGTGAAAGGGAATAGAGGGGAAGGGAGAGAAAATGGGTAGGAAATATCAAAAAGGGAGACAGAACATGAAGACTCCTAACTCTGGGAAACGAACTAGGGATGGTGGAAAGGGAGGTGGGTGGGTGGTGGGGGTGACTCAGTGATGGGCACTGAGTGGGGCACTTGATGGGACGAGCACTGGATGTTATGCTATATGTTGGCAAATTGAACTCCAATAAAAAGAAATAAAAAAAGGAAATCTAGAAAACAAAAATCAAACTTCATAGATACACTGAATAGATTGATGGTTGCTAGTGGTGAGTGAAGGGGGTCAAAAGATGCACACTTCCAATTTTAAGATAAAAAAAAAAGAATATTTTATTGTAGAGTTAAAAATAGATCTGCCGTACAACCCAGCAATTGCAGTGCTGGGGATTTACCCCAAAGATACAGATGCAATGAAATTGGGATCCCTGGGTGGCGCAGCGGTTTGGCGCCTGCCTTTGGCCCAGGGCGCGATCCTGGAGACCGGGGATCGAATCCCACGTCGGGCTCCCGGTGCATGGAGCCTGCTTCTCCCTCTGCCTGTGTCTCTGCCTCTCTCTCTCTCTTTGTGACTATCATAAATAAATAAAAATTAAAAAAAAAAAAAAAAAGAAACGGCTGGACACCTGCACCCCGATGTTTATAGCAGCAATGTCCACAATAGGCGAACTGTGGAAGGAGCCTCGGTGTCCATCGAAAGATGAATGGATCAAGAAGATGTGGTTTATGTATACAATGGAATATTCCTCAGCCATTAGAAACGACAAATACCCACCATTTGCTTTGACGTGGATGGAACTGGAGGGTATTAAGCTGAGTGAAATAAGTCAATGGAGAAGGACAAACATCATATGGTCTCATTCATTTGGGGAATATAAATAATAGTGAAAGGGAATAGAGGGGAAAAGAGAAAAAATAAGTGGGAAATATCAGAAAGGGAGAAAGAACATGGAAGACTCCTAACTCTGGGAAATGAACTAGGGATGGTGGAAGGGGAGGTGGGTGGGGGTCGGGGTGACGGGTGGCGGGCATGAGGTGGGCACTTGACAGGATGAGCACTGGGTGTTATTCTGTATGCTGGCAAATTGGACACCAATAAAAATAAATTTATTATTAGAAAAAAAGAATATTGTATGTTTGAAACTAGGTAAGGGTATAGATATTAAGAGTTCTTATAAGAAAAAAATGTAACTATGTGGTTATGGATGTTAACTTACTGTAGTAATCATTTCACAATACGTATATTCTATGTCAAGAATATCTCAATAAAATATCTGGTAAATTAAAAAAAAAAAGATTCATGCAAACTAATAAAACTGAAAGCACAATTGTTCAAAAACATTTGGGGGATCCCTGGGTGGCGCAGCGGTTTAGCGCCTGTCTTTGGCCCAGGGTGTGATCCTGGAGACCCCGGATCGAATCCCACGTCCGGCTCCCAGTGCATGGAGCCTGCTTCTCCCTCTGCCTGTGTCTCTGCCTCTCTCTCTCTCTCTGTGACTATCATAAATAAATAAAAATTAAAAAAACAAAAAAAAACAAAAAAACATTTGGGATACAGCAGAGATGGTCCTAAGAGGGAAGTACATCTCAATACAAGCCTCCCTCAAAAAATTAGAAAAATGTCAAATGCACAAGCTAATCTTACACTGAAAGGAGCTGGAGGAAATAAAGCCTAAACCAAGTAGGAGAAAAGAAATAATAAATCTGAGAGTAGAACTCAATGAAATAGAGACCAGAAGAATAGTAGAACAGATCAAAAAAATTCTTTGGCCTTTCTTGGGCCTCAGGAAACAATTTGCTAACAGATGCCCAAAATCAATTGAGATAAAGCACAGCAGATACTTACAGACACACTTCAAAGCTCTGTTGGCTAAGTGGGAGAGCAATTCCCAGGAAGGAGCAGGAAGGCCATTAGGGTTAAGGCCATTAGGGTTAAGGTAAGGGTACAGGTTAGAGTTTAGGGTTAGGGTGAGGGCTAGAGTATGGGTTTTGGTTAGGGTTACCGTACGGGTCCAGGTACACATGGGTTAGGGCCCAGGAACTTGGAGGATCCTATCTACCGCCATGGAGAAAATTTACCCACAGGCCTGATTTGAGAGCAAGGCTGAGCATGAGGCTCAGGCTTCTGGATGGTGTGAAAGGGGACCTTGAATATTATCTGGTGGTTAGGGAGCCTTTTGGATTTCTCGGTCTCCTGGTCTACCCATCATAAAAATGGGACTATTTTACCTGAATGGGTAGTCAAGATTTCTGGGGTTGCTCATGTGTCACCAGTCCCTCAGGTGTTGGCGCCAGGCTCTGGGGCTGGGTTGTTGCGCCCAAGATTGCGAATCTGAGAAACCACCAAGGAGCCGACACCAATGCAAGCACACGAGGGTTTATTAGCAAGCTCGAGCTTGGGTCCAAGTATACCAGACACAGCGGAGCAGGGACTTGGACCCCGAGGTTAAGAGGTATAGCAGTTTTATAGGGGCCAGTGGCCAGTGAGATTGTAACACACAGAGAAAGTTGCATAGTCATGTCGGCCCACACGCAGGTGGCCAATTGAATTACAATTTACCCTATAGTGACCGTTTGAACTAGCCTATCACTCTGGTCAGAATTGGCACGCAGGTTTGGTGTGCAAAAGCCGAGGTTTACACTCTTTGGCAGTTAGGGGTTCTGCATTCCTATATGAGCTGGTTTCTAGTAAGGGTGTGCTCAGTGAATTGACTAGGGTGGGAGAGTGCCTTAAGCAATAAGCAGGCCATATGGGGGTTATACATGAGATGGCAGGTGTAGCACAAAATGGAATTAGTCCTGCTCTGCTTGTCCAGGGGTAGGGGATTTTTGTTAAATTCCTTGGGTCCCACATGGTCAGGTCAGAATCCAATCTGGGTTTAGGGTAGGGACCAGGAGTTTGGAAAGTCTTATTGCTAGCATGGGGGAGACCTCCTTGGGGGCCTGAGTTGTGGGCAAGCAAGGCTTAGTGTGAGACTCAGATGCATGGCTGGTGGGTGGAGGGGGGGTGCTGGATTTGGGGAAGGGTTCAGAGGTCCTTCAGATTTCTCGGGCTCTAGCTATCTTCCCCTCACAAAACTGGCACCATTTCTTTTTTTTTTATAAATTTATTTTTTATTGGTGTTCAATTTGCCAACATATAGAATAAAACCCAGTGCTCAACCCGTCAAGTGCCCACCTCAGTGCCCAGTCACCCCCATCCCCCGCCCACTTCCCCATCCACCACCCCTAGTTCGTTTCCCAGAGTTAGGAGTATTCCATGTTCTGTCTCCCTTTCTGATATTTCCCACTAATTTTTTCTCCTTTCCCCTTTATTCACTTTCACTATTTTTTATAGTCCCCAAATGAATGAGACCATATAATGTTTGTCCTTCTCCGATTGACTCATTTCACTCAGCATAATACCCTCCAGTTCCATCAACATTGAAGCAAATGGTGGGTATTTGTCAGTTCTAATGGCTGAGGAATATTCCATTGTATACATAAACCACATCTTCTTGATCCATTCGTCTTTCGATGGTCACCGAGGCTCCTTCCACAGTTTGGCTACTGTGGACATTGCTGCTAGAAACATCGGGGTACAGGTGTCCGGGCGTTTCATTGCATCTGTATCTTTGGGGTAAATCCCCAGCAGAACTAGCACCATTTCTTTCTTGGTGGGTGGCTGGTGTTTGTGGTGTAATTCATGTTTCATCAGTCCCATGGGTTTCAGGACAAGGCTCTTGAGCTGGGTTGGGTCAGAACTCTAGTAACGAGCGTTACTAGAATACAGCTTACAACTAGCACCGAATGTAAGGAAGTTAGAAGCTATCTCAAAAGTATGTGAAAGCATAAGGCCAGTGGCCCATAACTCTGAGGAACAAGTTTTATTAGAATGCAGTTTACAACTAGCATCAAATATAAGGAAGTAAGAAGATAGTTTCTAAATTCTTGCATTACATGCGAGGTACGATCTTCATTCTAGAAATGCTTGTTTCTCAGAATGAAGTATGGGACACTGACTTTATCTAGTAACACTTGTTTCTTAGAGTTAAGTGTAGGCCACTGGCCTTATGCTTTGACACATACTTTTGAGATTGCTTCTAACTTCCTGACCTTAGATGCTAGTTGGAGCTAGCAACTTGGACCAGTTCCTGCAAATGTTCAGTGGCTATGTGTGCCCCAGCTTGTTAAATCAAACATTTTAGAAGGGAAACATAATGCATTAGACTAGATGAATTCTGCCTCATTGTTACCCTGCCCAAAACATTCAGCAAGGTCCTCTGCCTTGTCACATGACCCAAGTTACAGAGTATCACCATGCAGAACTCTGATTGCAGGTCTCTGTTCATGTGCCACTTGCTGCAGAGACAGGATAGTCAGAGGTGACCATAGGAAGAAAGACATGGAGTCTCACTGAATTTTAATATTGGGGACAGGGGGACTGAGACTTGGACTGGGACTCAAACCAGACTCGGACTCGGATACTGAGGCTTTGTCTCCTCCACTTTTTACTAAGAGAGCTAGCAGGTTAGCTATAGGAATGATTAGCTTTGAGATTCAGAAAAAAACATGTTTACTTCAAAAGGTAAAAGAATAGGCTACTGATTCAAGGAGTGGGGAGTGGAAGAGATATATCTAGAGAACTATGGGTCGAGAGTCAGTGTGTGGACTCGGTGATATGGGAGAGCTAGGTTCCTGTCTCAGGGAGTCGAAGAATGAATCTCTCAGACAATGGAGAGTGAGTGAAGGGATGGAAGTTTATTAAGCAAAGATACAGAGAAAGCTCTCAGAAGTGAGAGGGTCCCAACTGGGTGGCCACTGAGAGCTTATAGGGTTGGTATTTTATTGAAAGCCAACCAGGGAACCTAAATCTTTTACATATCTATTGATACCATCCTTGAGTAAGGACTAGTGACAGCATCTTTAATGGCTCACTTCCTTTTTACAATCCAGTAATTCTTTGTTGGTCACAGGTAGTTATAAGGAGATACCACCCCTGGCACCTGGGACAGGATGGTTTATTTATCTCTGTTTTCTTTCATCTCCACATTTTTGGGATTTTTGTGAGCCTGATTCCATGGCCCCCTACCTAGCCCTACCTAGCCACGTTTGTCCGTGAATCATCAGGACCTACCTCCCACATCCCCAGTGTGCTGAGGACTACAAGATTCAGTTCTCAGATGGGCTCCGCAGCTGGTTCCCCATACAGATATGTATATTTTTAATATAAAAAGACTTTGGGGACGCCTGGGTGGCTAAATGGTTGAGTGTCTGCCTTCAGCTCAGGGTGTGATCCCGGGGTTCTGAGATCAAGTCCCACATTGGACCCCCTGCAGGGAGCCTGCTTCTCCTCTTCCTGTGTCTCTGCCTCTCTCTGTGTCTCTCATGAATAAATAAATTTTAAAAATTCTTAAAGAAAAAAAACTTAGGACACTTTCAGTCACTAAAATTATATCCTATACCTATAAAGTCACAAGTGATACTTATTTATTGTTTCTTAATGGTCCCTTAATGTTAATTTTATTAACATCAGGTTATTTTGTATAATGCAAAAGCAGGAGTTAACAGTCATAAAATTTTGATTTCCCCTTACCTCTATTTTCATTACCAATAAAATGTATATTTAGAAGTTCAGACGCACTGTGTAATCATTGCTATTTTATTTCATTTTTTATTTAAAAAAATTTTTTTTAAGTAGGCTCCAAGCCCAGCATGGAGACAATCCAGAGCTTGAACTCACAATCCTGAGATCAAGACGTGAGCTAAGGTCAAGAGTCCCATGCCTAACCAAATAAACCACCCAGGAATCCCTCATTATTGTTATTTTAAAATCAATTGGACAAAAATAGGAATAGATGTATTCTCAACACAAGTTCTATCAAAGTATTATCTTACTTTCACCATCAATTAAATCACATTTCAATTAAAATAACTAATGTCAACTAACTGAAAATGTTAGAAATTGTCTAGCTTAAATCCAACTAGTTTTAGTTATCAATAGAATGCCTAGATACCCAATTTGGTTGCTTAAAAAAATGGTGAAAAAAAATGGTGAACAAGTATTCCTAAAGACATCAGTATGCTCAGTGGCCATGTTGCTTAATGACACACAGCAGGCACAGAGTAGATGTGTGTGGGCCAATAGAAGAGTAGATGGTGAATGTGCAGAATCAGGTGAGTAGGCAAGGAGGAGGTGAGAAGGAGGTGAAAAGGAAGACCAAGATGTACACAAGCACTTGCTTGCACATACTGGGGGCCACCTTGTCCTGCACCAAGCAACCCTTTCACCCAGGAGCTACATGCTATAGGGGCTGGGCTGCGGGAAGCAGGTAGTTTCCCAGGAGGTTGCCAGGACTCCAGCCTCAGCCCTTAAAACCAAGAGAGACCTGGGGGATCCTGGAAGCCCTGCTACTCAGTGTCCTGCACATTCCTGTGCCTTTCCTGTAAGTCCTGTCTGTCCTCTCCATCATCACCCAGACATGCAGATTAACCCAGGTGTGGATGGCCTTTGAGGGGAGATAAGTGGCTTGAGCAGTTTAAAGGCCAGGGTATACTTGACAGGAATTGGTTTCAGTCTTGAGCCGCATGACTTCCACTCACTTGCTAAGGTGTGTCTGTGACTACTTAGAAAAACTACCCTCGGGGCCAGCAGCTTATTTGGATACAATGCATGGAGATACAAGCTTTGGACAAATTAATGTGCACCAGTTAGCCTAAACAAATGAAACGAAGAAAGAAGGAAGGAGGAAATGCAGGCAGGGAGGGAAGGAGGAAGGAAGGAGGGAAGGCAGACAGGGAGGGTGGGAGGGAGGAAGTAGAGAAGGAAGGAAGGAAAAGAAATGCGTAATGTACACATAATGAAGACAGTGAGTACGGAGACTTGCAGGTGAAGGCCATTTAGGTCTAGCAGGTTAAGACAGGAGAGGAAATGTGAGTTTAATCAGCACTTTCAGATGTTAAACCAGGAGAGACAAGTAGTGTGTTCCTAGAGGGTCAGCACTGTGTCAGCCAGCAGAGTTGGGCTGTTGGGGCTTCCAGACCTTTTGGGCTTCAGCGGGTCCCCTGAACTTGCAGAATCCCCAGGGTGGACAGTGCTTACCTTGAAAATCTTTCTGAGGTGGCAGCTTTAAACTGCTGAGTCACTCCCCACTTAGACCAGTGGCTGATGGGGTCCTGGACTTACCATAACCAGGGCCCTTGGGTGTCTATTATCAGAGGGTATTTCACCCCATCCTGCACTGCCCTGCCTGACAAGGCAGTCCAGATTCCTCTAGACGTGTCTTCAGGGTGAAGATTAGGAGATGAGCACTTGGAATTAGGTAGTGGCGTGGTACCCCCAGTAGCTCAGTCCTGGAACCCAGCCTTTCCCTACAGATGCTCTGTTTCAGATTCCATACTCCCCTGACCTGTGTCACCTATATATGACCTGTCAGCTAGCCTTTGGCTCTTGGAGTTCTCCAGGCCTGTTGGGCTCAGGCTGGTCCCCCAAACCTACATAGCATCCAGAGTGGACACAATCCCAATCCCCACACCCCCAATCTTCTTAAGGTGGCAGCTTTAAACTAGGGACTACCAGTGCCATGTGGACTGGATGCCTGATGGTGTCCTGAGTTTACAGTAATCAAGTCTCTTAGTGAAGGATATCCTAGCCAATGGGCTAGGCTGAAGCAAGGCAGTGAAATGTCTTCCATCTCTGTCTTCAGGGGGACTATGCACATTTGTGCAGGGTAGAGCTTGCAACTGGGCACGTACATACATGGTCCTGCAAGACCTGAATCCTGTGACTTGGCCCCAATAGACCCTTGCCTATTCCAGATCCTGCCCCCCAACACTGATCTGCGCAGCTGCACATGCCCAGCTCATACTCCTTCAGCAGACCTTGAGCAACGGAGCTCCCCAGGTCTGGAAAGTTAGTGCCTGTCCCCAAATGACTGCATAGTCTAGAGGATGGTGGAAGCCTAGCCTCCCCAAATCATTCTGAGGCAGCAGATGCAAATTGGTGGCACTCAGGTGCCATTTGAAGCTGTTACTCATGACCCTACATTGTGTGAATGGAGGTTTCTGTCTTCGAATTCCCCAGGAGAAGAGTTACATGGGGATTTGTACTTGAATAAAGACAGCCAGAAGGGAAGTAACACTTTATTAAAGTGAAAGTACACTCTCAAGGTGGGAGGATGAGCAAGTTCTGGGAGGTAGAACTGGCCCCTAGGTTGTTTTGGGATTCGATATCATTTGTGTCTCTCAGGGCTGGGAGGAGCTGTGATGGACAGTGGGGTGGTCTCTAGTGGAGGCTGCTTCCCATCATGTGGGAGCTGGAGTCTTTGACCCTACATGATTGGTGCCCCAGTAGAGCTCCTGGTTCCTCCATCGCAGACCCAGAATCCAGCCTTCTTGCAGAATTTATAGGTGCCCCTTTGGTGACAGGCCCTTCTCTGGCTGCGTGGTGAGCAAACCCCAGGTCCTTGCTCTGTGGAGCCCCCGCTGGAGGCCCGAGGGTGGTGCAGTATGGGCACAGCTGGTGAATTCCTTCCAACTATGGGGCCGTGCACCCCAACAGAGAGATACATGTGAACAAGAATGGATGAAGATGACTGAGAATGGGAAATGCGTGACTTCAGCCTGAGAGGCTGCCGGCTTCTCCTAGAGCTCATCTGCCTGCAAGGCAGCACAGAGCAGGTGGGGATGGATCAGGAGATGCACCCTGAGGCAGCAGCTGCAAATTGGTGAGGGTTAATCCTTATTTGGACTTGTTGCCTGATCAGGTCAAGGGTTCTTCCTGAACCAGGGAACCCCAAGGTTTCTTATTGGAAGAATCACCATCCAGCCAGCTAGCATTGCCCTGGAAATATATTCCAGTATCTTCCAATCATGCCTTGGGAAAAGTATGCTCATTTCTGTTGGTTATGCCTTGAAATTAGGCGTATTCTTTATTTCCCTAGAGACTGATCCAATGACTTGGCCTCTGTTCTAGATCCCTGGGAACCGTGAACGACACAGCCCCGCGTGTCCAGTATGTGCAGAATACATCTGTACTGGTTGCTTGGTTGGGTACCAAGTGTCTCTCCCAGCAATGACCCCAGCTGTCTCTTACTGGAGGAAATGCCAGCAAGTCACTGTCCCTTGCCCTGACTAGGAGAGCTCATTTGTGCATATAAGGCATGTGATTGTACAAACCCCTGTCCACTGCGAGCCATCTCCCGGCAACCAGCATTTGCATACCCTTGCCATGTTCCAGATCCCTGGCAACCCTGCACTGAGCAGCCCTGAATGTGCAGGTCTTGGGCAGCTGGGGCCTGGCCACAAGGAACTACATAGTATGCATGGTAGAAGGAGCCGACCTCCAGAATCTTTTTGAGTTAACAGTTTTATTTTTATTTTTTAATTTAATTTTTAATGGAACTATATTGATACACAAATTCTTAGTAGTTGGAGGTGTACATTAGCATGATTCAATATTTCTGGACATTATGAAATGATCCTTAGGGTAAGTCTAGTTACCATCCTTCACCATACAAAGTTACTAGAATTATATTGATTATATTCCCTATGTATATATTATATCCCCATGGCCTATTTATTTTATAATGGGAAGTTTGTGCCTTTTAATCCTCTTCACCTTTGTCATTTGTCCCTAGCCCCTTCTTACCAATCTGGTAACCATCAGCTTGCTTCCTGCATCTATGAGTCTGCATCTGTTTTGTTTTCTTTTTTAGATTGCTCATATAAGTAAAATCATACTAGATTTGTCTTTTTCTGACTTATTTCACTTAACATGTTACCCTTAGGTCCATCCATGATGCTGCAAATGTTAAGATTTCATTCATTTTCATAGCTGAATAATGTTACATTATGTATATAAGCTATATCTTCTTTCTTCATGTATTGACAGACACTTAGGGTTGCTTCCATATCTTGGCTACTGTGAATAATGCTGCCATAAACAAAAGGGTGCATATGTCTTTCTAGGTCGGTGTTTTTGTTTTCTTCAGAAGTCATATTGCTGGGTCATATGGTATTTCTATGTTTAATTTTTTGAGGAACTTTCTTTTTTTCTTTTGTATATTTATCTTATTGGAGTTTGATTTGTCAACATATAGTTAGTATAACACCCAGTGCTCGTCCCATCAGGTGCCCGCCCCCCCCCCACCGGGCACGTCACCCAGTCATCCCATCCCCCCGTGCACCTCCCTTTCCACTACCCCTTGTTTGTTTCCCAGAGCTAGGAGTCTCTCATGTTTTGTCACCCTCTCTGATATTTCCCACTCATTTTCTCTCCTTTCCCCTTTATTCCCTTTCACTATTTTTTTATATTCTCCAAATGAATGAGACCATATAATGTTTGTCCTTCTCTGATTGACTAATTTCACTCAGCATAATACCCTCCAGTTCCATCCATGTCGAAGAAAATGGTGGGTATTTGTCATTCCTAATGGCTCGGTAATATTCCATTGTATACATAGACCACTTCTTCTTTATCCATTCATCTGTCGATGGACACTGAGGCTCCTTCCACAGTTCGGCTATTGTGGACATTGCTGCTATAAACATCAGGGTGCAGGTATGCTGCCGTTTCACTGCATCTGTATCTTTACACTGCATCTGGTAAATCCCCAGCAGTGCAATTGCTGGGTCGTAGGGCAGGTCTATATTTAACTCTTTGAGGAACCTCCACACAGTTTTCCAGAGTGGCTACACCAGTTCACATTCCCACCAACAGTGTAAGAGGGTTCTCCTTTCTCCACATCCTCCCCAACATTTGTTGTTTCTGGTCTTGTTAAATTTCCCCATTCTCACTGGTGTGAGGTCTATATCATTGTGGTTTTGATTTGTATTTCTCTGATGGCCAGTGATGCGGAGCATTTTCTCATGTGCATGTTGGCCATGTCTCTGTCTTCCTCTGTGAAATTTATGTTCATGTCTTTTGGCCTTTCATGATTGGATTGTTTGTTTCTTGGGTGTTGAGTTAGATAAGTTCTTTATAGATCTTGGAAACTAGCCTTTTATCTGATAAGTCATTTGTAAATATCTTCTCCCATTCTGTAGGTTTTCTTTCGGTTTTGTTGACTGTTTCTTTTGATGTGTAGAAGCTTTTTATCTTGATGAAGTCCCGATAATTCATTTTTGCTTTAATTTCACTTGCCTTCGTAGATGTATCTTGCAAGAAGTTGAAAAACGGTGTTGACTGTGTTCTCCCTTAGGATTTTGATGGATTCTTGTCTCACATATAGATCTTTCATCCATTTCAAGTTTATCTTTCTGGATGGTATAAGAGAAAGGTCCGATTTCATTCTTCTGCAGTGTCTGTCCAGTTTTCCCAGCAACATTTATTGAAGAAGCTGTCCTTTTTCCAGTGGATAGTCTTTCCTGCTTTGTCGAATATTAGTTGACCAGAGAGTTGAGGGCCCATATTTGGGTTCTCTATTCTGTTCCACTGATCTACGTGTCTGTTTTTGTGCCAGTACCACACTGTCTTGATGACCACAGCTTTGTAGTACAACTTGAAATCAGGCATTGTGATGCCCCTATGTTTTTTTTTTTTTTTCAATATTCCCCTGGCTATTCGGGGTCTTTTCAGATTCCACACAAATCCTAAGATGATTTGCTCCAACTCTCTGAAGAAAGTCCATGGTATTTTGATAAGGATTGCATTAAATATGTAAATTGCCCTGGGTAGCATAGACATTTTCACAATATTAATTCTTCCAATCCATGAGCATGGAATATTTTCCCATCTCTTTGTGTCTTCCTCAATTTCTTTCAAAAGTGTTCTGTAGATTTAGGGTATAGATTATTGACCTCTTTGGTTAGGTTTATACCTAAATATCTTATGCTTTTGGGTGCAATAGTAAATGGGATTGACTCCTTAATTTCTCTTTTTTCAGTCTCATTGTTAGTGTCCAGAAATGCCACTGATTTCTGGGCATTGATTTTGTATCCTGTCACACTGCCAAAAAGCTGTATAGTTCTAGCAATGTTGGGGTGGAGTCTTTGGGTTTTCTTTTCTTTTTTTCTTTATTAATAAATTTATTTTTAATTGGTTTTCAATTTGCCAACTTACAGAATAACACCCACTGCTCATCCCGTCAAGTGTCCCCCTCAGTGCCCGTCACCCATTCACCCCCACCCCCGCCCTCCTCCCCTTCCACCACCTGTAGTTCGTTTCCCAGGTTTAGGAGTCTTTATGTTCTGTCACACTTTCTGATATTTCCCACACATTTCTTCTCCCTTCCCTTATATTCCCTTACACTATTATTTATATTCCCCAAATGAATGAGAACATACAATGTTTGTCCTTCTCCGATTGACTTACTTCACTCAGCATAATACCTTCCAGTTCCATCAACATTGAAGCAAATGGTGGGTATTTTTCATTTCTAATGGCTGAGTAATATTCCATTGTATACATAAATCACATCTTCTTTATCCATTCATCTTTCGATGGACACCGAGGCTCCTTCCACAGTTTGGATATTGTGGACATTGCTGCTATAAACATCGGGGTGCAGGTGTCCCGGCGTTTCATTGCACCTGAATCTTTGGGTAAATCCGCAACAGTGCAATTGCTGGGTCATAGGGCAGGTCTACTTTTAACTCCTTGAGGAACCTCCACACAGTTTTCCAGAGTGGCTGCACCAGTTCACATTCCCACCAACGGTGTAAGAGGGTTCCCCTTTCTCCACATCCTCTCCGACATTTATTGTTTCTTGTCTTGTTAATTTTCCCCATTCTCACTGGCGTGAGGTGGTATCTCATTGTGGTTTTCATTTGTATTTCCCTGATGGCAAATGATGCACAGCATTTTCTCATGTGCGTGTTGGCCATGTCTATGTCTTCCTCTGTGAGAGTTCTCTTCATGTCTTTTGTCCATTCATGATTGGATTGTTTGTTTCTTTGGTGTTGAGTTTAAGAAGTTCTTGATAGATCTTGGAAAGTATCCCTTTATCTGATACGTCATTTGCAAATATCTTCTCCCATTCTGTAGGTTGTCTTTGAGTTTTGTTGACTGTGTCCTTTGCTGTGCAAAAGCTTCTTATCTTGATGAAGTCCCAATAGTTCATTTTTGCTTTTGTTTCTTTTGCCTTCATGGATGTATCTTGCAAGAAGTTACTGCGGCCGAGTTCAAAAAGGGTGTTGCCTGTGTTCTCCTCTAGGATTTTGATGGAATCTTGTCTCACATTTAGATCTTTCATCCATTTTGAGTTTATCATTGTGTATGGTGCAAGAGAGTGGTCTAGATTCATTCCTCTGCATGTGGATGTCCAATTTTCCCAGCACCAACTATTGAAGAGACTGTCTTTCTTCCAGTGGATAGTCTATCCTCCTTTATGGAATATTAGTTAACCATAAAGTTCAGGGTCCACGTCTGGGTTCTCTATTCTGTTCCATTGATTCATGTGTCTGTTTTTGTGCCAACACCACACTGTCTTGATGACCACAGCTTTGTAGTACAACCTGAAATCTGGCATTGTGATGCCCCCAGATATGGTTTTCTTTTTTAAAATTCCCCTGGCTGCCAACCTAGTAAGTTCTGACACTTCTCAGAGACAGCTTAACAATCTCATGTCCAAGATGCTTCTTTCCTATCAATGATAACAAAGAGAAACTTATAAATTGGTTAATTCACTAGCTGTACATTTTATCATACATTGTCACCTCAGGACATCCAAAAAGCTTAGATGTTGCAAAATAACGAAACTTCTCCACAACAAACACAGGTACTTCATAAAAACATACATATAGACCTATGGTTATAACCTAAAACTGTCTTCTAGATGTGGAGATACTAGCAAAAAGCCCTTCCCTTCACCCCTCCTCTGCTCCCTCCACCATATTAACGACTAAGTATAGGACTACATCTAGCTCTAAGAAGTGGATTAACAGACATTCCCAGAACAGTCCTTCCTAAAAACTAACAAAAGGACATTTATAAAGGGATTATTTTACTACCTCTACTTTTAAACAGAATTTTAGTCTAAAGACTCAAGGGCACAGAACCCTTCTCTTCTCACTTCTTCCCTGCCCCTGTCCCCCAGTGAACAGTCAGCATATTCTCCAAGACATCAGGTTTAACAATTCCATTCCCAAAGTAACAACCATTCCTGTAAATTAATACTTAAAGGATGTTGTTACTTTAACTCTCTACTCCTAACATGTTGTTCACTTTCAAACATCCAGAATACTAGATGTTTCAAGTTAAGTATTTAAAATTTGCCCACTACATACATAGTAGCACTGAAAGAACATTCTGGCCTAACCCTTCCTCTTCTCATCTATATCAACCTAGTGAAAAGTATAAGCATCTGTAATGCTTAGAGGGGATTTAACAATTTCACTTCTAGTTTTCAGAATAGTCTTTCCTATGAATTTAAACACAAAGTGTACACTATATATTTGTTTACTACTTTTGTCATACACTGGCAACCTCTTTAACATCTAGAAAGACTAGATGTTGTAAATTAGGAATCATTTGTCCTTTGTAACTGTACAATATTACTTAAAATGCTTACTTGTATAGATAGATACACACACGGGACCTAGAAGTCAAACTGCAAACTGCTTGTGATTATGGATGACTTTGTTCTTTGCTTCTTGTGTTTTTCAGTTTCCTTGTATGCACATATTAACTTTTAAAAAATAAATTTTTAAAAAACCTAATAAAAAAAATAAAATTCCCCTGGCTATTCGGAGTCTTTTCTGATTCCACACAAATCTTAAAACAATTTGTTCTAACTCTCTGAAGTGAGTCCATGGTATTTTGATAGGGATTGCATTACACGTGTAAATTGCCCTGGGTAACATTGACATTTTCACAATATTAATTCTGCCAATCCATGAGCATGGAATATTTTTCCATCTCTTGGTGTCTTCCTCAATTTCTTTCAGAAGTGTTCTATAGTTTTTAGGGTATAGATCCTTTACCTCTTTGGTTAGGTTGATTCCCAGGTATCTTATGCTTTTGGGTGAAATTGTAAATGGGATTGACTCCTTAATTTCTCTTTCTTCCATCTCATTGTTAGTGTATAGAAATGCCACTAATTTATGGGCATTGATTTTGTATCCTGCCACGCTTCCAAATTGCTGTATGAGTTCTAGCAATCTTGGGGTGGAGGCTTTTGGGTTTTCTATGTAGAGTATCATGTCATCGGCGAAGAGGGAGAGTTTGACTTCTTCTTGGCCAATTTGAATGCCTTTAATGTCTTTTTGTTGTCTGATTGCTGAGGCTAGGACTTCCAGTACTATGTTGTAAGAGTGGACATCCTGTCTTATTCCTAATCTTAGGGGAAAGGCTCCCAGTGCCTCCCCATTGAGAATGATATTTGCTGTGGGCTTTTCGTAGATGGCTCTAAGATATTGAGGAATGTTCCCCCTATTCCTACACTCTGAATAGTTTTGATCAGGAATGGATGCTGTATTTTGTCAAATGCTTTCTCTGCATCTAATGAGAGGATCATATGGTTCTTGGTTTTTCTCTTGCTGATATGATGAATTACACTGATTGTTTTACGAGTGTTGAACCAGCCTTGTGTCCCCGGGATAAATCCTACTTGGTCATGGTGAATAATTTTCTTAATGTGCTGTTGGATCCTACTGCCTAGTATCTTGTTGAGAATTTTTGCATCCATGTTCATCAGGGATATTGGTCTGTAATTCTCCTTTTTGGTGGGGTGTTTGTCTGGTTTTGGAATTAAGCTGATGCTGGCCTCATAGAACGAGTTTGGAAGTACTCCATCTCTTTCTATCTTTCAGAACAGCTTTTGTAGAATAGGTATGGTTTCTTATTTAAACGTTTGATAGAATTCCCCTGGGAAGCCATCTGGCCCTGGATTTTTCTGTCTTGGGAGGTTGTTGATGACTGCTTCAATTTCCTCCCTGGTTATTGGCCTGTTCAGGTTTTCTATTTCTTCCTGTTCCAGTTTGGTAGTTTCTGGCTTTCCAGAAATGCGTCCATTTCTTCTAGATTGCCTAATTTATTGGCGTACAGCTGTTCATAATATGTTTTTAAAATCGTTTGTATTTCCTTGGTGTTGGTAGTGATCTCTCCGTTCTCATTCATGATTTTATTAATTTGAATCTTCTCTCTCTTCTTTTTAATAAGGCCAGCTATTGGTTTAACCATCTTATTAATTCTTTCAAAGAACCAAATCCTGCTTCTGTGGATGTGTTCCCCAGTTCTTGTGGTCTCAATTTCGTTGAGTTCTGCTCAAATCTTTATTAACTCTCTTCTTCTGTTGGGTGTTTTATCTATCTGCTGTTTTTTTCTCTAGTTCCTTTATGTGTAACGTTAGCTTTTGTATTTGAGTTCTTTCCAGTTTTTGAATGGATGCTTGTATTGCGATGTATTTCCCCCTTAGGACTGCTTGTGCTGCATCCCAAAGATTTTGAACGGTTATATCTTCATTCTCATTAGTTTCCATGAATCTTTTTAATTCTTCCATAATTTCCTGCTTGACCCTTTCATCTTATAGCAGGATGGTACCTAACCTCCACGTGTTTGAGGTCCTTCCAAACGTCTTGTTGTGATTTAGTTCTAATTTCAAGGCATTATGTTCTGAGAATATGCAGGGGATGATCCCAATCTTTTGGTATCAGTTCAGACCTGATTTGTGACCCAGTATGTGGTCTATTCTGGAGAAAGTTCCATGTGTACTTGAGAAGAATGTGTATTCAGTTGAGTTTGGATGTAAAGTTCTGTAGATATCTGTGAAATCCATCTGGTCCAGTGTATCATTTAAAGCTCTCATTTCTTTGGACATGTTGTGCTTAGAAGACCTATCAAGGGTAGGTCTAATCTGCCTGATTAGATCTAAATTCTGCAATCATGAAGTCTCTTGAGTCCTTTATGCTGTTTTCTAGAGCCATCAGTAGTTGTATGATAGTGCTTCTGAATTGGCTTTCTGACATTGAATTGTAATCCAGATTTTGTAACTCTGTGGGAGAGAGGACTATTTCTGATTCTAGATTGGAATTTAGATCCAATCAGGCAGAAATTAAAAATCAATTGAATGAGATGCAATACAAACTAGAAGTCCTAACGACGAGGGTTAACAAGGTGGAAGTACGAGTGAGTGACATAGAAGACAAGCTGATGGCAAAGAGGGAAACTGAGGAAAAAAGAGACGGACAATTAAAAGACCATGAGGTTAGATTAAGGGAAATAAATGACAGCCTGAGGAAGAAAAACCTATGTTTAATTGGGGTTCCCGAGGGCGCCGAAAAGGACAGAGGGCCAGAATATGTATTTGAACAAATCATAGCTGAAAACTTTCCTAATCTGGTAAGGGAAACAGGCATTCAGATCCAGGAAATAGAGAGATCCTCCCTTATAATCAATAAAAACCGTTCAACACCTCGACATCTAATAGTGAAGCTTGCAAATTCCAAAGATAAAGAGAAGATCCTTAAAGCAGCAAGAGACAACAAATGCCTGACTTTTATGGGGAGGAGTATTAGGGTAACAGCATACCTCTCCACAGAGACCTGGCAGGCCAGAAAGGGCTGGCAGGGTATATACAGGGTCCTCCATGAGAAGAACATGCAACCAAGAATACTTTATCCAGCAAGGCTCTCATTCAAAATGGAAGGAGAGATAAAGAGCTGCCAAGACAGGCAGGAACTGAAAGAATATGTGACCTCCAAACCAGCTCTGCAAGAAATTTTAAGGGGGACTCTTAAAATTCCCCTTTAAGAATAAGTTCAGTGGAACAATCCACAAAAACAAGGACTGAATAGATATCATGATGACACTAAACTCATATCTGTCAATAGTAACTCTGAACATGAATGGGCTTAATGACCCCATCAAAAGGCGCAGGGGTTCAGACTGGATAAAAAAGCAGGACCCATCTATTTGCTGTCCACAAGAGACTCATTTTAGACAGAAGGACACCTATAGCCTGAAAATAAAAGGTTGGAGAACCATGTACCATTCAAATGGTCCTCAAAAGAAAGCAGGGGTAGCCATCCTTATATCAGAAAAACTAAAATTACCCCAAAGACTGTAGTGAGAGATGAAGAGGGACACTGTATCATACTTAAAGGATCTATCCAAGAAGAGGACTTAACAATCCTCTATATATATGCCCCTAATGTGGGAGCTGCCAAATATTTAAACCAATTAATAACCAAAGTGAAGAAATACTTAGATAATAATACACTCATACTTGGTGACTTCAATCTAGCTCTTTCTACCCTCGATAGGTCTTCTAAGCACAACATGTCCAAAGAAATGAGAGCTTTAAATGATACACTGGACCAGATGGATTTCACAGATATCTACAGAACTTTACATCCAAACTCAACTGAGTACACATTCTTCTCAAATGGACATGGAACTTTCTCCAGAATAGACCACATACTGGGTCACAAATCGGGTCTGAACTGATACCAAACGATTGCGATCGTCCCCTGCATATTCTCAGAACATAATGCCTTGAAATTAGAACTAAATCACAACAAGAAGTTTGGAAGGACCTCAAACACGTGGAGGTTAAGGGCCATCCTGCTAAAAGATGAAAGGGTCAACCAGGAAATTAAGGTAGAATTAAAAAGATTCATGGAAACTAATGAGAATGAAGTTACAACCGTTCAAAATCTTTGGGATGCAGCACAAGCAGTCCTAAGGGGGAAATACATCACAATACAAGCATCCATTCAAAAACTGGATAGAATTCAAGTACAAAAGCTAATCTTACACATAAAGGAGCTAGAGAAAAAACAGCAGATGGACCCTACACCCAGGAGAAGAAGAGAGTTAATTAAAATTCGAGCAGAACTCAATGAAATCGAGATCAGAAGAACTGTGGAACAGATCCACAGAACCAGGAGTTGGTTCTTTGAAAGAATTAATAAGATAGATAAACCATTAGCCAATCTTATTAAAAAGAAGAGAGAGAAGATTCAATTTAATAAAATCATGAATGAGAAAGGAGAGATCACTACCAACACCAAGGAAATACAAATGACTTTAAAAACCTATTATGAACAGCTATACGCCAATAAATTAGGCAATCTAGAAGAAATGGACACATTCCTGGATAGCCAGAAACTACCAAAACTGGAACAGGAAGAAATAGAAAACCTGAACAGGCCAATAACCAGGGAGGAAATTGAAGCAGTCATCAACAACCTCCCAAGACAGAAAAATCCAGGGCCAGATGGCTTCCCAGGGGAATTCTATCAAACGTTAAAAGAAGAAATCAAAGCTATTCTACTAAAACTGTTTGGAAAGATAGAAAGAGATGGAGTCCTTCCAAATTCGTTCTATGAGGCCAGCATCAGCTTAATTCCAAAACCAGACAAACACCCCACCAAAAAGGAGAATTATAGACCAATATCCCTGATGAACATGGATGCAAAAATTCTCAGCAAGATACTAGCCAATAAGATCCAACAGTACATTAAGATAATTATTCACCAAGACCAAGTAGGATTTATCCCCGGGACACAAGGCTGGTTCAACACTCGTAAAACAATCAATGTGATTCATCATATCAGCAAGAGAAAAACCAAGAACCATATGATCCTCTCATTAGATGCAGAGAAAGCATTTGACAAAATACAGCATCCATTCCTGATCAAAACTCTTCAGAGTGTAGGGATAGAGGGAACTTTCCTTGACATCTTAAAAGCCATCTACGAAAAGCCCACAGCAAATATCATTCTCAATGGAGAAGCACTGGGAACCTTTCTCCTAAGATCAGGAACAAGACAGGGATGTCCACTCTCACCACTGCTATTCAACACAGTACTGGAAGTCCTAGCCTCAGCAATCAGACAACAAAAAGACATTAAAGGCATTCAAATTGGCAAAGAAGAAGTCAAACTCTCCCTCTTTGCCGATGACGTGATACTCTACATAGAAAACCCAAAAGCCCCTACCCCAAGATTGCTAGAACTCATACAGCAATTTACAGTGTGGCACGATACAAAATCAATGCCCAGAAGTCAGTGGCATTTCTATACACTAATAATGAGACTGAAGAAAGAGAAATTAAGGAGTCAATCCCATTTACTATTGCACCCAAAAGCAATTGGAATCTACCTAACCAAAGATGTAAAGGATCTATACCCTAAAAACTATAGAACACTTCTGAAAGAAATTGAGGAAGACACCAAGAGATGGAAAAATATTCCATGCTCATGGATTGGCAGAATTAATATTGTGAAAATGTCAATGTTGCCCAGGGCAATTTATGCGTTTAATGCAATCCCTCTCAAAATACCATGGACTTTCTTCAGAGAGTTAGAACAGATTATTTTAAGATTTGTGTGGAATCAGAAAAGACCCCGAATAGCCAGGGGAATTTTAAAAAAGAAAACCATATCTGGGGGCATCACAATGCCAGATTTCAGGTTGTACTACAAAGCTGCAGTCATCAAGACAGTGTGGTCCTGGCACAAAAACAGACACATAGATCAATGGAACTGAATAGAGAACCCAGAAGTAGGCCCTCAACTTTATGGCCAACTAATATTAGATAAAGGAGGAAAGACTATCCATTGGAAGAAAGACAGTCTCTTCAATAAATGGTGCTGGGAAAATTGGGCATCCACATGCAGAAGAATGAAACTAGGCCACTGTCTTGCACCATACACAATGATAAACTCACAATGGATGAAAGATCTAAATGTGAGACAAGATTCCATCAAAATCCTAGAGGAGAACACAGGCAACACCCTTTTTGAACTTCGCCACAGTAACTGCTTGCAAGATACATCCATGAAGGCAAAAGAAACAAAAGCAAAAATGAACTATTGGGACTTCATCAAGATAAGAAGCTTTTGCACAGCAAAGGATACAGTCAACAAAACTAAAGACAACCTACAGAATGGGAGAAGATATTTGCAAATGACGTATCAGATAAAGGGCTAGTTTCCAAAATCTATAAAAAACTTCTTAAACTCAACACCATAGAAACAAACAATCCAATCATGAAATGGGCAAAAGGCATGAAGAGAAATCTCACAGAGGAAGACATAGACATGGCCAACATGCACCTGAGAAAATGCTCCGCATCACTGGCCATCAGGGAAATACAAATCAAAACCACAATGAGATCCCACCTCACACCAGTGAGAATGGGGAAAATTAACAAGATAGGAAACAAATGTTGGTGAGGATGTGGAAGAAGGGGAACCCTCTTGCACTGTTGGTGGGAATGTGAACTGGTGCAGCCACTCTGGAAAACTGTGTGGAGGTTCCTCAAAGAATTAAAAATAGACCTGCCCTACGACCCAGCAATTGCACTGTTGGGGATATATCCCAAAGATACAGATGCAGTGAATCGCCGGGACACCTGCACCCCGATGTTTCTAGCAGCAATGTCCACAATAGCCAAACTGTGGAAGGAGCCTTGGTGTCCACGGAAAGATGAATGGATAAAGAAGATGTGGTTTATGTATACAATGGAATATTACTCAGCTGTTAGAAACGACATATACCCACCATTTGCTTCGACATGGATGGAACTGGAGGGTATTGTGCTGAGTGAAATAAGTCAATCGCAGAAGGACAAACATTATATGGTCTCATTCATTTGGGGAATATAAAAAATAGTGAAAGGGAATAAACAGGAAAGGAGAAAAAATGATTGGGAAATATTAGAGAGAGTGAGAGAGAAAACATGAGAGACTCCTAACTCTGGGAAATGAACAAGGAGGTGGTGGAAAGGGAGGTGGGTGGGGGGTAGGGGTGACTGAATGACGGGCACTGAGGGGGGCACTTGATGGGATGAACACTGGGTGTTATGCTATGTGTTGGCAAATTGAACTCCATTAAAAAAAAATAAATGCAGCCTACTGTACTCTGAGAAACAAGCTTTCCTTGCAGGTAGATTCTGACAAGCCTCTAACTTAAGGGAGTTAGAAGCTAATTCCACAGTAGGTGTGGGGCTGCGAGGGACAGGCCCTGCGCTCAACTCTCAGAAAGAAACACTGCTCGAACGCAGCTTTCAACTTGCCTCGCTCCTATAGGAGTTAGAATCTAGCTCCACTATAGGTGAGAAGGTGCCATGGAAAGCTGCTGTGCTAAACTGTGTGACACAAGCATTCCAGGCCTGCAGCTTGCCACTAGCCTCTCACCCACGGCAGATACAAGTTAGCTGCACAGGAGTGGATGGTCCATGGATATGCTAGGTAGTGAACTGTGAGCAACCCACGTTCCTGGAGAGAAGCTCTGTACTACCCTCTCACCTCCTGGCCTTAGAACCTAGATCAATTGTACCTGTGGAGGCTCGCGGGAAATGTGGCCTCCTGCACTCTGAGAAGCAAGTGTTCCTTGCAGGCAGGCTCTAACATAAGGGAGTTAGAATCTATGTCAACAGGTAGCGTGGAGGCGCATGTAAATGCCCTGTACATAACTCCAAATAACAGGGTTCATTGAAGGCAGCTGTCAACTTGCCTCTATTTAAACAGAGCCTGACTCCTCTGGACAGTAGGTGGCGCAGGTGCAGTAGAAGTGAATTGTACTTAAGTCTGAGAAAGTCGTTTTTTCTGAATGGAACTTTCAACTAGGTTCTCTCATAAGGGAGCTAAGAAATATCTTACCAGGAGGCGCAAGGAAAGGCCCTGTCTTAACTCTGAGAATGGTTTCTTCCTTGTATGCGATTTCCACTAGCCTCTCACTCGTTAAGAACCTATCTGAACAGTAGGTGAGGGCGAGCAATGGAAATGCACCGTGCTTAACTCTCAGACACAAGCATTCCTTGAATGTAGCTTTCAACTAGCCTCTGACGTATGGTTCCCTCACGAATGCCCTGACTTTTGGTGGGGAACTGATGCTTGGTTCCCTTGGGGGAGATACTCTGGTCTTTGGTTGTTTGGTTTGTTTCTGCAGCTTTTGGTATCTTTGCAGGAAACCGGCCCTGTTCTGATTTGATCAGAACACGTGGTCACGGTAGACGTGGTCACGCTACCTGACATCTGGAGTTGTTTTCATAAAAGGGGGATATTGGAACATCGGGTCTTTTGTGACCTCTCCACAAATAGGAGTGATACAAAGGATAGAGTTTGTTGGCATCTTGTTCGTGTCTATGTGTCTGTGTATGTGTTCTCTGTGGAAGAGGTTTCCTCTGCCTACAGGGGCTATTGCTAAAATCTGTTTGTAAAGGAACTGTCTAGCTCATGAGTTGAAAGGCAGGTGCGGGTAAAAATTGGGCACCGTACAGCTCAGAAAGTTAAAGACGAGCCCCAATGTTTTACAAGTTCCTATGATCTGGTCTGAAATTCCCTACATTTGGAACACCTGTGTGGCTCAGCAGTTGCACGTCTGCCTTTAGCTCAAGGCGTGATCCCGGGATCTAGGACCAAGTCCCACATCGGGCTCCTTGCATGGAGCCTGCTTCTCCCTCTGCCTAGGTCTCTGACTCTCTCTCTCTCTCTCTCTCTGTCTCTCATGAATAAAGAAATTCAAAAAATCTTTAAGAAAGACAAAAGAAAAAAAGAAATTGCCTACATTCGGACTTCTAGGTCACCTCATCAGAAAGATGCCTCCTGGGACAGGACCCAAGAGGTTGTCCAGAGACATAAGGATAGACCAAAATTTTACACACCTGACTCAACCACTGCTTCCCAATAGTCAAAATCATACAGAAGAGGGGGAGAGCAGGCCAGGCAGATGCCAGAAATCTGAAATCCACTCCTCCCCAAGCACAAGCAGCAGAACTGATGTTCAACCCACTGTCTGCTCCACCACTTCTTTCAGAGGGTTGAAAGGCAACCCCAGATGAAGCCTGTATTACAGGAGGAAAAGACAGGAGACTGAGATGAAGGAATAGGCAGAGGTGGAGGTGGAAGAGCAGAAAGTGATGGATAAGAAAAAAGGAAAGAGGGACGCCTGGGTGGCTCAGTGGCTGAGCATCTGCCTTCTGCTCAGGGTGTGATGTCGGGGGTCCTGGGTTAAAGTCCCACACTGGGCTCCCCGCGGCGAGCCTGCTTCTCCCTCTGCCTGTGTCTCTGCCTCTCTCTGTGTCTCTCATGAATAAATACATAAATCTTTAAAAAAAAAACCCAAAACTTTAAATCTACCTCAGCCCCCACTTCTGTTTCTCCCCTTCTTCCTTCCCCATATTCCCCTCCTTCTCCCCCTGCACCATGCCCCTGGCTGGAGTGGTAAACCTCTCTGCCATCCCAGGTGCCACCAGTGCCATCTCCTCCCCACCTCCCCAACCCCACCAAGGAGCAAAAATCACCCCAAGCCATTGGGCCGGCCACCTTCTTCTGAGGTTCACATTGGAGTACCTCGCAGATCAGCAGGCAGGATGGGGCCCGAGGGCTCCCCTGGACTTAAACTGCTCACTTCAGACTTTCTCATGAGAGCCTGACAATGGGAGTGGGGAACAAATCAGTTGACTTTTTAGTGGACACAGGGGCGACATATCCGGCTTTCAAGTCAATTCAAGGTTGTTGGTTTATTTTAAAAAGACGTGTCTTTGGAGCTATCAATGTCACACATCACACAGAAAACCAGCTTTATCTCCCATCCCCCCCACTCCCTCGAGTTCTAAAATCACTTGATTTTCAGTTCTGTCTGCCTTATAAGCCCTTGGGGTGGGTGGTGGGATGTGCTGCACTCCCATCACAGTTTGTGAGCCTCGAATGGTGGTAGTTGAAATAGACCTTTCCGTCACCAGTAAACCACATTTGCTATCTTGTTATACAACAGGTACAAAAAAGAAAATGAGAACTACTTACACCCTTGTTAACTCTCGGACTGACCGGGACGCTGGAGGGTCCAGGCCTGAGGGAGGGCCCTACTCAACTTTGCTGTAACTCAATGGATTAGTTAAGTTGTACCTGTTGTGATTTATCCACAGAAACTACTTAAAATGGTTTATTTTGTCTGTTTTGTATACTTTTCATTGTTAAGAGAAAATAGGTAAAATAAAAGTGAAAAGGTTTATTTTTTAAAAAACATTTTATTCACAGAGAGGCAGAGACACAGGCAGAGGGAGAAGCAAGCTCCATGCAGGGAGCCGGACGTGGGACTCGATCCCAGGTCTTCAGGATCACACCCTGTATTGAAGGCAGTGCTAAACTGCTGAGCCGCCCGGGCTGCCTGAAAACAGGTTTATTAGGTAAACCTTTACAGTAGCTTCCAAAATCTTTGGTGACCTGAAACTTTGAAGTCGTGCTAGGTTAATTGATAATTGGGTTGAATTCATTGGATAGCTACGTCTTTTCAACATAAGGTAAAATACTAAAGCATGAATCACTAAGACACGCAAGGTGGTTTTTTGTTCCATTATGTTTTCATTCCTCCCCACCCTTTTTTTCTTTTTATCTTTTGTCTTATTCAGGAAACTGCAGATACTTGGATGTGTTAGTAAACATGGTTCATGCTTTCTTAAAAATTGTATTATAAACACACACACACAGTGTTTCTAAAAACTATGAAATGTGTTCATACATTTGCCAATGTAAAGAATTCTGGGACAATAGACAGTGCGCCATTCGTTCCTATTGACTTTTTACCAGAGACTGAGGTTCAAAGTGTGCCACATGGGGGACGCCTGGGTGGCTCAGCTGTTGAGCATCTACCTTTGGCTCAGGGCATGATCAGGGGGTTTGGGATCGACTACTGCATCTGGCTCCTTGCAGGGAGCCTGCTTCTGCCTAGGTCTCTGGCTCTTTCTCTCTCTGTCTCTCATGAGTAAATAAACAAAATCTTAAAAAAACAAAGAAAGATTCTCTCTCTCTCCCTTTCTCCCTTTCCCCCTTCACACAAGTGCTCTCTCTCTAAAAAATGTAAATAAGTACAGTTAAATACAAAAAGTCTGCCACATGGAATCGAGACTGCTGGAAAACAATATGGAAAACAATTGCTTGTTTGAGAAGGTAGGAGACGTGTAGAAGAGGTACAAGGCATGAGAATACATTTTTGTTGAGGAAAAAGAAAATAATTTTGTCCTGAAATGAGCCCGGCTATTTTTTTTTTTAGATTTTATTTATTTATTCATGAGACACACAGAGAGAAGGCAGAGATATAGGCAGAGGGAGAAGCAGGCTCCTTGCAGGGAGCCCAAGGTGGGACTAGGTCCCAGAAATCTGGGATCAAGCCCTGAGCCTAAGGTAGAGGCCCAACCACTGAGCCACCCAGGTGTCCCTATTTTTTCTTTTAAGATTTTTAAAAAAATTATTCATGAGAGACACAGAGAGAGGCAGAGACCTAGGCAGAGGGAGAAGCAGGCTCCTGGCAGGAGCCCCAGGTGGGACTTGATCCCGGATCCCGGGATCACAACCAGAGCTGAAGGCAGCCGCCTAACCACTGAGCCACCCACGCATCCCTGAAGGAGACTTTTTGAAACGGAATTATATATGCATGGTCAGGACTGACTGAGATTGGAAGAAGTGAGTTTTACAAGCACACTGGTATAACATTGAGATTTGCCTCTTCTCTCTGTTAAAACGCCAAAGTTTTCTTGAATTCTTAGTCTACTCTTGATAAGAGATTGTGAACAGAGAAGAAAAGACTTTTTTTCTTTACCTGCCTGGAACAACAAGGTTTTTATATTCGTTTTTACCTAATCTTTACCTAAGTAAGAGAGTGAAAACTTCTCGATATTAAAGGAGCTACATTTTGTTTTTGTTTTTAAAATTCTTTTATTGGAGTTCAATTTACCAACATATAGCATAACACCCAGTGCTCATCCCGCCAAGTGCCCTCCTTAGTGCCCATCACCCAGTCACCCCAACCCCCCACCCATTTCCCCCTCCACTACCCCTTGTTCATTTCCCAGAGTTAGGTGTCTCTCATGTTTTGTCACCCTCACTGATATTTTCAGTCATTTTCTCTCCTTTCCCTTTATTCCCTTTCGCTATTTTTTATATTCCCCAAATGAATGAGAACATATAATGTTTGTCCTTTTCCGATTGACTAATTTCACTCAGCATAATACCCTGCAGTTCCATCCACGTCAAAGCAAATAGTGGGTATTTGTCATTTCTAATGGCTGAGTAATATTTTGGTGACAACTCTATAACCTCCTGTAGAATCTTCTAGGGCTACCTTGGCAAAACAGATACTGAAGTTTTCAGTTTTGTAAGGATCCATGATCCTTTGTAGGCATGTGCCTTGAAACCTTCTGAGATGTTGGTTGGTTGGTTTAGCTGGCTGGCTGGCTGGTGGCTTTTTCATTCATTCATTAATCGATTTTCAATAGATTCCCAGGAAGTCAAACCTTAAATAGAGTTTTTTGACTAATTAGCATAGTTTACCTGCTATGTGAAGTTCCACGAGAAGCATTGTCAAAAAATTATAAGCCCTCTTAGATTATATTGGGTGCGTGAATGCTGTTGTTGTTCCAAAAATGAAATGAAATTGCTAAAGTTGTAACATGTCCTGGTACAGTGTCATCACTGGACATTCGAATTGTTAAAATACTGTGTGTTACAAACAATAATCAACGTATCTTATCGACTGCATTATAATGAACTCTCATTGGGTTTTTAACCATGTCCATTTTTTTTACTGCCCTGTCACTTACAGGTGTTGTTCTAATGCTCTTGCAAAAATATGGTCCAGATTCAAGAAGATTCACGAAAAGGGCTTTTGACAAATACTGGTCTCTGGTCACCCTGAGATCATAAAACTAAAGTATGAATTGTCAGAACTAACAAAAAGCTATATTTAAACAGAACAAAAAGAAACAACATGGAACTGAATGGGTTAAGGACAATGATGACTGTTTTTAGTGACTCTTGTTCAAAACTCAGATAGGATCAGACAGCTTTAAGAAACTCAGATCAACTTTCTGGAGCCAATCAAGCCCGTTGGAAAATCTTGGCCTGATACCTTTCTTCCAGAGTTCCCCACAGCCTGACCAGGTGAGTCAAGAGTGCCACCTCCTGGCATATGAAAGCAAGAGTCAGATGCTTAACGGGACCTAGCCTCCGAGGTGCCCCTAAAAGTTACTTTGAAATGCTGAAGAATGAGTGGGATATATCAGAAAGGGAGACAGAACATGAAAGACTCCTAACTCTGGGAAACGAAGTAGGGGTGATGGAAGGGGAGGTGGGTGGGGGGTGGGGGTGACTGGGTGACGGGCACTGAGGTGGGCACTTGATGGGATGAGCACTGGGTGTTATTCTATATGTTGGCAAATTGAACACCAATTAAAAATAAATTTATAAAAAATAAATTTATAGATTAAAAAAAAGAAAAGAAAAAAAAAGAAATGCTGAAGTTCTTCCTTCTTGCCTTGCTTCTACAGGGATGACATCAGTGATCACGTCTGTCTCCCTGGAGAGGAAGAAAATATTACAGATTGCTGAATCCTGGTTTCCCACACTGCGGACAACAGGACCCCTTCCAACCTGACCCAGGAGCTCCCTTACTCTGAGCCAAGGAAAAGGGGTCTTGTTTTGTTTTTAAGTTGTGGTTAAAAATAGACATCACCTACAATGGAGCATTTTAGCTATTTCTAAGCCTAGAGTTCAGCAGTATTAGGTACATTCACATCCTCCTTGCCACATTATCTTTCCATTTTTTAAATTTTAATTTTTATAGGATTTAAAAATTTTATTTCTTTACTCATGAGAGACACAGAGAGATAGACGCAGAGACATGGGCAGAGGGAGAAGCAGGCTCCCTGCAGGGAACCTGACGCGGGACTCAATCCCAAGACCCTGGGATGGTGCCCCAAGCCGAAGGCAGACACTCAACCGCTGAGGCACCCAGGTGCCCCATACATACTTAATTTTGTAAAAGTTCATTCATTCATTTTTCATTATTTCTAGACCCAATGTAGGGCTTGAACTCACGACCCTTACTGGGGACAAGAGTTGAGTGCTCTTCTCACTGAGGTCAGAGTTGAGTGCTCTTCTGACTGAGCTGGCCAGGTGCTCCTTCCATTTCATTTTTTCAAGAACCCTGGGATCATGGTTCACCATTTGTCTGGTGAGGTCTCCCCACCATCCACCTCTCCATGTGGAGGTGACATCTGTTGGGCTTGTTCATGTTTGTCCATCTTCCTTCCTCCTTTTAGAAGACAGAAGGTGTCTTGTGAAACAGCCAGTGACTATGTCAAATGAAACTGAGGATTTACCTTGGGAAGTGGGTGCAAGAGGGAGCAACAGGTCGATGGAGAACCAGTAAACTGTTGGCATTGCTTTAGAGGAAAGAGTGTGCTTGCTGGGCCCTCACCAAGGGTGGATGAGTCAGAACTGTCCCCTGGCGAGCCTCCTGTAGTCCCTCTCCCTTATCACTCCATGCCAGTGTTTGGTCTCTCAACCCAAAGACACCACCATCATGTGTTTAAGTCCCCCTCAGACTCAGCAAGCCACACCATGCCACACCCTCCCAGATGCACACCTACCCCTGGAAGGCATTAGAGTGAGATGTCATCCTCCACATCCAGGATTCCCAAAGGGTTTATTGGGGTTTCCTGGGTCAGGAAACCAGGAGGGGACTCTTTTGCCCCCAGACAATGTGAGTTCTTCAGACATCCTTTCCCCTTCCCTTTCCCTTTCCTGCTCTCCTCTTCTCTCCCCTCCCTTTCCATCCCTTTCCCATCCCTTCCTCTCCCCCCTCCCCTGAAGTTTGGAAGCTGCAGCCTGAGGGCTGGGGGAGAAAGCCTTTCAATGGAGAGATGTTCCAGGCTCTGACTTTAACAGACAGCCTTGTGCATTTTTTGTATATTTTTTTATTATAGTTTGATTTGCCAACATATAGCATAACATCCAGTGCTCATCCTGACAAGTGCCCCCCTCAGTGCCCATCACCCAGTCACCCCAGTCCCCCGCCCACCTCCCCTTCCACCACCCCTTGTTCGTTTCCCAGAGTTAGGAGTCTCTCAAGTTCTGTCTCCCTTTCTGATATTTCCCACTCATTTTCTCTCCTTTCTCCTTTATTCCCTTTCACTATTTTTTATATTCCCCAAATGAATGAGACCATATAATGTTTGTCCTTCTCCGATTGACTTATTTCACTCAGCATAATACCCTCCAGTTCCATCCATGTTGAAGCAAATGGTGGGTATTTGTCATTTCTAATGGCTGAGTAATATTCCATTGTGTACATAAACCACATCTTCTTTATCCATTCATCTTTCCGTGGACACCGAGGCTCCTTCCACAGTTTGGCTATTGTGGACATTGCTGCTAGAAACATTGGGGTGCAGGTGTCCCGGCGTTTCATTGCATCTGTATCTTTGGGGTAAATCCCCAACAGTGCAATTGCTGGGTCGTAGGGCAGGTCTATTTTTAACTCTTTGAGGAACCTCCACACAGTTTTCCAGAGTGGCTGCACCAGTTCACATTCCCACCAACAGTGAAAAAGGGTTCCCTTTTCTCCACATCCTCTCCAACATTTGTGGTTTCCTGCCTTGTTAATTTTCCACCATTTTCACTGGTGTGAGGTGGTATCTCATTGTGGTTTTGACTTGTATTTCCCTGATGGCCAGTGATACAGAGAATTTTCTCATGTGCTTGTTGGCCATGTCGATGTCTTCCTCTGTGAGATTTCTCTTCATGTCTTTTGCCCATTTCTTTTTTTATATAAATTTATTTTTTATTGGTATTCAATTTGCCAACATATAGAATAACACCCAGTGCTCATCTCGTCAAGTGCCCTCCCTCAGTGCCCGTCACCCATTCACCCCCACACCCCCACCCTCCTGGAGCCTCACAGTATAAACAACCCCCACTGAGCCTCACAGTGGCCTCACCTGATAAACAGCTTAAACATCTTTCATTGAGCCCTGCACCAGGCTGGGGGCTGAGCAGCTCCCACAAGTGCTAACACCTGAAAATCAGCACAGCAGGCCCTCCCCCAGAAGACCAGCTAGACCTATAGGGGAAAAACAAATTATTGACCTAGCAACACTGGAAAGTCCCAGGGGAAGTGGAGGGATTTACAGTATACAGAATCAGAGGATACTCCCCCTTGTTTTTTGATTTCTGTTTGCTTCCCCCCCCTTTTTCTTTCTTTTTTCTTTTCTTCTCTTTTTTTCCCTCTTTTTTTTTCTTTTTTTCTTTTGCCCATTTCAGGATTGGATTCATTGTTTCTTTGCTGTTGAGTTTAATAAGTTCTTTATAGATCTTGGAAACTAGCCCTTTATCTGATACGTCATTTGCAAATATCTTCTCCCATTCTGTAGGTTGTCTTTGAGTTTTGTTGACTGTTTCTTTTGCTGTGCAGAAGCATTTTATCTTGATTAAGTCCCAACAACCCCTTGCCCTCATAGATGTATCTTGCAAGAAGTTGCTGTGGCCAAGTTCAAAAAGGGCGTTGCCTTGTTCTCCTCTAGGATTTTTATGGATTCTTGTCTCACATTTAGATCTTTCATCCATTTTGAGTTTAATTAAGGAGTAAATCCCATTTTTAATTGCACCCAAAAGCATAAGATACCTAGGAATAAACCTAACCAAAGATGTAAAGGATCTATACTCTAACAACTACAAAACACTTCTGAAAGAAATTGAGGAAGACACAAAGAGATGGAATAATATTCCACGCTCATGGATTGGAAGAATATTGTGAAAATGTCTATGCTACCCAGGGCAATTTACATATTTAATGCAATCCCTATCAAAATAGCATGGACTTTCTTCAGAGAGTTGGAACAAATCATCTTAAGATTTGTGTGGAATCAGAAAAGACCCCGAATAGCCACGGGCATATTGAAAAAGAAAGCCAGAGCTGGGGGCATCACAATGCCAGATTTCAGGTTGTACTACAAAGCTGTGGTCATCAAGACTGTGGTACTGGCACAAAAACAGACACATAGATCAATGGAACAGAATAGAGAACCCAGAAATGGACCCTCAACTCTATGGTTAATTAATATTCCACAAAGCAGGAAAAACTATCCACCAGAAAAAGGGCAGTCTCTTCAATAATGGTGCTGGGAAAATTGGACATCCACGTGCAGAATGAAACTAGACCATTCTATTACACCATACACAAAGATAAGCCTTGTGCATTTGAATGAAATGAATGAATGAGATCCATTGGAATGGATCACCCTGAACCTCCCTTCAGCCACCCATCACCCCATCCCCTCCGGCCCTTGAGTCCTCCAATGGATTTGGGGATGGTAGGCCAGATATGTGTTTGTGTTTATATGTATGCATGCACTGAGGGTGGTGGGGCAAACTCAAGCTGGCTCCTGCAACTCAATTCATTCTGGGAATGTTCCGTTGTTTCTGCTGAGTTGCCATTTGCTGAAAAGAGCAACGCTAAACTCCTCCCATTGCCTAGTACTTAAAAGCCTGATTTTCCCACTCATTTTCTCTCCTTTCCCCTTTAATCCCTTTTGCTATTTTTTATATTCCCCATGTGAATGAAACCATATAATGTTTGTCCTTCTCCGACTGACTTATTTCACTCAGCATAATGAGTGGGAAATATCAGAGAGGGTGACAGAACATGAGAGACTCCTAACTCTGGGAAACAAATAAGGGGTAGTGGAAAGGGAGGTGGGAAGGGGGACAGGGTGACAGGCACTGAGAGGGGCACTTGACGGGATGAACACTGGGTGTTATACTATATGTTGGCAAATTGAACTCCAATAAAAAAAGAAAATCCAGATTTTCCTGTTTTCTCGGTGAATGGACTGACCCACACCCTCCCATCCTGCCAGACCCCTTGTGCAAATATTTCCACTTGAAGAGTTCTTTCACCTCGTCCAGAAAACAAACAAAGAGCCACCCACACCCACCCCATTGCCACAGATACCCAACCAACAAAACATAAATTCATCTGGCTTCTTTCTGCCTCAATCTACTGTAGAGAGTCACTCTCTTAGAGTCTCTTAGGCTCAATGACTTGATGCTGTCTCACTTTCTCTGGCACAATTCCATTCTCCATTAAGCCCATATTATAATTGCATGACCACACTTCTCACATGAGCTGGAGACAATATGCTAAAGTGACTGGATGGTAGTACTGTCAATTTAAGAGGACCTACATGCCAAGGCACCCATAAACATAGTCCCCAGAAATCTTTGACATTCACATGACTCTGATGCAATCGTTGCTCTGGAAACTCCAGAATCTATAGCTGATCTTGTCCATGTTCTTCTAACCTTTACTCGCCCTTTGTTTGCTTGATATTTTGCTTGATTGTTCATGGAAAAATTAGATCCCATCCCACAAGAGCTGAATCTGAATCCTCTGCTCACCCTGACAACATAAAATATGTACAGGTCTGCACCCATCTTATCCTTCTCCACCATGGCCGAAGGAAATGTGGCCCACCCTCCCTCCTCCTCTCAAAAGTCAAATCTGAGATAAGACTTGCATATAAAGGAAACCAGAATAATTTTTTGAATGTTAGACATTTTTAAAAAGTAGCCGCAGCAGCAAAAAAACACACACAAAACACATCCCCCCTTCAGCAGGTGTTAGGGGGGTGTGCTGACTCTCCTCATTTCCTCCCAAGAAGCACACCTCCTCCCATGTCCCTGGAAGGTGACTTGGAGGGGAGTGCCGGGAGGGGAGTGAATGACATTCTTTTCTTCAAGGACAGGAAGTTGAGCATGAAAATGAGAATTCTGGACAAACAGATCTTGTTATTAAAAAAAAATCGTTATGTTCTTTTAGCCTCCCCACATAGTTGAGTTGCCCTTCCATATCTCTTCTCCTTGTTCAACCCAATAGACAAGCATTTAGGGTTTGCCACTCCTTGGGGTCTTTGTTTGCTCAGGAGGGCTCTGCCATGTGAAGCTTGTCAGGGACAAACTCCTCTGCTCCTTTCCCCCCACCCCCATCTTCATAGGAGTGACATCAAGGTCATCCTCCTGAGGGACACCTGGGCGGCTCAGGGGTTGAGCACCTGCCTTCCCAGGGCATGATCCTGGAGTCTTGGGATCGAGTCCTGCATCAGGCTCCCTGCATGGAGCCTGCTTCTCTCTCTGCCTCTCTGTGTCTCTCATGAATAAATAAATAAATAAAATCTTTTTTAAAAAAAGGTCATCCTTGGGGTCAGGCCCCAGACGCTGAGAGGGTGGAGGTCAAGGTGGTACCTCAGGGATGCTGTCGTTTCCAGCATCTTTGGATTTGACCTCTTTCATGGCCTTCCTCCCTTCAGGGTGCTGCCCCACTCTCAGCTGCTGTCTCAAGAAATGCCCTGGATAGGGGTGATGCCTTTGCAAGCTGCACACGCTCTTACTGAAGGATCCAGCCATCCCACTCCCTGGGATCAGTCCTGAATGACCCGGAAGAGGTGAAAGCGGAGGGCCATAGTGTCCCTAATCCTCCACCAGTCTAGCTTGTTGAGGTCATTTCTACACCCATCTGATGTGGTGCTGGCACTCAGGAGGCATGCCGATCATGTGTGGAGGCACATGCTCCTCTGACCGATGGAGCCATAGCCAGATGCCCTGAAATACGTGTTCTTGAAAAACAAATGTGAAGTCTTCACCTGTGACCTTTCTCTTGCTGAGCAGCCTTCTGCTCAGTTGCCCTCCAGGTGGAAAAAATACCAGGAATGCACATAGTTTAGCCAACTGAGGAGGAATTCCTTTGAAAGAAAACTCTTCTTTTCAAGTTTCTGATGTTCAGTCAATACTTTCAACCCACTTGATGTCCAGCCTTCCGAGTCACATGACTTGCTTGATTTCTCTCTTGTGGGCTTCTCATCAGTAGCTTTCATAATGCTCAGGATGTAGGATTTACGGGAACAGTTTCCATCCAGGGGTGGGTGGACGCTGTGAAGTGGGATCAGGGATTCACACTGGTGAAAAGAAGGCAGAGAGAGAGATGCTCAGAAATGAAACTCTTAAAAGCCCATGGCCAATTGGTGATGCTAACATGATAAAGAGCTATAGCTCTCCACTGGCGCCTTCTCTGAGGAAAGTCAAACCTCTCAGCCCAGCAGACAGAGAAGCCTGGGCAGTGGCAAAGCTGTGGGCTTCAGTGTGAGAACCAGACCCTTCTGGAGGGAATCCAGAACATGCCATCCCTCACAGCTGAGGGAGATTAGCAGCTAGGGCCAACCTCTGTGAGGGAGGGGCAAGGGCAGGGGCCAGGTACTCTTCAATAAGAAAGCAGCTTTCCTGGCCTGTAGCTGACCACAAATCTGTCACTGGTGTGAGTTAGCACAACCTCTCCTCAGTTGGTATAGAGGTGCATATTCCCTGTGACCCCCTGAACGCTAAGGAACTAGCGTTCCTTGAGTGGAACTTTCAGTTAGCCCCTCCCAGGTGGGGGTAAGTTCTAGTGCCACATTAGCCTTGAGACACAATGAAACTGGCTGTCTTGGACCCTAAGCAGAAGCTTATCTTAATTTCAGCTATCCACTGGACTCTCAATGAGTGGTTTTTGAACCCAGCTACTTAGTAAGTTTGGACGGGTCATGTAAGGTGCTGTCCACCTCTAGGAGATATAGGCCTTCCTGGAACGCCCCTCTGAAAAGCTTTTCACAACAGGAAGTTTAAATTATATGTATCATTTTTTCTCCTTTCTCCTTTATTCCCTTTCACTATTGTTTATATTCCCCAGATGAATGAGACCAAATAATGTTTGTCCTTCTCCGAAAGACTTATATCACTCAGAATAATTCCCTCCAGTTCCATCCACATCGAAGCAAATGGTGGGTATCTGTCATTTCTAATGGCTGAGGAATATTCCATTGTATACATAAACCCCATCTTCTTCATCCATTCATCTTTCTATGGACACTGAGGCTCCTTCCACAGTTTGGCTATTGTGGACATTGCTGCTAGAAACATCGGGGCGCAGGTGTCCCGGCTTTTCATTGCATCTGTATCTTTGGGGTAAATCCCCAGCAGTGCAATTGCTGGGTCGTAGGGCAGGTCTATTTTTAACCCTTTGAGGAACCTCCACACAGTTTTCCAGAGTGGCTGCACCAGTTCACATTCCCACCAACAGTGTAAGAGGGTTCCCTTTTCTCCACATCCTCTCCAACATTTCTGGTTTCTTGTCTTGTTAATTTTCCCCATTCTCACTGGTGTGAGGTGGTATCTCATTGAGGTTTTCATTTGTATTTCCCTGATGGCCAGTGATGCAGAGCATTTTCTCATGTGCTTGTTGGCCATGTTGATGTCTTCCTCTGTGAGATTTCTCTTCATGTCTTTTGCCCATTTCATGATTGGATTGTTTGTTTCTTTGCTGTTGAGTTTAATAAGTTCTTTATAGATCTTGGAAACTAGCCCTTTATCTGATAGGTCATTTGCAAATATCTTCTCCCATTCTGTAGGTTGTCTTTGAGTTTTGTTGACTGTATCCTTTGCTGTGCAAAAGCTTCTGATCTTGATGAAGTCCCAATAGTTCATTTTTGCTTTTGTTTCTTCTTGCAAGAAGTTACTGTGGCTGAGTTCAAAAAGGGTGTTGCCTGTGATCTCCTCTAGGATTTTGATGGAATCTAGTCTCACATTTAGATCTTTCATCCATTTTGAGTTTATCTTTGTGTATGGTGAAACAGAGTGTCTAGTTTCATTCTTCTGCATGTGGATGTCCAATTTTCCCAGCCTCATTTATTGAAGAGACTGTCTTTCTTCCAATGGATAGTCTTTCCTCCTTTATCAAATATTAGTTGACCATAAAGTTCAGAGTCCACTTTTGGGTTCTCTACTGTTCCATTGATCTTTGTGTCTGTTTTTGTGCCAGTACCACACTCTCTTGATGACCACAGCTTTGTAGTACAACGTGAAATCTGGCATTGTGATGCCCCCAGACATGGTTTTCTTTTTTAAAATTCCCCTGGCTATTCGCGGTCTTTTCTGATTCCACACAAATCTTAAAATAATTTGTTCTAACTCTCTGAAGAAAGTCCATGGTATTTTGATAGGGATTGCATTAAACGTGTAAATTGCCCTGGGTAACATTCACTTTTCACACTATTAATTCTTCCAATCCATGAGCATGGAATATTTTTCCATCTCTTTGTGTCTTCCTCAATTTCTTTCAGAAGTGTTCTGTAGATTTAGGGTATAGATCCTTTCCCTCTTTCGTTAGGTTTATTCCTAGGTATCTTATGCTTTTGGGTGAAATTGTAAATGGGATTGATTCCTTAATTTCCCTGTCTTCAGTCTCATTGTTAGTGTATAGAAATGCCATTGATTTCTGGGCATTGATTTTGTATCCTGCCACGCTGCCAAATTGTTGTATCAATTCTAGCAATCTTGGGGTGGAGGCTTTTGGATTTTCTATGTAGAGTATCATGTCATCAGTGAAGAGGGAGAGTTTGACTTCTTCTTTGCCAATTTGAATGCCTTTAATGTCTTTTTGTTGTCTGATTGCTGAGGCTAGGACTTCCAGTACTATGTTGAATAGCAGTGGTGAGAGTGGACATCCCTATCTTGTTTCTGATCTTAGGGGAAAGGCTCCCAGTGCTTCCCCATTGAGAATGATATTTGCTGTTGCCTTTTCGTAGATGGCTTTTAAGATGTTGAGGAATGTTCCCTGTATACTGACACTCTGATCAGGAATGGATGCGGTATTTTGTCAAATGCTTTCTCTGCATCTATTGAGAGGATCATATGGTTCTTGGTTTTTCTCTTGCTGATATGATGAATCACATTGATTGTTTTACGAGTGTTGAACCAGCCTTGTGTCCCGGGGATAAATCCTACTTGGTCATGGTGAATAATTTTCTTAATGTATTGTTGGATCCTATTGGCTATTATCTTGTTGAGATTTTTTACATCCATGTTCATCAGGGATATTAGTCTGTAATTCTCCTTTTTGGTGGGGTCTTTGTCTGGTTTTGGAATTAAGGTGATGCTGGACTCATACAACGAATTAGGAAGTACTCCATCTCTTTCTATCTTCGGAAGAGCTTTAGTAGAATAGGTATGGTTTCTTCTTTAAACATTTGATAGAATTGCCCTGGGAAGCCATTGGCCCTGGACTTTTGTGTCTTGGGAGGTTTTTGATGACTGCATCAATTTGCTCCCTGTCTATTGGCCTGTTCAGGTTCTATTTCTTCCTGTTCCAGTTTTGGTTGTTTGTGGCTTTCCAGAAATGCATCCATTTCTTCTAGGTTGCCTAATTTATTGGCATATAGCTGTTCATAATATTTTTTTTAAAATCATTTGTATTTCCTTGGTGTTGGTAGTGATCTCTCCTTTCTCATTCATGATTTTATTAATTTGAATCTTCTCTCTCTTCTTTTTAATAAGGCTGGCTAATGGTTTATCTATCTTATTAATTCTTTCAAAGAACCAACTCCTGGTTTTGTTGATCTGTTCCACAGTTCTGGTCTCGGTTTCATTGAGTTCTGCTTGAATCTTTATTAACTCTCTTCTTCTGCTGGGTTAGGATCTATTTGCTGTTTTTTCTCTAGCTCCTGTAGGTGTAAGGTTCGCTTTTGTATTTGAGTTCTTTCCAGTTTTTCGATGGATGCTTGTATTGCGATGTATTTCCCCCTCAGGACTGCTTTTGCTGCATCCCAAAGATTTTGAACAGTTGTACCTTCATTCTCATTAGTTTCCATGAATCTTTTTAATTCTTCCTTAATTTCCTGGTTGACCCTTTCATCTTTTAGCAGGATGGTCCTTAACCTCCACGTGTTTGAAGTCCTTCCAAACTTCTTGTTGTGATTTAGTTCTAATTTCAAGGCATTATGGTCTGAGAATATACAGGGGATGATCCCAATCTTTTGGTTTCGGTTCAGACCCAATTTGTGACCCAGTATGTGGTCTATTCTGGAGAAAGTTCCATGTGTACTTGAGAAGAATGTGTATTCAGTTGAGTTTGGATGTAAAGTTCTGTATATATCTGTGAAATCCATCTGGTCCAGTGTATCATTTAAAGCTCTCGTTTCTTTGGAGATGTTGTGTTTAGAAGACCTATCGAGTGTAGAAAGCGCTAGATTGAAGTTATCAAGTATAAGTGTATTATTATCTAAGTATGTCTTAACTTTGGTTATTAATTGATATATTTGGCAGCTCCCACATTCGGGGCCTATATATTGAGGATTGTTAAGTCCTCTTGTTGGATAGATCCTTTAAGTATGATATAGTATCCCTCTTCATCTCTCACTACAGTCTTCAGGGTAAATTTTAGTTTATCTGATATGGGGATGCCCACACCTGGTTTCTTTTGAGGACCATTTGAATGGTAAATGGTTCTCTAACCTTTTATTTTCAGGTTGTAGGTGTCCTTCTGTCTAAAATGGGTCTCTTGTAGACAGGAAATAGATGGGTCCTGCTTTTTTATCTAGTCTGAAACCCTGCGTCTTTTGATGGGGTCATTAAGCCCATTCACGCTCAGAGTTACTATTGAAAGGTATGAGTTTAGTGTCATAATGATACCTATTCAGTCCCTGTTTTTGTGGTTTGCTCCATTGGACTCCTCTTAAAGATGAATTTTTTTAAAAGATTTTATTTATTTATTCATGATAGTCACACACACACACACACAGAGGCAGAGACACAGGCAGAGGGAGAAGCAGGCTCCATGCACCGGGAGCCCGATGTGGGATTCAATCCCGGGTCTCCAGGATCGCGCCCTGGGCCAAAGGCAGGCGCCAAACCGCTGTGCCACCCAGGGATCCCTTAAAGATGAATTTTAAGAGTCCCCTTTCAATATCTTGCAGAGCTGGTTTGTTGGTCACATATTCTTTCAGTTCCTACCTGTCTTGGAAGCTCTTTATCTCTCCTTCCATTTTGAATTAGAGAGCCTTGCTGGATAAAGTATTCTTGGCTGCATGTTCTTCTCATTTAGTACCCTGTATATATTCTGCCATCCCTTTCTGGCCTGCCAGGTCTCTGTGGATGGGTCTGCTGTTAATCTAATATTTCACCCCATAAAAGTTAGAGATTTCTCGTCTCTTGCTGCTTTAAGGATCTTCTCTTTATCTTTGGAATTTGCAAGCTTCACTATTTGATATCGAGGTGTTGAGCGGTTTTTAATTGATTTTAGGGTGGGGGAGCTCTCTGTTTCCTGGATCTGATTGCCTGTTTCCCTTACCAGATTAGGAAAGTTTTCAGCTATGATTTGTTCCAATACATATTCTGGACCTCTGTCCCTTTTGGCACCCTCGGGAACCCCAATTAAACGTAGGTTTTTCTTCCTCAGGCTGTCATTTATTTCCCTTAATGTATCCTCATGGTCTTTTAATTGTTTGTCTCTTTTTTCCTCAGTTTCCCTCTTTGCCATCAACTTGTCTTCTATTTCACTCACTCATTTTCTACCTCATTAACCCTTGTCATTAGGACCTGTAGTTTAAATTGCATCTCATTTAATTGATTTTCAATTTCTGCCTTATTAGATCTAAATTCTGCAGTCATGATGTCTCTTGAGTACTTTATGCTTTTTTCTAGAGCCACCAGTGGCTTTATAATAGTGCTTCTGAATTGGCTTTCTGACATTGAATTGTAATCCAGATTTTGTAACTCTGTGGGAGAGAGGACTGTTTCTGATTTATTCTTTTGAGGTGAGGTTTTCCTTCTAGTTATTTTGCTCAGTGCATATGGCCAAAATCAAGTTGTATTGGGTAAAGGTGAAAAAAGAGAGGAGAAAGACGGAAATAAGCTGAAAAAAAGAAAAAAGAAAAAAAGAAGAAAATAAAGAGAAAAAAAGAAAAAAGAGGCGGGGTAAGCATACAGAAGTCAAAAAAAAAAAAAAAAACCACAAAAACAAACAAACAAAAAAATAATGAGGAGTATCCTCTGATTCTGTATAGTGTAAATCCCCTGGAACTTTCCAGTGTTGTTTGGTCAATAATTTTTTTTTCCCCTGTCGGTCTAGCTGGTCTTCTGGGGGAGGGGCCTGCTGTGCTGTTTTTCAGGTGTTAGCATTTGGGGGAGCTGCTCAGCTCCTTGCCTAATGCAGGGCTCAGTGAAAGATGTTTAAGCTGTTTATCCGGTGAGGCCACTCTGAGTCTCAGTGGGGGTTGTTTACCCTGTGAGGCCCCAGAGGAAGAATAGCAGTGGCAGTGGCCAGCTCTGGAGCCCTGGAATCTGCTCCTGCAGTAACAACAGAGCTCTCAGTCTGCCGGGGCCTGGATGCTCCGGGGGCGGGGCCGCTGATCTGCTTAGCTTGGGGCAGGAGTGTCTTTGCTGTCCTGTGCTATCCTGGCTTCTCCTTTCCCGGGGGGAGTGCCGGATCCTGGGCTGTGTCCCCGGTGCCGTTTTCTCCCGGGCTTTCGCTGTTGGATTCCTGCTCCCAGGGCCACGCAGCCCGTTCTGCACAGAGCCTCTGCAGAACTCCCAGGGCCGTGCAGCCCCCTCCGCGCTGAGCCGCTGCGGAGCCGCCTCCAACCTGCTCCCGAGGTCAGCCGGGCTTGCGTTGCAGCCCTTTAGGGAGCTCCGATGGGGGGTGTTGCAGGCTCTCCCTGGGGCGCAGGTGCTCTGTTAGTGCCCCTGGGAACCTGAGGGCATCCCCGCCCCTCCTGGGATCCTGCTCCAACTGCTGGGAAGATTGGTGAAACCCCTGCTTCCCCAGGACGGGGCTTTCTTGTCCTGGGGACACTGGCCGTGGCCTTCGCCTGGGTCCTCGCGGGGCCCCTCCCTCTTGGATGCCTTTTGTTTCTTTATTTCTTTTTCCTCGTCTTCCTACCTTGATAGAAGCCTGAACAATTCTCACTGTAGCATTCCAGCTGTTCTCTCTTTAAATCTCAGGCTGAATTAGTAGATTTTCAGGATTATTTGAAGGTTATCTAGGTAATTTGGTGGGGACAGGTAACTTGGGGACCCTTCTCTTCAGCCATCTTGCCTCGCCTCTGCCTCTTTGTTGTTGATTTTAATAAATTCTTTATAGATCTTGGATACTAGTCCTTTATCTGATAGTTCATTTGCAAATATCTTCTCTCATTCTGTAGGTTGTCTTTGAATTTTGTTGACTGTTTCTTTTGCTGTGCAGAAGCTTCTTACCTAATGAAGTACAATTCATTTTTATATCAGACTGTAAATTTCCAATTTTTTTCTCTTTTCCCACCTTAACTACAATATTTTACCACCTCTTCATTTTTAAGATTCTTCCATTTTAACTTTCCTGTTTCTACAATTACATGTCCTAGATATATTTTCCACTTTTAGATTCACTTCAACATACTCATCTGAATATTGGGAGATATACAAGATACATATTTTTTTATTTTGTGTTTTTTGTTTTCTCTGCTTCATTTTGTTCTACAATGGTGGAAGTTAATACCTTCTAAATCATGACCAGCATGCACCCAGCACCAAGGGTATACCATGCTGGATCATTCTGTGAGATTGCTGTTTCCCATTCTTCCCCCCTCTTTTATCTCATTTATGTTTTGATGTTCAATGTTGGGACCTTCTACAAGTATTTCTGTTTTATATAAATTTGGGATTAAGAGTTGTCTAACATAAAGAACTTAATATACCCAGAAACAAGATGATCACCCTCTAGAACCCCTCAGGTAGATTACATTCTCTCTTCACTACAACTTCATCACCACCACCATCTCCTAGTCCCCCCTTTTTATTCTCCATTTTTTCTTTTTTCTATTCTATTCTTCCTTGGGATTCTTGGCCTTTTATACTACTTTGTTTTAAAATTTGCTTTTCACTTTATTGGTCCTTTTATTTTTTTTTCTGATTTTGTTTTCAATTTTTGGTCTCTGACCTGTCAGAATCATCTAGTGTGAAATTTATTTAGGTCATGGTTGATATTCTTGACTCAGCCCACTCATACAGCCACTCTGAACTGAGCAAAATGACTAGAAGGAAGAACTCACCACGAAATAAAGAATCAGAAAGAGTACTCTCTGCCATAGAGTTATAGGATACGGATTACAATTCGACATCAGAAAGCCAGGTCAGAAGCACAGTTACAAAGCTCCTGGTGACTCTGGACAAGAATAATGATTCAAGAGACTTTATGATGCAGAATTTGTATCTAATCGGGCCGAACTTAAAAATCAATTAAATGAGATGCAATCCAAACTGGAGGTCCTAACGATGAGGCTTAATGAGGTGGAAGAAAGAGTGAATGACATAGGAGACAAGTTGATGGCAAAGAAGAAAGCTGGTGTAAAAAGAGAAAAACAATTAAAAGACCATGAGGAAAGGTTAAGAGTAATAAATAATAGCTCCAGAAGGAAGAATCTACGTATAATTGGGGTCTCAGAAAATGCCAAAAGGGACAGACAGCCAGGAAAGATATTTGAACAAATCGTGGCTGAGAACTTCCCTAATTTGGGGAGGTAAACAGGGATTCAGATCCAGGAGATAGAGAGGTTCCCCCCAAATCAATAAAAACAGTTCAACACCTAGACATTTATTAGTGAAAGTTGTAAATTCCAGAAATAAAGGGAAGATTCTTAAAGCAGCAAGAGACAAGAGATACCTAACGTATCTGGAGAGAAATACCAGATCAACAGTGGACCTCTCCAAAGAGACCTGGAAGGCCAGAAAGTGCTAGCACAATATATTCAGGGTCCTAAATGAGAAAAACATGCAGCTAAGAATACTCTATCCAGCAAGGCTCTCATTCAGAATAGAAGGAGAGATAAAGAGCTTCCAAGATAAGCAGAAACTGAAAGCATCTGTGACCACCAAACCAGGTCTGCAAGAAATGTTAATGGGGGCCCTGTAAAAGAAAGAGAAAGCCCAAAGAAATAATCCACAAAACAGACTGAATAGATATTACAATGACACTAAATTCATCTCTTTCATTTAAAAATTTTTTTTAATTTATTTATTCATGAAAGATACAGAGACGGAGAGAAGCAGAGACACGGGCAGAGGGAGAAGCAGGCTCCAGACAGGGAGCCCGATGTGGGACAGGATCCAGGGACTCCAGGATCACAACCTAGGCCAAAGGCAGGCGCTAAACCGCTGGGACACCGAGGGATCTCCAGTATATCTCTGAAATAGTAACTATGAACGTGAGTGGAATGTATTTGATCTCATCAAAAGACATAGGGTTTCAGACTGGATAAAAAAGCAAGAAACATCTATTCACTGTCTCAAGAGACTCATTTTTTATATTTGTATATTTTTATTTTTTTTAAATAATAAATTTATTTTTTATTGGTGTTCAATTTGTCAACATACAGAATAACACCCAGTACTCGTCCCGTCAAGAGCCCAACTCAGTGCCCACCACCCAGTCACCCCCACCCCCCACCCACCTCCCCTTCCACCACTCCTAGTTCATTTCCCAGAGTTAGGAGTCTTTATGTTCTGTCTCCCTTTCTGACATTTCCCACTTCTTTTTTCTCATTTCACCTTTATTTCCTTTCACTATCTTTTATATTCCCCAAATGAATGAGACCATATAATGTTTGTTCTTCTCCGATTGATTTATTTCACACAGCCTAATACCCTCCAGTTCCATCCATGTTGAAGCAAATGGTGGGTATCTGTACTTTCTTATTTATTTTTATTTTTATTATTTTTTAATTTTTAAAGATTTTTTTAAATAATAAATTTATTTTTATTGGTGTTCAGTTTGCCAACATACAGAATAACACCCAGTGCTCATCCCGTCAAGTGCCCCCTTCAGAGCCTGACATCCACTCAAACCCAGCCCTTGCCCTCCTCCCCTTCCAACACCTCTAGTTCATTTCCCAGAGTTACGAGTCTTTATGTTCTGTCTCCCTTTATGATATTCCCCACACATTTCTTCTCTCTTCCCTTTTATTCCCTTTCAGTATTATTTATATTCCCCAAGTGAATGAGAACATATAATGTTTGTCCTTCTCCGATTGACTTACTTCACTCAGCATAATACCCTCCAGTTCCATCCACATTGAAGCAAATGGTGGGTATTTGTCATTTCTAATGGCTGAGTAATATTCCATTGTATACAAAAACCACATCTTCTTTATCCATTCATCTTTCCATGGACACCGAGGCTCCTTCCACAGTTAGGCTATTGTGGACATTGTTGCTAGAAACATCGGGGTGCAGGTGTCCCAGCGTTTCATTGCATCTGAACTTTGGGGTAAATCCCCAACAGTGCAATTGCTGGGTCGTCAGTCAGGTCTATTTTTAACTCTTTGAGGAACCTCCTCACAGTTTTCCAGAGTGGCTGCACCAGTTCACATTCCCACCAACAGTGTAAGAGGGTTCCCTTTTCTCCACATCCTCTCCAACATTTGTTGTTTCCTGCCATGTTAATTTTCCCCATTCTCACTGGTGTGAGATGGTATCTCATTGTGGTTTTGATTTGTATTTCCCTGATGGCCAGTGATGCAGAGCATTTTCTCATATGCATGTTGGCCATGTCTATGTCTTCCTCTGTGAGATTTCTGTTCATGTCTTTTGCCCATTTCATGATTGGATTGTTTGTTTCTTTGGTGTTGAGTTTAATAAGTTCTATATAGATCTTGGAAACTAGCCCTTTATCTGATAGGTCATTTGCAAATATCTTCTCCCATTCTGTAGGTTGTCTTTTAGCTTTGTTGACTGTATCCTTTGCTGTGGAAAAGCTTCTGATCTTGATGAAGTCCCAATAATTCATTTTTGCTTTTGTTTCTTTTGCCTTCGTGATGTATCTTGCAAGAAGTTACTGCGGCCGAGTTCAAAAAGGGTGTTGCCTGTGTTCTCCTCTAGGATTTTGTTGGACTCTTGTCTCACATTTAGATCTTTCATCCATTTTTTTTTTTTTTTTTTTTTTTTATTTTTTTTTATTGGTGTTCAATTTACTAACATACAGAATAACACCCAGTGCCCGTCACCCATTCACTCCCACCCCCCGCCCTCCTCCCCTTCTACCACCCCTAGTTCGTTTCCCAGAGTTAGCAGTCTTTATGTTCTGTCTCCCTTTCTGATATTTCCCACACATTTCTTCTCCCTTCCCTTATTTTCCCTTTCACTATTATTTATATTCCCCAAATGAATGAGAACATATAATGTTTGTCCTTCTCCGACTGACTTACTTCACTCAGCATAATACCCTCCAGTTCCATCCACGTTGAAGCAAATGGTGGGTATTTGTCATTTCTAATAGCTGAGTAATATTCCATTGTATACATAAACCACATCTTCTTTATCCATTCATCTTTCGTTGGACACCGAGGCTCCTTCCACAGTTTGGCTATCGTGGCCATTGCTGCTAGAAACATCGGGGTGCAGGTGTCCCAGCGTTTCATTGCATTTGTATCTTTGGGGTAAATCCCCAACAGTGCAATTGCTGGGTCGTAGGGCAGGTATATTTTTAACTGTTTGAGGAACCTCCACACAGTTTTCCACAGTGGCTGCACCAGTTCACATTCCCACCAACAGTGTAAGAGGGTTCCCTTTTCTCCACATCCTCTCCAACATTTGTTGTTTCCTGCCTTGTTAATTTTTCCCATTCTCACTGGTGTGAGGTGGTATCTCATTGTGGTTTTGATTTGTATTTCCCTGATGGCAAGTGATGCAGAGCATTTTCTCATGTGCATGTTGGCCATGTCTATGTCTTCTTCTGTGAGATTTCTGTTCATGTCTTTTGCCCATTTCATGATTGGATTGTTTGTTTCTTTGGTGTTGAGTTTAATAAGTTCTTTATAGATCTTGGAAACTAGCCCTTTATCTGATATGTCATTTGCAAATATCTTCTCCCATTCTGTAGGTTGTCTTTGAGTTTTGTTGACTGTATCCTTTGCTGTGCAAAAGCTTCTTATCTTGATGAAGTCCCAATAGTTCATTTTTGCTTTTGTTTCTTTTGCCTTCGTGGATGTATCTTGCAAGAAGTTGCTATGGCCGAGTTCAAAAAGGGTGTTGCCTGTGTTCTTCTCTAGGATTTTGATGGAATCTTGTCTCACATTTAGATCTTTCATCCATTTTGAGTTTATCTTTGTGTATGGTGAAAGAGAGTGGTCTAGTTTCATTCTTCTGCATGTGGATGTCCAATTTTCCCAGCACCATTTATTGAAGAGACTGTCTTTCTTCCAATGGATAGTCTTTCCTCCTTTATCGAATATTAGTTGCCCATAAAGTTCAGGGTCCACTTCTGGATTCTCTATTCTGTTCCACTGATCTATGTGTCTGTTTTTGTGCCAGTACCACACTGTCTTGATGACCACAGCTTTGTAGTACAACCTGAAATCTGGCATTGTGATGCCCCCAGATATGGTTTTCTTTTTTTAAAATTCCCCTGGCTATTCGGGGTCTTTTCTGATTCCACACAAATCTTAAAATAATTTGTTCTAACTCTCTGAAGAAAGTCCATGGTATTTTGATAGGGATTGCATTAAACGTGTATATTGCCCTGGGTAACATTGACATTTTCACAATATTAATTCTGCCAATCCATGAGCATGGAATATTTTTCCATCTCTTTGTGTCTTCCTCAATTTCTTTCAGAAGTGTTCTATAGTTTTGAGGGTATAGATCCTTTACATCTTTGGTGAGGTTTATTCCTAGGTATCTTATGCTTTTGGGTGCAATTGTAAATGGGATTGACTCCTTAATTTCTCTTTCTTCAGTCTCATTGTTAGTGTATAGAAATGCCACTGACTTCTGGGCATTGATTTTGTATCCTGCCACGCTACCGAATTGCTGTATGAGTTCTAGCAATCTTGGGGTGGAGACTTTTGGGTTTTCTAGGTAGAGTATCATGTCATCGGCGAAGAGGGAGAGTTTGACTTCTTCTTTGCCAATTTGAATGCCTTTAATGTCTTTTTGTTGTCTGATTGCTGAGGCTAGGACTTCCAGTACTATGTTGAATAGCAGTGGTGAGAGTGGACATCCCTGTCTTGTTCCTGATCTTAGGGGAAAGGCTCCCAGTGCTTCCCCATTGAGAATGATATTTGCTGTGGGCTTTTCATAGATGGCTTTTAAGATGTCGAGGAATGTTCCCTCTATCCCTACACTCTGAAGAGTTTTGATCAGGAATGGATGCTGTATTTTGTCAAATGCTTTCTCTGCATCCAATGAGAGGATCATATGGTTCTTGGTTTTTCTCTTGCTGATATGATGAATCACATTGATTGTTTTACGGGTGTTGAACCAGCCTTGTGTCCCAGGGATAAATCCTACTTGGTCATGGTGAATAATTTTCTTAATGTACTGTTGGATCCTATTGGCCAGTATCTTGTTGAGAATTTTTGCATCCATGTTCATCAGGGATATTGGTCTGTAATTCTCCTTTTTGGCGGGGTCTTTGTCTGGCTTTGGAATTAAGGTGATGCTGGCTTCATAGAACGAATTTGGAAGTACTCCATCTCTTTCTATCTTTCCAAACAGCTTTAGGAGAATAGGTATGATTTCTTCTTTAAACGTTTGATAAAATTCTCCTGGGAAGCCATCTGGCCCTGGACTCTTGTGTCTTGGGAGGTTTTTGATGACTGCTTCAATTTCCTCCCTGGTTATTGGCCTGTTCAGGTTTTCTATTTCTTCCTGTTCCAGTTTTGGTAGTTTGTGGCTTTCCAGGAATGCGTCCATTTCTTCTAGATTGCCTAATTTATTGGCGTATAGCTGTTCATAATAGGTTTTTAAAATCGTTTGTATTTCCTTGGTGTTGGTAGTGATCTCTCCTTTCTCATTCATGATTTTATTAATTTGAGTCTTCTCTCTCTTCTTTTTAATAAGGCTGGCTAATGGTTTATCTATCTTATTAATTCTTTCAAAGAACCAACTCCTGGTTCTGTTGATCTGTTCCACAGTTCTTCTGGTCTCGATTTCGTTGAGTTCTGCTCGAATCTTTATTAACTCCCTTCTTCTCTTGGGTGTAGGATCTATTTGCTGTTTTTTCTCTAGCTCCTTTATGTGTAAGGTTAGCTTTTGTATTTGAGTTCTTTCCAGTTTTTGAATGGATGCTTGTATTGCGATGTATTTCCCCCTTAGGACTGCTTTTGCTGCATCCCAAAGATTTTGAACGGTTGTATCTTCATTCTCATTAGTTTCCATGAATCTTTTTAATTCTTCCTTAATTTCCTGGTTGACCCTTTTATCTTTTAGCAGGATGGTCCTTAACCTCCATGTGTTTGAGGTCCTTCCAAACTTCTTGTTGTGATTTAGTTCTAATTTCAAGGCATTATGGTCCGAGAATATGCAGGGGACAATCCCAATCTTTTGGTATCGGTTCAGACCCGATTTGTGACCCAATATGTGGTCTATTCTGGAGAAAGTTCCATGTGCGCTTGAGAAGAATGTGTATTCAGTTGAGTTTGGATGTAAAGTTCTGTAGATATCTGTGAAATCCATCTGGTCCAGTGTATCATTTAAAGCTCTCGTTTCTTTGGAGATGTTTTGCTTAGAAGACCTATCGAGTATAGAAAGAGCTAGATTGAAGTCACCAAGTATAAGTGTATTATTATCTAAGTATTTCTTCACTTTGGTTAATAATTGATTTATATATTTGGCAGCTCCCACATTCGGAGCATATATATTGAGGATTGTTAAGTCCTCTTGTTGAATAGATCCTTTAAGTATGATATAGTGTCCCTCTTCATCTCTCACTACAGTCTTTGGGGTAAATTTTAGTTTATCTGATATAAGGATGGCTACCCCTGCTTTCTTTTGAGGACCATTCGAATGGTAAATGGTTCTCCAACCTTTTATTTTCAGGCTGTAGGTGTCCTTCTGTCTAAAATGAGTCTCTTGTAGACAGCAAATAGATGGGTCCTGCTTTTTTATCCAGTCTGAAACCCTGCGCCTTTTGATGGGGTCATTAAGCCCGTTCACATTCAGAGTTACTATTGAGAGATATGAGTTTAGTGTCATCATGATATCTATTCAGTCTTTGTTTTTGTGGACTGTTCCACTGAACTTCTTCTTAAAGGGGAATTTTAAGAGGCCCCCTTAAAATTTCTTGCAGAGCTGGTTTGGAGGTCACATATTCTTTTAGTTGCTGCCTGTCTTGGAAGCTCTTTATCTCTCCTTCCATTTTGAATGAGAGCCTTGCTGGATAAAGTATTCTTGGTTGCATGTTCTTTTCATTTAGGACCTTGAATATATCCTGCCAGCCCTTTCTGGCCTGCCAGGTCTCTGTGGAGAGGTCTGCTGTTACCCTAATACTCCTCCCCATAAAAGTCAGGGATTTCTTGTCTCTTGCTGCTTTAAGGATCTTCTCCTTATCTTTGGAATTTGCAAGCTTCACAATTAAATGTCGAGGTGTTGAACGGTTTTTATTGATTTTAGGGGGGGATCTCTCTATTTCCTGGATCTGAATGCCTGTTTCCCTTCCCAGATTAGGAAAGTTTTCAGCTAGAATTTGTTCAAATACATATTCTGGCCCTCTGTCCCTTTCGGCGCCCTCGGGAACCCCAATTAAACGTAGGTTTTTCTTCCTCAGGCTGTCGTTTATTTCCCTTAATCTATCTTCATGGTCTTTTAATTGTTTGTCTCTTTTTTCCTCAGTTTCCCTCTTTGCTGTCAACTTGTCTTCTAGGTCACTCACTCGTTCTTCCACCTCGTTAACCCTCGTCGTTAGGACTTCTAGTTTGGATTGCATCTCATTCAATTGGTTTTTAATTTCTGCCTGATTAGCTCTAAATTCTGCAGTCATGAAGTCTCTTGAGTCCTTTATACTTTTTTCTAGAGCCACCAGTAGCTGTATAATAGTGCTTCTGAATTGGCTTTCTGACATTGAATTGTAATCCAGATTTTGTAACTCTGTGGGAGAGAGGACTGTTTCTGATTCTTTCTTTTGAGGTGAGGTTTTCCTTCTAGTCATTTTGCTCAGTGCAGAGTGGCCAAAAGCAAGTTGTATTGGGAAAAAGAGAAAAAGAGAGGAGAGAAAGAAGGAAAGAAATGAGAAAGAGAAAAAAAAAGGGAAGAAAAAGAAAAAAAAACGAAAAAAAAAAAAAAAAAAAGAAGAAAAAGAGAAAGAAAAAGAAAGGAGAAAAAAAGGGGGTGGGGGAAGGAAACAAATCAAAAAGCAAAACAAAACAAAAACAAAAACAAAAACAAACAAACAAAAAAAGAACCACGGGGGAGTATCTTCTGATTCTGTGTTCTTTAAGTCCCTTGGCTTCTCCTGGAAGTTGTCCGTCTAGCTGGTGTTCTGGGGGAGGGGCCTGTTGTGCTGATTTCCAGGTGTTAGCAGTTGGGGGAGCTGCTGTGCCCCTGCCTGGTGCAGGGCTCAGTGGGGGTTGTTTACCCCGTGAGGCCGCAGGAGGAACAGCCCCAGTGGCGGGGCAGCTCTGGAAACCTGGATTCAGCTCCGGCAGGAACTCCGTCTGCAGGGCCTGGAGGCTCCGGGGCGGGGCCGCTGATCTGCTCAGCTCGGGGCAGGAGCGTCCTTGCTGTCCTGGGCCCTCCCGGCCTCTGCCTGTCCCGGGGGAGGCGGGATCCTGGGCTGTGTCCCGGCGCCCTGTGCTCCGGAGCCTGCGCTGGTGGATTCGCGCTCCCGGGCTGCGCAACCCCCTCCGCGGAGCTGCCGCCCGAGCCCCTCCGAGCTGCTCCTGGAACCGCGCAGCCCCCTCCGCACGGAGCCTCTTCTTCTGCCCGAGCCCCTCCGAGCTGCTCCCGGGGCCCCGCAGCCCCCTCCGCGGAGCCGCCCCCGAGCCCCTTCAGCTGCTCCGGGTCCCGCCGTGCGCGCTGCAGCCCTTAGGGAGCTCGGCGCACTCTCCTGGGCGCGCAGGTGTCTGTTACTGTCCCCGGGAGCCCGAGGGCCTCCTCGCCCTCCTGGTCCTGCTCCAACTCCCCGCGAGCCCCTTTCCGCCCGGGAAGGTCGGTGCAGCTCCTGCGTCTCCGGGACGGGGCTCTCCTGTCCTGGGGACACTCGCCCCGGCCTCAGCCCGGCTCCTCGCGGGCCCCTCCCCCTTGGAGGCCTTTGTTCCTTTACTTCTTTTTCCCCCGTCTTCCTACCTTGATAGAAGCGCGAATTCTTCTCACTGTAGCGTTCCAGCTGTTCTCTCTTTAAATCTCAGGCCGAATTCATAGATTTTCAGGATAATTTGAAGGTTTTCTAGGTAGTTTGGTGGAGACAGGTGATTTGGAGACCCTACTCCTCCGCCATCTTGCCCCTCCCTCCTCTTTCATCCATTTTGAGTTTATCTTTGTGTATGGTGAAAGACAGTGGTCCAGTTTCCTTCTTCTGCATGTGGATGTCCAATTTTCCCAGCACCATTTATTGAAGAGACTGTCTTTCTTCCAGTGGATAGTCTTTCCTCCTTTATTGAATATTAGTTGACCATAAAGTTGAGGGTCCACTCTGGATTCTGTATTCTGTTACATTGATCGATGTGTCTGTTTTTGTGCCAGTACCACACTGTCTTGATGACCACAGCTTTGTAGTACAACCTGAAATCCGGCACTGTGATGCCCCCAGCTATGTTTTTTTTTTTGTAATTCCCCTGGTTATTCGGGGTCTTTTCTGCTTCCACACAAATCTTAAAACAATTTGTTCTACCTCTTTGAAGAAAGTCCATGGTACTTTTAATAGGGATTGCATTAAACGTGTAAATTGCCCTGGGTAACATTGACATTTTCACAATACTAATTCTGCCAATCCATGAGCATGGATATTTTTCCGTCTCTTGGTGTCTTCCTCGATTTCTTTCAGAAGTGTTCTGTAGTTTTTAGGGTATAGATCCTTTCCCTCTTCGGTTAGGTTTATTCCTAGGTATCTTATGCTTTTGGGTGCAATTGTAAATGGGATTGACTCCTTAATTTCTCTTTCTTCAGCCTCATTGTTAGTGTCTAGAAATGCCACTGACTTCTGGGCATTGATTTTGTATCCTGCCACACTTCAAGTTGCTGTATGAGTTCTAGCAATCTTGGGGTGTAGGCTTTTGGGTTTTCTATGTAGAGTATCATGTCATCGGCGAAGAGGGAGTTTGACTTCTTCTTTGCCAATTTGAATGCCTTTAATGTCTTTTTGTTGTCTAATTGCTGAGGCTAGGACTTCCAGTATGTTGAATAGCAGTGGGGAGAGTGGACATCCCTGTCTTGTTCCTGATCTTAGGGGAAAGGCTCCCAGTGCTTCCCCATTGAGAATGCTATTTGCTGTGGGATTTTCGTAGATGGCTTTTAATATGTTGAGGAATGTTCCCTCTATCCCTCCACTCTGTAGAGTTTTGATCAGGAAAGGATGCTGTATTTTGTCAAATGCTTTCTCTGCATCTACTGAGAGGATCTTATGGTTCTTGGTTTTTCTCTTGGTGATATGATGAATCACATTGATTGTTTTAGGAGTGTTGAACCAGCTTTTTGTCCCGAGGTTAAGTCCTACTTGGTCATGGTGAATAATTTTCTTAATGTACTGTTGGATCCTATTGGCTAGTATCTTGTTGAGAATTTTTGCATCCATGTTCATCAGGGATATTGGTCTGTAATTCTCCTTTTTGGTGGGGTGTTTGTCTGGTTTTGGAATTAAGGTGATGCTCTGCCAGCCCTTTCTTGCCTGCCAGGTCTCTGTGGAGAGGTCTGCCGTTACCCTAATACTCTTCCCCATAAAAGTCAGGGATTTCTTTTCCCTTGCTGCTTTAAGGATCCTCTCTTTATCTTTGGAATTTGCAAGCTTCACTATTAAATGTTGAGGTGTTGAACGGTTTTTATTACTTTTTTGAGGTGATCTCTCTATTTCCTGAATCTGAATGCCTGTTTCCCTTCCCAGATTAGGAAAGTGTTCAGCTATGATTTGTTCAAATACATATTCTGGCCCTCTTTCCCTTTCAGCGCCCTCCGGAACCCCAATTAAATGAAGGTTTTTCTTCCTCAGGCTGTCATTTATTTCCTTTAATCTATCCTCATGGTCTTTTTTTTGTCTCTTTTTTCCTCAGTTTCCCTCTTACCATCAACCTGTCTTCTATGTCACTCACTCCTTCTTCCACCTCATTAACCCTCGTCGTTAGGACTTCTAGTTTGGATTGCATCTCATTCAATTGATTTTTAATTTCTGCCTGGTTGGATCTAAATTCTGCAGTCATGAAGTCTCTTGAGTCTGTTCTGCTTTGTTCTAGAGCCACCAGTAGCTTTATAATAGTGCTTCTGAATTGGCTTTCTGACATTGAGTTGTAATCCAGGTTTTGTAACTCTGTGGGAGAGAGGACTGTTTCTGATTCTTTCTTTTGAGGTGAGATTTTCCTTCTAGTCATTTTGCTCAGTGCAGAGTGGCCAAAAGCAAGTTGTATTGGGAAAGGGAGAAAAAGAGAGGAGAGAAAGAAGGAAAGAAAAGAGAAAAAGAGAAAAGAAAAAGGAAGAAAAAAAGAAAAAAAAGAGAAGAAAAAGAGAAAGAAAAAGAAAGAGGAAAAAATTGTGTGGTGGAAGCAAAGAAATCAAAAAGCAAAAGAAAAGAAAAGAAAAACAAAAAACAAAACAAAAAAAAATGGGGGAGTATCTTCTGATTCTCTATACTTTAAGTCCCTTGCCTTCCCCTGGAACTTGTCCGTCTAGCTGGTTCTGGGGGAGGGGCCGGTTGTGCTCATTTTCAGGTGTGAGCACTTGGGGGAGCTGCTCCGCCCCCTGCCTGTTGCAGGGCTTATTGGGGGTTGTTTACCCGGTGAGGCCCCAGGAGGAACAACCGCAGTGGCGGCGGCCAGCTCTGGAGCCCTAGAGTCAGCCTCCGCGGTAACTACAGAGCTCTCTGTCTGCAGGGGCTTGGATGATCCGGGGGCGGGGCCGCTGATCTGCTCAGCTCGGGGCAGGAGCGTCCTTGCTGTCCTGGGCCCTCCCGGCCTCTGCTTGTCCCGGGGGGAGGCCAGATCCTGGGCTGTGTCCTGGCGCCCTGTGCTCCAGGGCCTGTGCTGTTGGATTCCCGCTCCTGCCCCGCAGCCCCCTCGGCGGAGCCGCCGCCCGAGCCCCTCCGAGCTGCTCCGCGTCCCGCAGTGCACGCTGCAGCCCTTAGGGAGCTCGGAGCACTCCCCCGGGGCGCAGGTGTCTGTTAGTGTCCCAGGGAGCCCGAGGGCATCCCCGCCCTCCTGGGTCCTGCTCTAACTCCCTGTGAGCCCCTTTCCGCCCGGGAAGGTTGGTGCAGCTCCTGCTTCTCCGGGACGGGGCTCTCCTGTCCTGGGGACACTCGCCCCGGCCTCAGCCCAGCTCCTCCGGGGCCCCTCCCCCTTGGATGCCTTTTGTTTCTTTATTTCTTTTTTCCCCCGTCTTCGTACCTCGATAGAAGCGCAAACTCTTCTCACTGTAGCATTCCAGCTGTTCTCTCATAAATCTCAGGCCAAATTTGTAGGTTTTCAGGATGATTTGAAGTTTATCTAGGTAATTTGGTGGGGCCAGGTGACTTGGGGACCCTACTCTTCTGCCATCTTGCCCCTCCTCTTGTGGTGAGTTTTTCCTTCTAGTCATTTTGGTCAGTGCAGAGTGGTAAAAAACAAGTTGTACTGGAAAAGGGAGAAAAAGAGAGAAAAAAAGCTGGAGGAAGAAACAAAACAAAAAACAAGGGGGAGTATCCTCTGATTCTATATACTCTGTATCCCTTGAGTTCTCCTGGAATTTTCCAATGCTTCTTTGTCAATAAATTGCTTTTCCCCTGTCCTTCTAGCTGTCTTCTGGGGGAGGTGTCTGCTGTGCTGATTCCGAGGTGTGCACATCTGGGGAAGCTCCCCATCCCTCTGCCAGGTGCAGGGCTCAATATGAGCTGTTTATCCTGTGAGGCTCCTTGTCAGTCCCAGGTACCAGGCGACACCAGGAGTAGGATCAACAGTGGCAGCAGCCAGCTCTCCAGGTTTGGAGTCATCTCTTGCAGTAACTACTGCAGTTCCCAGTTTGCAGGGGCCTGGATGCTCTGGGGGCAGTAGGATCATCCTTGCTCTCCTCTGTCCTCCTGGCCTCTGCCTCTCCCAGGGGGAGTGCCGGTTTATGGGCTGTGTCCCCCAGCAACCTGGGCTTTGGGACCTGCACCGCTGGAATCCTCCTGCTCCTGTGGCCCCGCAGACCCCTCCCCGCAGAGCAGCTGCCTGAGCAGCCATGGGAACTGTTCCTAAGGCCCCGCTGGGCATGCGCTGCAGCACTTTAGGGAGCTCCAACGGCGGTGTGTGTCGCGCAGTTCCTCTGTTAGTGCTCCTGGGAGCCTGAGTGCATCCCCGCCCCTCCTGGGATCCCGAGCTTCCTGCGAGCGCCTTTCTGTCAGGGAATATTGGTAAAGCTCCTGCTCTCAGGGACTTGGCTTTCCTGGCTGGGGGCACTCGCCCCATGGCCTTAGCCAGTTCCTCGCGGGGGCCCCCTCCCCTTTGGATGCTTTTTTATTTCTTTATTTTTTTGTTTTCCTACCTTGATAGAAACACCAACTCTTCTCACTGTAGCATTCCAGCTGTTCTCTCTTTAAATCTCAGGCCAAATTTGTAGGTTTTCAAGATGATTTGAAAGTTATCTAGGTACGTTGGTGGGGACAGGTAACTTGGGGACCCTACTTTTCCGCCATCTTGCCCACCTCCTCAACTAGCTTTTCACATCAGGGATGTAGGAAGTATCTTAACAAGGGGCACGATGGAAGGAATCTGCTTTACCTCGGAGAATCAGTCATTCTTGTATGTGATTTCCACTATTTTCACACATACTGTTTAGGAAACTTTCTGAACATTAGTTGTGGTGATACAATGTAAAGACACTGTGCTTACCACTTAGAAGGAGCATTGCATGAAAGCAGCTATCAACTAGCCTCTCACCTAGGGGAGTCAGAAGCTAACTCCAGTCAAGGTGAGGAGGCGCCATGGAAATATGCTGTACTGAATTCAGAGACCCAAGCATTCTAGGCCTGCAGCTTGGGAGTAGCCTCTCACCCTTGGGAGGAGGAAACTAGCTGCACAGGAGTGGAGGGCCCATGAAAATGCTACATAGTGCACTGTGAGCCACCCGTGTTCTTGGAGAGCAGCTTTGCATTATTCTCTCACCTACTCTCCTTAAAATCTAGATCAAAAGCCCCAGTGGAGGCTCATGGGAAGTGAAGCCTACTGCACTATGAGAAACAAGCATTCCTTGCAGGCAGCTCTTGAAAAGCCTCTAACATAGGGGAGTTAGAAACTACGTCCGCAGTAGGTATGGAACTCTGAGGTACAGGCCCTGTGCTCAACACTCAGAAAGAAGCATTCCTTGAATGCAGCTTTCAACTAGCCTCTCACCTAAGAGAGTTAGAAGCTAGTTCCATTCTAGGTGAGGCACTGCCATGGAATAGTGATGTATGAATTCTGAGACACAAGTGGTCCTGGGCCTGCAACTTGCTACTAGCCTCTCCCCACTTAAGGATAAAGGTAGCTCCACAGTTTTGGAAGGCCCATGGAAATTCAATGTAGTGACCTGTCAGCAACCGTAAATCCTGGAAAGCAGCTTTCCACTATATTCTCTCCTCCTGGCCTTCAACTCTAGATCAAGGTACCTGTGCGGGCTCACGGAAATGCAGCCTACTGCACTCTGAGAAACAAGTGTTCAATACATGCAGCTTCTGACAAGACTCTAACATAAGCAATTAGAATCTATGTCAACAGTTGATGTGCAGGCCATTGGAAGTGTACTGTACATAACTCCAAGAAAGAAGGGTTCCTTGAATCAGCTGTTAACTTGTCTCTAAGCAAAAGATGCCTGGGGTCACCTGGGCTACTCAGTAGCTGGGTGGCTGATTTCAGGTGGTTATTCTGGGATCCGGGATTGATTTCCGCATCCATCTACTGTAAAGAGCCTGCTTCTCCCTTGCCAATGACTCTGCCCCTCTTCCTCTCTGTCTCTTTAAAAAGATTAAAAAAAAATCTTTTAAAAATGGATTAAAAAACTAAGAAAATAAAAAGAAGCCTGACCACCTCGACAGTGGGTGGCTTTGGGATCACTAGAGGTATACTGTACTTAAGTCTGAGAAAGAAGAATTCTCTGAATGCAGCTTTCATCTAGCTTTTCACGTCGGGAATTAGGAAGATTTTTTAACATGGGACACAATGGAAGGATCTTGCTTTGACTCAGAGAATTGATCATTCTTGTATACCATTTCCACTAGACTCACACATACTGGTTAAGATCCTTTCTGAATATTAGGTGTGGTGATGCAATGGAAAGGCGCTGTGCTTACCAGTTAGAAGGAGCATTCCATGAAAGCAGCTATCAACATAGCCTCTCACCTATGGGAGTTAGAAGCTAGCTCCACTCTAGGTGAGGAGGTGCCATGGAAATGTGCTCTACTGAATTTGGAGACCCAAATATTCTGGGCCTGCAGCTAGTGAGTAACCTCCCACCCACGGGAGGAACAAGTGGAGTGGAGGGACCAATAAAAAGCTATGTAAAAAAAAAAAAAACCTATGTAGTGAATGGTGAGCAACCAGCATTCCTGAAGACCAGGTTTGCACTACCCTCTCATCTACCGGCCTTAGACTTAGATCCAAAGCACTTGTGGGAGAGATCAATGTAGATATAGACAGATATAGGTGTAGATTTAGATGTAGAGTTAGATATTACTTAGTCATGCAAAAGAATGAAATATTGCCATTTGCCATGACATGGATGGAACAGGTGACTATTATGCTAAGTGAAATAAGTCAGTCAGAGTAAGACAAGTATTATATCATTTCACTCACATATGGAACTTCAGGACAAAGTAAATGAATTTAGGAGAAACAGAAGATAAACTAAAGGAAAACAACAACAACAAAAAAACAAAACCAGAGAGGCAAACCAGGAGACAATCTCTTAACTGTAAGGAACAAACTGATGGTTACCAGAGGGGAGATAAGTGGGGAGATGGGTCAAATAGGTGATGGGAATGGAGTGCACTTGTCCTGATGAGCCTGTGTTATGTATAGAATTGTTAAATCACTATGTTGTACACTAGCAACTAACATTATATGTTAACTATATTGGAATTAAAATTTTGAAAAACTTTAAAGATTTTCAGAAATTATTAGAATCCATTGAATATTTGTATTTTCTAAGAACCTGCACAGAGAAAAAAGATCCACATTGATATTTGTAATCCCAAGAAAATATCCTTTCCTGTTCCATGTAGAATCTTTATTAAATTATAATGTTATTTAAATCAAATGCTTGAAAATAATTTGAAACCCCCGTTTGGAAAGATCTCTTCTTGAGCTAGCCCTAAGTACTCAAGAGAGAGAACTAAATTGTCACCTTCTCCCATAAGATTCATGCACATATAAGTAATTACTCAATAGCAAATTATTTTCGGTATGGAAGTCATTAAGTGGAAGATGGAGATTGAGAAAATGTAAAACACGAAACTAAAGTTGAATGTAGCTAAGACTGAGTTTGATCAGAAAAAAAGGAGGAAAAAAATAGAGAAAGACTAAGAACAAGTTTCAAAAGCTATGGAAACTTAAGCTGATCAAACAGTACTGACTATTGAAAGAAAATTGTGTAAAATTTTAAGATAACCAAATGAAAAAGAAGAAAGGGAGATAAAATGTTTGTAGTAGAAATACAATACTTTAAAATTAAGAATATCATGGAAGAAAAAAAACAGGGAAAGGACAAAGTACAAAGACAGAATTTATGAATTTTATGTGTATGGTAAAAAGTATGACAACTGGGTAAGTGAACAGGGTTATTCTGTGTCACTTGTATTCTATTCAATACTTGATCAATGAATGGGTAAATTTGTTGTCACAGATTTGTTCTATAATATATAGACATCATAACATTTAATTAATATCTGAAATTTCCTATGATTCAGAAACAATATAAATGTAGTTATTTTTGCTAAAATAGTGCATGCTTAAATGAAAAAAAATGTTTTTTATGTATTCAAAAATCATTTTCCAGATGTAAGAAATTAAAATTATTTACTGAACTCTGTCAGTAAATTGTTAAAAATTCAAATACTTTCTTATAAAAAAGATCAACTGATTTTTTTCTCTTTTTAAAAATATTTTATTTATTTATTTGAGACAGAGAAAAAGGGAGGATAAGCAGGGGTAGCTGCAGAAGGAGAGGGAGAAGGTTCCCCGCTGAGCTGGAAGCCCACTGTGTGACTCCATACCTGGAGGATCCTGGCATCATGACCTGAGCTGAAGACAGTCACTTAACCCCCTGTGCCACCCAGGTGTCCCTAAACTGATTATTTAATTGAGAAACCAAAAGACTATTTAAAACCAGTAAATAAAACTAAGTTTTAAGAAACTTTGTCATATGTCAAAATCCCCATAGATTTTTCATCTTAGAATTAATACTAAATATATTCAAAACACAGCAATATATGCAAGCTTTAAAATATGGAACATAGTTATCACATATATCAAGTAAATATTATTACTTCATGACATGTGACAGATTCAACAATATAATTGGAAATTAAATCTGAGAATGCCATTTCATAATATATTAATGGATATTCTATTTATTCTCTGATCTGTAGTCATTACATGGTTTTTTGATTTTGAAAATGGAAAATAATAGTATAATTATTTTATTCACATTACTTATTGATTTAAGATAGAATCCTTTCATACTAATAGATCTTAGAATGGCATTGACAATGAATTCTATTTGAATATAAATAAAAATATAATTTATTTGAACCTGTCAGACATAGCAGAGACCTATTTATTTTTTTATTTTATTTTATTTTATTTTATTTTATTTTATTTTATTTTATTTTATTTTTTTTAGCAGAGACCTATTTAAAAAGAATCTCTAAAAGTAGCAGCTCCAAAGTGCTGTGGCTCTGCTATTGAACTTACAGAACTGACAGTCACAACTCCACTGGGGGCAGCTTCTGTAGCATCTATGTGTTTCTGTTTTCTCATCTTTAAAATTAGTAGAATAAGAATAAAACCAAAGTAATAGGATTTACAATGATCGTGTTAGAAAATAGCCTAATGACTTCCAAGTAAGCATACACTCTCGATTGGATGCTGTTAGCTGTTATTATGAATTTACATTTATATGGCAGCTCCTCAACTAAATTTTTAGAGATTAATTAAATACCAAAGACATTAACAATAGCCATCAATACTTTGAGCTAGAAAATTGTTACATATATTGGTTGGGTGTGAGTGATACAGATGTTGGATATAATAGCTTTAAGAAATTTGTGAAAGGGATCCCTGGGTGGCGCAGCGGTTTGGCGCCTGCCTTTGGCCCAGGGCGCGATCCTGGAGACCTGGGATCGAATCCCACATCGGGCTCCCGGTGCATGGAGCCTGCTTCTCCCTCTGCCTGTGTCTCTGCCTCTCTCTCTGTGACTATCATAAATAAATAAAAATTAAAAAAAAAAAAAGAAATTTGTGAAAGCCATTATTTAGCATATTTGCTGATGAGCACCTTTTATGTTTTTTATTGTTCTGTCTCATCCTTCAATGTCTAAATTAAGATATAATTATTTTTTTAATTAGGATAATCAATTAATAATCTAGATCCTTTATTACCAGACAAACCTGGGAAGAGTCATGTCATCACCATGATCTTCATATTCTTCATTAAAAAATATATATAAAGATATTAGATCCTTGCTCCTCAGATTAGAGTCCTCAGCCAGGGAGGCTTTCTGTAAATTTGTGTGCAGTGCAGAATCACAGGACTGACTCCAGATGAGTGAATTAGAATCTTTATTTTGACATCACCCACAAGTGATTCACACATCCATTAGATCTCGGGATTACTTCTCTAGAAGACATTGAAGTCCCATTCTGCCATAACTGAGGTATTACCTACCATGTGGACCCATATAAATATGCCTGTTGACATTAGATACATGTAATGTTTCTTCTAAGATTTATGGAGATGATATTTCTTTTGGAGGGTATAAGATGTGATAGGTGAGGATGGAGAGAGGGGACCTTCTTTCATAAGGGAATATGGAGATTGAGGCACCAGGTCCACTTAGACTTTGTTCAAACTGCTTCTCAAGTGTAGGTGTTAGCCACCTGCATGTTTGACAATAGGAGATCCTAAATAATTTTCTAATTTATATGTTCTGTCCTCAAAAAGAAGCATTCAGAAATGGATTACACAAATTTGCTTAAAGTCCTTTATTTAATGGTAACATAAGAGGAAACTGATGATCTTAATGACAAAGAGAAACGTATTTTCAATATCTGAAGTTTTTAAAAATGGACTTAATATTATATATTGCATAGTAAAAATGATCGTCATTATTTTTCTGTCACTCAATTATTCTTGATTAAATCTAAATTAACTGGTATATATTTAAGTTTTTTTTTTAATTTTTTAAATTTATTTATGATAGTCACAGAGAGAGAGAGAGGCAGAGACACAGGCAGAGGGAGAAGCAGGCTCCATGCACCGGGACCCTGACGTGGGATTCGATCCCAGGTCTCCAGGATCGCGCCCTGGGCCAAAGGCAGGCGCCAAACCGCTGTGCCACCCAGGGATCCCTATATTTAAGGTTTTATTTAAATTCCAATTAGTTAGGTGATGGAGATTAAAGAGTGCACTTGTCATGAGCACTGGATGTTGTATATAACCATGGAATCACTGAATATACACCTGAATCTAATATTACACTCTGTGTTGAGTAACTAGAACTTAAAGAATCCTTTTTAAAAAATAACTAGTTTTGGGATCCCTGGGTGGCGCAGCGGTTTGGCGCCTGCCTTTGGCCCAGGGCACGATCCTGGAGACCCAGGATCGAATCCCACGTCAGACTCCCGGTGCATGGAGCCTGCTTCTCCCTCTGCCTGTGTCTCTGCCTCTCTCTCTCTCTCTCTCTGTGACTATCATAAATAATAAATAAAAATTAAAAAAAATAACTAGTTTTGCCGGTGCCTGGATGGCTCAGTGATTGAGAGTCTTCCTTTGTCTTGGGCTGTGATCCCGGGTTCCTGAGATTGAGTCCCACATTGGGCTCCCTGCAGGGAGTCTGCTTCTCCCTCTGCCTGTGTCTCTGCCTCTCTATGGGTCTCTCATGAATAAATAAAATCTTAAAAAAAACTAGTTTCAAAATGATCTGCTTTTATCCTGTTCTCAATGTAATCATTCTAAATAAATATCAAGATGTCTTAGATTCAGGAAATAGCTGCCTTAAGTGCATTGTTCAATATGGAAATACTTTTTGGTGCAAAGAATTTACCACATTAGTAAGTTTAAACATGGCATTTGCAAGGTCAGAGAAGACAAAAGTAAGTTTATACTAATTTAAAACTTCTTATATTTTACTTCTAAACATTATTTTTGAGGTCAGAAGTTATAAATTAGAAGACCAATTCAAAATTTGAAGTGTCAAATATTAATGTGACAAGAATCTACATTCGAGACACAAAGAAAAAAAAGGAGGAAAACGTATTTTCATTTAAGGACCAGGTAGAAAATGTCTAGTAACAAAATAGTGAACTGTGTCAAGTGACACGATTATCCTTCTGTGTGTTTAGATGTGATCTATGGCTATTCTTGGGCATGTTGAGAATGGGATGATGCAGGTCCAAAGACTGCATTTGAATATTGGATCTGAAGTGTAACCATGGGTGCAGTCTTTGTAAAAAATGCTAAAACGTTTCTCACAGAAGTCTCTTCAACCACTAATTGGTGATAATAGCACATCTATATCCATATTATTAAATTACTTTATATTAGCCATACATAGTTCCAAATACAAAGCAGGCACTCAACATGTTAGACTGTTAGTCTGCGTTCAGTTACTGAGGCACGCTAATGAATCCTTTTATTTCTCTAGGACTGTGTGATTGGATTAAAAGCCTCAGTGAATGGTCTCTATTTACAGGTATACCTCAGTATTTTCAATGGGCACAGACAATGCAACCCGTCACCAGGATTTTCTCCTGCTGGGCTTTCCTGGGTCCCAGGTCCTTCAGCTATCTCTCTTTATGCTTTTTCTGGTAATGTACATTCTCACAGTGGGTGGGAACATGGCTATATTGATGCTGGTGAGTACCTCCCACCAGCTACATACCCCGATGTACTTCTTTCTGAGCAACCTTTCTTTCTTGGAGATTTGGTATACCACAGCTGCAGTCCCCAAAGCCCTGGCCATCCTTCTGGGGAGAAGCCAAACCATAACATTTACTGGCTGCCTTTTGCAGATGTACCTTGTTTTCTCATTGGGCTGCACAGAGTACTTCCTCCTGGCAGCCATGGCTTACGACCGCTATCTGGCCATCTGCTATCCTCTACACTATGGGGCCATCATGAATAGCCTGCTCTCAGCACAGCTAGCCCTGGGATCATGGCTGTGCGGTTTTCTGGCCATTTCAGTGCCCACAGCTCTCATCAGCACCCTGTCCTTCTGTGGTTCCCGCACTATCAACCACTTCTTCTGTGACATTGCACCCTGGATCACCCTGGCTTGTACCAGCACACAGGCCGTGGAACTCGTGGCCTTTGTGATTGCTTTTGTGGTCATCCTGAGTTCATGCCTCATCACCTTGGTCTCCTACATCTATATCATCAGCACAATTCTCAGGATCCCTTCGGCCAGCAGCAGGAGCAAAGCCTTCTCCACATGCTCTTCACATCTCACTGTGGTGCTCATCTGGTATGGGTCCACCATCTTTCTTCATGTCCGCCTCTCCATCAAAGAGTCCTTGGACCTGACCAAAGCCATTCATGTCCTGAACACTGTGGTGACTCCAGTTCTAAATCCCTTCATCTACACTCTCCGTAATAAAGAAGTAAGGGAAACTCTGCTGAAGAAGTGGAAGGGGAATTAAACCACCCTCAACAAAATAAAAAATTATCTCATATCTCTCCAAGTAAGAATATGAGGGGAAGGGGAAGGCAAAATGTTCCTTGATACAGGAGAGAAAATAAACTGAAGGAAAACCAAAACAGAACAAAACCTGTATATACTTGTTCTGCATTTTAATATATGATTGGAAATGGGGTTCTTGACATAAGTAAACTGGACTCTTAAGAAATAAAGAATGTGTACACTGAGTTATGTTTGTCTTTGACTTTCATTTATAAAACTTGGTGCTCTGAGAATGGTGTATTACTAAATAAACTTTAAATTCTTGTCCCTTTAAAAAATGTCCTTGATCATATAAGGAAAAACTTTTGAGAGACGTATTTTTGAAATATGAAGTAGAAAAAAATAGGGCAAGTTTGAATGAGTAAAGAGATATGTGAAATCAGAGTGTGCAAATATTTAAATATACTATTTTCTGGATAAAATACAGAAAAAAGTATATACAAAATGATAACTATCATTTGCCACATTTGTTTAACAAGGATAGTGAACAAAGCAATCTAAAAAATCAGGTGACAAAAAGTGGATAGAGATACACAGTGGAAGTAGATACACAGGACAGCAGGAGGGTTTGAAAAAAGCAAGAGAAGTCCCTCACATAACGTTTTGTCCCTAGAAAAGAAAAAATACTAATTCCGATTATTAGCATGTCATGAAGATAATCGTGATAGTTACTTTATTTCCTTCTGGTAACATTTTTTTAGGGAGCAAGATACATTTCTTTGAACCATCAGCCAGTCAAAGGTTCATTTCCCTCTCCTTATCCCATTTTCCATGGTTGTGTGTTAGTAGCAGCAAAGAGAGGCTTAGCAGACTGAACAAGTCTAGAGATAGAATCTGTCCCATTCTGCGTTGTCTTACACATACACAAATAGGGCTGCTTGTCAAAGGAGAGAAGCCTGTGGGACTGAGTAGCAGCTAACCCTTAGATTCTGTATATTTGTGTTAATTTAAATATTTTTTAGATTACCACTCAAAAATGAAATGGGATGAGGATAGAAAAAGAAGACTATATATTTGAAAGGAATAGGACAAAAATATGTCATTGTGAGAGTCATAATATACATTTTCAAAAACTATATCTATATTTATCTATATTTAAAGTTTATCACTTAAAATACCATAATGATATGATGTACATGTGATCTGATTTACTTTATTTACTGCAAAAAATTCTAAGCTTTACAAATTTAAAAAAAAGCACAAAAAGTTGCACAGATTTTTTGTTGACAATGAATATGTACAGCACTTTGCTTGCTTGTGGTGGTATCATTGGTATATGTATATGTCCAAAATAGTCTATATGTATATATAAATTTGTCTATTTTCTGTTGTATCAATTATACCTCAATAGGGCTCAAAATAAGAAATTACTAAGCTAATTTTTGGGGATTTCTAAGAATCAATACTTTTAACAAGAATCATATTGCTACTTTCTGACTACAAATACCAATCCTGCTTCAGTGGGTGAAACACCAACTCTCAAAAATCAAAAGGAATTGTTACTATTAATCTCAGTGAAAGTTATCTTTAATACCATGCCCACTTCTTCTGTACACCTCACTGTAACAAAACTCAGGAAATAGTTTTCAGCTTTCTTTAAAAAGAGTTTATTTATAGAGAGAGAGAGAGAGAGAGAGAGAGAGAGAGAGAGGCAGAGACAGGCAGAGATAGGCAGAGGCAGAAGGAGACTCCCTGCAGGAAGCCTTATTCAGGACTCAATCATGGGACTCTAGGATCACACCCTGAGTCAAAGGTAGATGATCAACTGCTGAGCCACCCAGGCATCCCAAGTCTTCAGCTTTTAAAGTCAGTGAGGATTTACCCCAAATATACAGATGCAGTGAAACACCGGAACACCTGCACCCCAATGTTAATAGCAGCAATGTCCACAATAGCCAAACTGTGGAAGGAGCCTCAGTGTCCATCGAAAGATGAATGGATAAAGAAGATGTGGTGTGGGTGACCACGAACTAGCTGGAGTAACTGAACCAAACCAGGCCCGAACTTGCGTCCCTCATTCACTCAAAAGGCTCGAGAGCCTAAAGGGTGAATGGTTGGTAGACGCTTGAGAAAGGGCTTGAGCAATGGTTCTCAGGGCTCGCTTGTACGTAATTGCCCACATAACACAATAGATAAAACTTATTCTGACCTGGTCATAAATGTAAATAAGGGTCTGTGCTGTCCTTGCTGGTCTGTTTACCATACCTAATATTCCTTTAAAGTATGCACTTCTGGAGCAACAAGCTTATCTATTTACCAAGGTCTTCTGGCACCCGTAAGTCTGTCTTACAGGCTGAGAAAGGGGAACTTTGGAGAGTTTCACAAACCTGCTAAAAATAAACACCTTCTTGGCTTTGTTTTGCTCATGCTATAAAATTTTGTATAACCTTGAATAAAGCTGGCACTGCTTGGACATCATCCACTGTGTCCCTCCTGTCCCCATCTCTTTACTTTTTTTTTTATTTTCCTCATCCCCTTATCCTCAGGACCCTGATCGTGTTGCCACAGTGCGCATAACAATGTGGTTTATGTATACAATGGAATATTACTCAGCCATTAGAAATGACAAATACCCACCATTTTCTTCGACATGGATGGAACTGGAGGGTATTATGCTGAGTGTAGTAAGTGAATCAGAGAAGGACAAACATTATATGGTCTCATTAATTTGGGGAGTACAAAAAGTAGTAAAAGGGAATTAAGGGGAAAAGAGAGAAAATGAGTGGGAGATATCAGTGAGGGTGATAAAACATGAGAGACACCTAACTCTGGGAAACAAACAAGGGGTAGTGGAAGAGGAGGTGGGTGGAGGGTTGGGGTGACTGGATGAACGGCATTGAGGGGGGACACTTGATGGGATGAGCACTGGGTAATATGCTATATGTTGGCAAATTGAACCCCAATAAAAAATAAAAAAAATAAAGTCAATGAGTGAAAGACTCGGTTTGACATAATATTGTATCAAAGATTTAATGATAAGTGAAGAAAATCAGTGAGAATAAGCAAAATACATTCATTAACTCAACTTTCTCCTCCTCTGTTGATTTAAAAAAATTTAATCATAATTTGCATGATATATTAACAAGTAAACATAATAGCTGGATATTTTATTTTTCTTTCTTTTTTACTAAAATGATTATTTTCTAAGTTTAAATTCCAGCTAGGTAACATACAGTGCAATATTAGTTCAAGGTGTAGAATTCAGTGATTCTTCATTTAACATATTACATCTGGAGGGAGGGGCAAGATGGGGGAAGAGTAGGGTCCCCAAGTCACCTGTCCCCACCAAATTACCTAGATAACTTTCAAATATTCCTGAAAATCTACAAATTCAGCCTGAGATTTAAAGAGAGAACAGCTGGAATGCTACAGTGAGAAGAGTTTGCTCTTCTATCGAGGTAGGAAGATGGGAAAAAAGAAATAAAGAAACAAAAGGCCTCCAAGGGGGAAGGGCCCCGCGAGGAGCCGGGCTGAGGCCGGGGCGAGTGTCCCCAGGACAGGAGAGCCCCGTCCCGGAGAAGCAGGAGCTGCACCGACCTTCCCGGGCGGAAAGGGGGTCGCAGGGAGGTGGAGCCGGACCCAGGAGGGCGGGGATGCCCTCGGGCTCCCGGGGACAGTAACAGACACCTGCGCGCCCAGGAGAGTGCGCCGAGCTCCCTAAGGGCTGCAGCGCGCACCGCTGGACCCGGAGCAGCTCAGGGGGCTCGGGGGCGGCTCCGCGGAGGGGGCGGCGGCGGGAGCGCGAATCCAACAGCGCAGGCCCCAGCACAGGGCGCCGGACACAGACCAGGATCCGGCCTCCTTCGGGACAGGTAGAGGCCGGGAGGGCCCAGGACCCCAAGGACACTCCTGCCCCAAGCTGAGCAGACCAGCGGCCCCGCCCCGAGCCTCCAGGCCCTGCAGATGGAGAGCTCCGGAGTTACTGCGGGAGCTGACTCCAGGGCTCCAGAGATGGGCGCAGCCACAGTGGTTGTTCCTCCTGGGGCCTCACGGGGTAAACAACCCCCACTGAGCCCTGCACCAGGCAGGGGGCAGAGCAGCTCCCCCAAGTGCTAACACCTGAAAATCAGAACAGCAGGCCCCTCCCCCAAAAGACCAGCTAGACAGACAGGGGAAAAACAAATTATCGACCAATCAACACTGGAAAGTTCCAGGGGAAGTCAAGGGACTTTCAATCTACAGTATCAAAGGATACTCCCCTTTGATTTATTTTTTGCTTTTTGATTTTTGTTTGCTTCCCCCCCTTTTTTCCCTCTTATTCTTCTTTTTTTTTTCTCATTTTCTCTTTTTTTCTTTTTCTTTCCTTTTTTCTCTCCTCTCTTTTTCTCCTGTTCCCAATACAACTTGTTTTTGGCCACTCTGCACTGAACAAAATGACTAAGAAGGAAAACCTCACCTCAAAAGAAAGAATCAGAAACAGTCCTCTCTCCCACAGAGTTACAAAATTTGGATTACAATTCAATGTTGGAAAGCCAATTCAGAAGCACTATTATAAAGCTACTGGAGGCTGTAGAAAAAAGCATATAGGACTCAAGAGACTTCCTGACTGCAGAATTTAGATCCAATCAGGCCGAAATTAAAAATCAATCGAATGAGATGCAATCCAAACTAGAAGTCCTAATGACGAGGGTTAACAAGGTGGAAGAATGAGTGAGTGACATAGAAGATAAGTTGATGGCAAAGAGGGAAACTGAGGAAAAAAGAGACAAACAATTAAAAGACCATGAGGTTAGATTAAGGGAAATAAATGACAGCCTGAGGAAGAAAATTATACATTTAATTGGGGTTCCTGAGGGCACTGAAGGGCCAGAGGGCCAGAATATATATTTGAACAAATCATAGCTGAAAACTTTCCTAATCTGGGAAGGGAAACAGGCATTCAGATCCAGGAAAGAGAGAGCTCCCCCGCCACCTAAAAACAAAACAAAACAAACAAACAAAAAAAAAAAAAACGTTCAAACCTCGACATTTATTAGTTAAGCTTGCAAATTCCAAAGATAAAGAGAGGATCCTTAAAGCAGCAAGAGACAAGAAAACTCTAACTTTTATGGGGAGAAATATCAGATTAAAACAGAACTCTCCACAGAGACCTGGCAGGCAAGAAAGGGCTGGCAGGATATAATCAGGGTCCTAAATGAGAAGAACATGCAACCAAGAATACTTTATCCAGCAAGGCTCTCATTCAGAATAGAAGGAGAGATGAATAGCGTCCAAGACAGGCAGGAACTGAAAGAATATGTGACCTCCAAACCAGCTCTGCAAGAAATTTTAAGGGGGACTCTTAAAATTCCCCTTTAAGAAGTCCAATGGAATAATCCACAAAAACAGGGACTGAATAGATACCATGATGACACTAAACTCATATCTTTCAATAGTAATTCTGAACGTGAATTGGCTTAATGATCCCATCAAAAGGATCAGGGTGTCAGACTGGATAAAAAAGCAGGACCCATCTATTTGCTGTCTACAAGAGACTCATTTTAGACAGAAGGACACCTACAGCCTGAAAATAAAAGGTTAGAGAACCACTTACCATTCCAATGGTCTTCAAAAGAAAACAGGGGTAGCCATCCTTATATTAGATAAACTAAAATTTACCCCGAAGACTGTAGTGAGAGATGATAGGGACACTATATCATACTTAAAGGATCTATCCAACAAGAGGACTTAACAATCCTCAATATATATGCCCCGAATGTGGGAGATGCCAAATATATCAATTAATAACCAAAGTTAAGACATACTTAGATAATAATACAGTTATACTTGGTGACTTCCATCTAGCGCTTTCTTCACTCAATAGGTCTTCTAAACACAACATCTCCAAAGAAACGAGAGCTTTAAATGAAACACTGGACCAGATGGATTTCACAGATGTCTACAGAACTTTACTTCCAAACTCAACTGAATACACATTCTTCTCAAGTACACATGGAACTTTCTCCAGAATAGACCACATACTGGGTCACAAATCAGGTTTAACCAATACCAAAAGATTGGGATCGTCCCCTGCATATTCTCAGACCATAATGCCTTGAAATTAGAACTAAATCACAACAAGAAGTTTGGAAAGACTCCAAACACGTGGAGGTTAAGGACCATCCTGCTAAAAGATGAAAGGGTCAACCAGGAAACTAAGGAAGAATTAAAAAGATTCATGGAAACTAATGAGAATGAAGATACAACCGTTCAAAATCTTTGGGATGCAGCAAAAGCAGTCATGAGCGGGAAATACATAGCAATTCAAGCATCCATCCATAATCTGGAAAGAATTCAAATACAAAAGCGAACCTTACACCCAAAGGAGCTAGAGAAAAAACAGCAAATAGATCCTACATCCAGCACAAGAAGGGAGTTAATAAAGATTCAAGCAGAACTCAACTAAATCGAGACCAGAAGAACTGTGGAACAGATCAACAGAACCAGGAGTTGGTTCTTTGAAAGCATTAGTAAGATAGATAAACCATTAGGCAGCCTTATTAAAAAGAAGAGAGGGAAGACTCAAATTAATAAAATCATGAATGAGAAAGGAGAGATCACTACCAACACCAAGAAAATACAAATGATTTTAAAAACATATTATGAACAGCTATAACCAAATAAATTAGGCAATGTAGAAGAAATGGATGCATTTATGGAAAGCCACAAACTACCAAAACTGGAACAGGAAGAAATAGAAAACCTGAGCAGGCCAATAACCTGGGAAGAAATTGAAGCAGTCATCAAAAGTGTCATGCTGAGTGTAGTAAGTGAATCAGAGAAGGACAAACATTATATGGTCTCATATAATTCTATATTCTACTAAAGCTGTTCGGAAATAGAAAGAGATGGAACTCTTTCAAAATCAATCTATGAGGCCAGCATCACCTTAATTCCAAAACCAGACAAAGACCCCACCAAAAAGGAGAATTATAGATCAATGTCCCTGATGAACATGGATGCAAAAATTCTTGACAAGATACTAGCCAATAGGATCCAACACACCATTAAGAAAATTATTCACCATGACCAAGTAGTATTTATTCCTGGGACACAAGGCTGGTTCAACACTCGTAAAACAATCAATGTGATTCATCATATTAGCAAGGGAAAAACAATGAACCATATGATATTCTCAATAGATGCAGAGAAAGCATTTGACACAATACAGCATCCATTACTTTTTTTCTTCCATAACCTTGTACATGTTTATTTTTTGTTGTTTTTTTGTTTTTTTAATAAATAATTAATTTATTTTTAATTGGTGTTCAATTTGCCAACATACAGAATAACACCCAGTGCTTATCCCGTCAAGTGCCCTCCTCAGTGCCCGTCACCCATTCACCCCTACCCACTGCCCTCCTTCCCTTACACCACCCCTAGTTCATTTCCAAGAGTTAGGAGTCTTTATCTTCTGTCTCCCTTTCTGATATTTCCCATCCATTCCTGATAAAACTCTTCAGAGTGTAGGGATAGAAGGAACATTCCTCGACATCTTAAAAGCCATCTACGAAAAGCCCACAGCAAATATCATTCTCAATGGGGAAGCACTGGGAGCCTTTCCCCTAAGATCAGGAACAAGACAGGGATGTCCACTCTCACCATTGCTATTTACCATAGTACTAGAAGTCCTAGCCTCAGCAATCAGACAACAAAAAGACATTAAAGGCATTCAAATGGCAAACAAGAAGTCAAACTCTCCCTCTTTGCCGATGACATGATACTCTACGTAGAAAACCCAAAAGCCTCCACCCCAAGATTGCTAGAACTCATACAGCAATTTGATAGCGTTGTAGGATACAAAATCAATGCCCAGAAGTCAGTAGCATTTCTAGACACTAACAATGTGACTGAAGAAAGAGAAATTAAGGAGTCAGTTCCATTTACAATTGCACCCAAAAGCATAAGATATCTAGGAATAAACCTAACCAAATAGGTAAAGGATCTATGCCCTAACAACTACAGAACACTTCTGAAAGTAATTGAGGAAGACACAAAGAGAAGGAGATATATTCCATGCTCATGGATTGGGAGAATTAATTTTGTGAAAATATCAATTTTACCCAGGGCGATTTACACGTTTAATGCAATCCCTACCAAAATACTATGGACTTTCTTCAGAGAGTTAGAACAAATTATTTTAAGATTTGTGTGGAATCAGAAAAGATCCCAAATAGCCAGGGGAATATTAAAAAAGAAAATCATAGCTGAGGGCATCACAATGCAAGATTTCAGGTTGTACTACAAATCCATGGTATCAAAACAGTGTGGTACTGGCACAAAAAGAGAACAAACAGACACATAGATCAATGGAACAGAATAGAGAATCCAGAACTGACCCTCAGCTTTATGTCACGTAATATTTGACAAAGTAAAGACTATCCACTGGAAAAAAGACAGTCTCTTCAATAATTGGTGCTGGGAAAATTGGACATCCACATGCAGAAGAATGAAACTAGACCACTCTCTTTCACCATACACAAAGAAAAATTAACTCAAAATGGATGAAAGATCTAAATGTGAGAAAAGATTCCCTCAAAATCCTAGAGGAGAACACAGGCATCACTGCTTTTGAACTTGGCCACTGTAACTTTTTGCAAGATACATCCATGAAGGCAAGAGAAACAAAAGCAAAAATGAACTATTGGGACTTCATCAAGATTAGAAGCTTTTCCACAGCAAAAGAAACAGACAACAAAACTAAAGGATAACCTGCAGAAAGGGAGAAGATATTTGCAAATGATGTATCAGAGAAAGGGCTAGTATCCAAGATCCATAAAGAACTTATTAAACTCAACACCAAAGAAACAAACAATACAATCGTGAAATTTGCAAAAGACATGAATGGAAATCTCACAGAGGGAGACATAGACATGGCCAACAAGCACATGAGAAAATGCTCCGCATCACTGGCCATCAGGGAAATACAAATCAAAACCACAATGAGATACCACCTCACACCAGTGAGAATGGGGAAACTTAACAAGGCAGGAAACAACAAATTTTGGAGAGGATGCGGAGAAAAGGGAACCTTCTTACACTGTTGGTGGGAATGTGAACTGGTGCAGCCACTCTGGAACACTGTGTAGGAGGTTCCTCAAAGAGTTCAAAATAGATTTGCTCTATGACCCAGCAATTGCACTCCTGGGGATTTACCCCAAAGATACATATGGAATGAAACACCAGTACACCTGCACCCCAATGTTTATAGCTGCACTGTTCACAATAGCCAAATTGTGCAAGGAGCCTCGGTGTGCATCGAAAGATGAATGGATAAAGAAGATGTGGTCTCTGTATACAGTGGAATATTACTCAGCCATTAGAAATGACAAATACCCACCTTTTGCTTCGACGTGGATGGAACTGGAGGGTATTATGCTGAGTGAAGTAAGTCAATCGGAGAAGGAGAAACATTATACGGTCTCTTTCATTCGGGGAATATAAAAAATAGTGAAAAGGAATAAAGGGGAAAGAGAAAAATTGAGCGGGACATATCAGAAAGGGAGACAGAATTTGAGAGACCTCTACCTCTGGGAAATGAACTAATTCGGGGTGGAAGAGGTTGTGGGTGGGGTTGTTGGTTACTGGGTGACGAGCTGAGGGGGGCACTTGGGATGATGGGATGAGTACTGGGTGTCATTCTATATGCTGGCAAATTTAACACCAATAAAAAATAAATTAATTAAAAAAACCCAATCTAATTAAAATGAGCAGAGGACCTGAATAGACTTTTTTTTTAAAAGTAAGGCATGCAGGTGTCCAACAGATACACTAAGAGATGCTCAACCTTACAAATCATCAGAGATATGTAAGTTAAAACTACTATGAGATTACACTTTACTCTTGTCATAAAATAGCTAAAATCAAAGTCACTGGAAATTACAAGTATTGGTGAAAATTTAGGATAAAAGGAACTCTTATGCATCTTTGGTGGGAATACAACTTGGTTATGGCACTGTGAGGAGCAGAATAGAGTTTCATTAAAAATTTAAAAATAAAAAATTAATTAAAAATAGAAATACTACATGATGTAGTAATTCCACCACAGGATAATTACCCAAAGAAACAAAACCACTAAAACAGTATAACAGGAACAAAACAAAACAAAAACAAACAAAAAATATGCCAATCCAAAAAATATGCCATATATCCAAAAGATATACGCACCCTATGTTTATTGCAGAATTATTTATGATAGCCAAGATATGGAATCCATCACATCAGTAGATGAATATTTAGAGAGGGAATGGTATACACATGCACACACACATGAATATTATTCAGACATGAAAACAAATGAGATCTTGCCATTTGTTACAACATTGGTGAATCTAGAGGATATAAATTCTAAGTGAAATAAGCCAAAGAAAGACAAATAACCATTGGATTTCATTCCTATGTGAAATTTAAGAAAATAAATGAATAAACCAAGCAAAAAAAGAGACACATAAGAAAACATTATTCAATACAGGGAAAAAATTGTTGGTTGTGAGAGGGGAAGTGGTGGGGGATAGGTGAAGTAGAAATAAATAGAGGATTAAGAAAACAGTTATATATTTTGTTAAAGATTTTATTTACTTGAGAGAGAAACACAGAGAGCAGGATTGTGAGGGAGAGACAGAGGAGAGGGAGAAGCTGACTCTCTGCTGAGCTGGGAGCCTGATATGGGGCTCCATCCTAGGACCCTAAGATCATGACCTGTGCCAAAGATACTCAACCAACTGAGGCACCCAGGTGCCCCAAGAGAACATCTATCCTGATGAGCATTGAAAAATGTATAGAATTGTTGAATCATTAAATTGTACATCAGAATATTTTTTCTTTTTCAAGTTTTTTATTTAAATTGCAGTTAGTTAACATATAGTGTAATATTTTTTTCAGATGTACAATAAATTGATTCAACAGTTACGACACCTAGTGCTCATCACAATTGTCTTTACTTATATGAGACTGTATGTTAATTATATTTGGATATACACAAATAAATACAAAACAAATTTTAAAAGCAAAGGATACTACAAATAAAGTGAACAGATCATGTATGCAATGGGAGAAATAGTTAAATACTCATAACTGACAAATATTTAGTGTACAGAATATATGTAAGATAACACAGCTCAACAACAAAAAGACAAAAAGCCCAATTTAAATATATACAAAAAACTTGAATACACATTTCTCCAAATAAGATTTTCAAATGTCCAACAAACACATAAATTCTTGTTGAGTGTAATTAGATATTATGGGAATGAATAATAAATCTTCATACCAGCTAGAATGCCTATAGTCCAAAATGGAAATTAAGTGCTGGCAAAGATGTGAAGAAATTTAAAACGTTGTACAAAGTTGATGGAAATATAAAATGGTGCAGCTGCTGTGGAAAATATATTTGCAATATGATCATTCAACTTCTGCATATGAACCCTAAAATAGAGAATGAATTTGAAACTAAATTTTATATGAACATCCCTAGCATTACTACTCACTTTTGTTAGAAGGTGAAAACAGCCAAATCATCTATCAATTGATAACTGGATAAGTAAAAGGTGGTCTCACCATATAATGGAATATAATTCATAATAAAAATGAGTATGGTACTTATACATTCTACAAAATAGGTAAACATTAAAAACATAACACTAAGTGAAAGATAAAAGTCCATTTGATTGCATTTATATTAATATCTGGAATAGGTGAAGTCATAGAAACAGAGAGCAAATTAATGGTTGCTAGAGGATGGATGGAGGGGAAATAGAGAACTGATTTCTTAATGGGTACATAGTTTCATGCTGGAATTAATAAAATATTCTAGAACTGTATAGTGGTAATATCTATGCAACATTGTGAATGTTTCCAATGTCACAAATAGTTTTATGTGTATTTGATGAGATCAGTACCTTTCTAATAATTACAATGATAACTCAATGTGCAAGACTTTTTACCAATTATTACAGAAATTTTAAAAATTAATTTATACATTTGTTTTATTGTAAGGAACTATGGTGGAATATTGAATACATATTTTTATTTTTTAAAGATTATTTATTTATTCATGAGAGACACACACAGAGAGAGGCAGAGACATAGGTAGCAAGAGAAGCAGGCTCCCTGCAGGGAGCCTGATGTGGGACTCAATCCCAGGACCTGGGGATCACGACCTGAGCCAAAGGCAGATGCTCAACCACTGAGGCCCTCAGATGCCCCTGAACACAAATTTTTCAAGAATAAAATATATCACTATATAAGTATGTTATAAAAGTGAGAAGAATATGACACAATGCAAGCTCTTCTCTTGACAAAGAAATAAATTTATTCATATAAGAATCTGCTAGTGCAGATAACAACCATGACTCCACTAAAATATTTCTTGTGGATATTTGGGTATTAGTATGAGCCAATCAAATATTTAAAAAATTAAATGCATATCCATTATAAGAAAATTCAATACTAATATCAAACTCTCATTATTTCCAATATGCTAGGCACTATTCTGAGCACTTAATGTGTACCAATTCATCAAGATCTCTATATTCCATTTAGTTTATTGGAAATAAAATTTTGTAGGATTCATCAATTTAAACGCAATACTTGGGAAAGTTCTTGACTATAGTAGAAGACTTGCGTCTTCTAAAGTTAATATAAATTAACTTTACTAGAATTTTCATAGAGAAATAAATATAGTATGTTGCTAATTAATAACCCAATCTATTATTAAAAATTAAATATTTTCCACTAGAAGCTTGATGCTTACATTTCTATCAGAGTGTAGTCTAATATACATTATTTTGGGCTTTTTTTTGCTTGTTTTCCTAAGTTTATTGAGATATAATTTACATAAAATATTGGGTAAGTGTAAGGTTTACAATGTGTTGATTCAATAAAATTAACATTACCATATGATTACTGTATGGTGTAAGAATGTGGCCCCAGCATGCTGGACACCTCCCCTAGGGCCTGCCCACATAATGTCCTAAAGCTAGGAGTAAGTTCTTTAATAATAAATAAATATAATATAGTAATCTCTGGATACATGTATCAAGAAAATAGAGAAAAGAATAAAATAAATAAAATCACAAATGTAAGAGGAGTTATAAAACCTACACCTCAGAAATAGAAACCGTTATAAGAAAATATCATGAAAAATTATGTGCCCCAAAGTTGGAAAATCTAGAAGAAATGAATATTTTTAAGAAACATATAACCCACAAAAACTAAAAAAAGAAAAGAAATAGAAAATTTGAACATATTCATTACAGCAAAGTAGTTGAATCAGTAATAAAAAAAACCCTCCCAACAAACAAAAGATCAGACCAGATAACTGCACAAACCCATTCTGTCATACAGTAAAAGAAAAGCTAATACTTATTCTTCTCAAACTATTCTAAAAAATTCAAAACCAGGTAAAGATACCACTAAAATAGGGAAATTCTGGCAAATATCTCTGATGAAGATAGATATAAAAATCCACAACAAATACTAGCAAACTAAAGCCAACAGTACATTAAAAAATATTTACCATGATCAAGTAGGATTCATTACTGGGTTTCTAGTGTGGCTTAATATTCTGCAAATCAATCACTGTGTTACTATAACATCAATAAGGAAAGGATAAGAACCATGGAATCATTTTATAAATTCAGAAAAAAGCATTTAACTAAATACAACATACATTCATGATTAACAAACAAAAAACCAAACCAAAACAAAAAACTCTCAAGAAAGTAGGGTTAGAGGGGACATATTTCAATGTAAAAGGCTATATGTGGAAACCCTCCCAACTAACATCATCCTTAATGAGGAACAACCAAAAGATTTCTCCTAAGGTCAGGAACAAGATAAAGATGTCTCAACACTTTTTATTAAGCATAGTACTGGAAGTTCTAGCCGACAGTGATCAGACAACAAAAAGAAATAAAAGACATCCAAACTGGCAAGGAAGAAGTTAAAGTCTCACTATTCGCTGATGATGATACTCTATATCGAAAATCTGAGGGATGCCTGGGTGGTTCTGTGGTTGAGCATCTGCCATTGGCCCAGGGCGTGATCCTGGAGTCTCAGATTGAGTCCAACATGGGGCTCCTCACAGGGAGCATGCTTATCTCTGTCTCTGTCTCTGTCTCTCTCTCTCTGTCTCTCATGAATAAATAAATAAAAAGTTTTTAAAAAAATAAAGCCTGGAAATGTCAATCAAAACACTGCTAGATATCATAAATGAATTCGGTGAGGTCTCAGGATACAAAATCAATGTACAAATATTTTGCATTTATAAAGTTCAACAATCAAGCAGCAGGAAGAGAAATTAAAAGAACAATTCCACTTATAATTGCACCAGAAATAATAAGATTCTTAGGAATAAACCTAACCACAGATGTGAAAGACCTGCACTTTGAAAACTATAACACATTGATGAAAGAAATTGAAGGTGGCACAAAGAAATGGAATGACATCCATGATCCTGGATTGGAAAGAAATATTGTTAAAATGCCTATACTTCCCAAAGCAATCTATGTACTTAATGTAATCCCTATTAAAATGCCACAAGTATTTTTCATAGAGTAAGAACAAACAGGTCTAAAATTTTTGATAGAAGCACAAAAGAACCTGAATAGTCAAAGCAATTTTGAAAAAGAAAAGCAAAGCTGTAGACATCACAATTCTGCACTTCAAGCTATATTCCAAAGCTGAGGTCATCCAGACATGATAGTTAGTACTGGCACAAAAACACATGTAAATCAATGGAACAAAATAGAGAACCCAGAAATGGGCCTTCAACTCTATGGCCAACTCATCTCCAACAAAGCAGGAAAGAATATCCAATAGGAGAAAGGCACTTCCTTCAACAAACGGTGTTGGGAAACAGGACATCAACGTGTAAAAGAATAACATGGGGCTACCTTCCTATACCACAGACAAAAATAAATTAAAAATGAATTAAAGACCTAAATGTGAGACCTGAAAGAATAAAAATTATAGAAAAGAAAACCAGCAGTAACTTATCCGAAATCTGCTGTAGCAAGATTTTTCTTTTTTTTATAATAAATTTATTTTTTATTGGTGTTCAATTTGCCAACTTACAGAATAACACACAGTGCTCCTCCCATCAAGTGCCCCCCTCAGTGCCCATCACATATTCACTCCCATGCCCCGCCCTCCTCCCCTTCCACCATCCCTAGTTCATTTCCCAGAGTTAGGAGTCTTTATGTTCTGTCTGATATTTCCCAAACATTTCTTCTCCCTTCCCTTCTATTCCCTTTCACTATTATTGATATTCCTCAAATGAATGAGACCATATAATGTTTGTCCTTCTCCGATTGACTTACTTCACTCAGCATAATACCCTCCAGTTCCATCCATGTTGAAGCAAATGGTGGGTATTTGTCGTTTCTAATGGCTGAGGAATATTCCATTGTATACATAGACCACATCTTTATCCAATCATCTTTCGATGGACACCAAGGCTCCTTCCACAGTTTGGCTATTGTGGACATTGCTGCTAGAAACATCGGGTGCAGGTGTCCCGGCGTTTCATTGCATCTGTATCTTTGGGGTAAATCCCCAGCAGTGCAATTACTGGGTCTTAGGGCAGGACTTTTTTTAACTCTTTGAGGAACCTCCACACAGTTTTCCAGAGTGGCTGCACCAGCTCACATTCCCACCAACAGTGTATGAGGGTTCCCTTTTCTCTGCATCCTCTCCAACATTTGTTGTTTCCTGCCTTGTTAAGTTTCCCCATTCTCACTGGTGTGAGGTGGTATCTCATTGTACTTTTGATTTGTACTTCCCTGATGGCAAGTGATGCAGAGCACTTTCTCATGTGCATGTTGGCCATGTCTATGTCTTCCTCTGTGAGATTTCTGTTCATGTCTTTTGCCCATTTCATGATCCGATTGTCTGTTTCGTTGGTGTTGAGTTTCATAAGTTCTTTATAGATCTTGGAAACTAGCCCTTTATGTGATAAGTCCTTTGCAAATATCTTCTCCCATTCTGTAGGTTGTCTTTGAGTTTTGTTGACTGTATCCTTTGCTGTGGAAAAGCTTCTTATCTTGATGAAGTCACAATAGTTCATTTTTGCTTTTGTTTCTTTTGCATTCGTGGATGAATCTTGCAAGAAGTTACTGTGGCCGAGTTCAAAAAGGGTGTTGCCTGTGTTCTCCTCTAGGATTTTGATGGAATCTGTCTCACATTTAGATCTTTCATCAATTTTGAGTTTATCTTTGTGTATGGTGAAAGAGAGTGGTCTAGTTTCATTCTACTGCATGTGGATGTCCAATTTTCCCAGCACCATTTATTGAAGAGACTGTCTTTCTTCCAGTGGATAGTCTTTCCTCCTTTATCAAATATCAGTTGACCATAAAGTTGAGGGTCCACTTCTGGGTTCTCTATTCTGTTCCATTGATCTATGTGTCTGTTTTTGTGCCAGGACCACACTGTCTTGATGACCACAGCTTTGTAGTACAACCTGAAGTCTGGCATTGTGATGTGCCCAGCTCTAGTTTTCATTTTCAATATCCCCCTTGCTATTCGGGGTCTTTTCTGGTTCCACACAAATCTTAAAAAAGTTTGTTCTCACTCTCTGAAGAAAGTCCATGGTGTTTTGAGAGGGTTTGCATTAAACGTGTAAATTGCCCTGGGTAACATTGACATTTTCACAATATTCATTCTGCCAATCCATGAGCATGGAATATTTTTCCATCCCTTTGTGTCTTCCTCAATTTCTTTCAAAAGTCTTCTATAGTTTTTAGGGTATAAATCCTTTACTTCTTTGGTTAGGTTTATTCCTAGGTATCTTATGCTTTTGGGTGAAATTGTAAATGGGATTGACTCCTTAATTTCTCTTTCTTCAGTCTCATTATTAGTGTCTAGAAATGCCATTGATTTCTGGGCATTGATTTTTATCCTGCCATGCTACCAAATTGGTGTATGAGTTCTAGCAATCTTGGGGCGGAGGCTTTTGGATTTTCTACATAGAGTATCATGTCATCGGCGAAGAGGGAGAGTTTGACTTCTTCTTTGCCAATGTGAATGCCTTTAATGTCTTTTTGTTGTCTGATTGCTGAGGCTAGGACTTCCAGTAGTATGTGGTGAGAGTGGATATCCCTGTCTTGTTCCTGATCTTAGGGGAAAGGCTCCCAGTGCTTACCCATTGAGAATGATATTTGCTGTGGGCTTTTCGTAGATGGCTTTTAAGATGTTGAGGAAAGTTCCCTCTATCCCTACACTCTGAAGAGTTTTGATCAGGAATGGATGCTGTATTTTGTCAAATGCTTTCTCTGCATCTAATGAGAGGATCCTATGTTTCTTGTTTTTTCTCTTGCTGATATGATGAATCACATTGATTGTTTTACGAGTGTTGAACCAGCCTTGTGTCTCGGGGATAAATCCTACTTGGTCATGGTGAATAATTTTCTTAATGGTGTGTTGGATCCTATTGTCTAGTATCTTGTTGAGAATTTTTGCATCCATGTTCATCAGGGATATTGCTCTGTAATTCTCCTTTTTTGTGAGGTCTTTGTCTGGTTTTGGAATTAAGGTGAAGCTGGCCTCATAGATTGATTTTGAAAGAGTTCCGTCTCTTTCTATTTCCAAACAGCTTTAGTAGAATAGGTATGGTTTCTTCTTTAAACGTTTGATAGAATTCACCTGGGAAACCATTAGGCCCTGGACATTTGTGTCTTGGGAGGTTTTTGATGACTGCTTCAATTTCCTCCCTGGTTTTTGGCCTGTTCAGGTTTTCTATTTCTTCCTGTTCCAGTTTTGGTAGTTTGTGGCTTTCCAGGAATGCGTCCATTTCTTCTAGATTGCCTAATTTATTGGCATATAGCTGCTCATAATGTGTTTTAAAAGTCGTTTGTATATCCTTCGTGTTGGTACTGATCTCTCCTTTCTCATTCATGATTTTATTAATTTGAGTCTTCTCTCTCTTCTTTTTAATAAGGCTGGTTAATGGTTTATCTCTCTTATTAATTCTTTCAAAGAACCAACTCCTGGTTCTGTTGATCTGTTCCACAGTTCTTCTGGTATCGATTTCATTGAGTTCTTCTCGAATCCTAATTAACTCTCTTCTTCTGCTGGGTGTAGGATCCATTTGCTGTTTTTTCTCTAGCTCCTTTATGTGTAAGGTTAGCTTTTGTATTTGCGTTCTTTCCAGTTTTTGAATGGATGCTGGTATTGCGATGTATTTCCCCCTTAGGACTACTTTTGCTGCATCCCAAAGATTTTTTTTTTTTTTATTGGTGTTCAATTTACTAACATACAGAATAACACCCAGTGCCCGTCACCCATTCACTCCCACCCCCCGCCCTCCTCCCCTTCTACCACCCCTAGTTCGTTTCCCAGAGTTAGCAGTCTTTACGTTCTGTCTCCCTTTCTGATATTTCCCACACATTTCTTCTCCCTTCCCTTATTTTCCCTTTTACTATTATTTATATTCCCCAAATGAATGAGAACATATAATGTTTGTCCTTCTCCGACTGACTTACTTCACTCAGGATAATACCCTCCAGTTCCATCCACGTTGAAGCAAATGGTGGGTATTTGTCATTTCTAATAGCTGAGTAATATTCCATTGTATACATAAACCACATCTTCTTCATCCATTCATCTTTCATTGGACACCGAGGCTCCTTCCACAGTTTGGCTATCGTGGCCATTGCTGCTAGAAATATCGGGGTGCAGGTGTCCCGGCGTTTCATTGCATTTGTATCTTTGGGGTAAATCCCCAACAGTGCAATTGCTGGGTCGTAGGGCAGGTATATTTTTAACTGTTTGAGGAACCTCCACACAGTTTTCCAGAGTGGCTGCACCAGTTCACATTCCCACCAACAGTGTAAGAGGGTTCCCTTTTCTCCGCATCCTCTCCAACATTGGTGGTTTCCTGCCTTGTTAATTTTCCCCATTCTCACTGGTGTGAGGTGGTATCTCATTGTAGTTTTGATTTGTATTTCCCTGATGGCAAGTGATGCAGAGCATTTTCTCATATGCATGATGGCCATGTCTATGTCTTCCTCTGTGAGATTTCTGTTCATGTCTTTTGCCCATTTCATGATTGGATTGTTTGTTTCTTTGGTGTTGAGTTTAATAAGTTCTTTATAGATCTTGGAAACTAGCCCTTTATCTGATATGTCATTTGGAAATATCTTCTCCCATTCTGTAGGTTGTCTTTGAGTTTTGTTGACTGTATCCTTTGCTGTGGAAAAGCTTCTTATCTTGATGAAGTCCCAATAGTTCATTTTTGCTTTTGTTTCTTTTGCCTTCGTGGATGTATCTTGCAAGAAGTTACTATGGCCGAGTTCAAAAAGGGTGTTGCCTGTGTTCTTCTCTAGGATTTTGATGGAATCTTGTGTCACTTTTAGATCTTTCATCCATTTTGAGTTTATCTTTGTGTATGGTGAAAGAGAGTGGTCTAGTTTCATTCTTCTGCATGTGGATGTCCAATTTTCCCAGCACCATTTATTGAAGAGACTGTCTTTCTTCCAATGGATAGTCTTTCCTCCTTTATCGAATATTAGTTGCCCATAAAGTTCAGGGTCCACTTCTGGATTCTCTATTCTGTTCCACTGATCTATGTGTCTGTTTTTGTGCCAGTACCACACTGTCTTGATGACCACAGCTTTGTAGTACAACCTGAAATATGGCATTGTGATGCCCCCGGATATGGTTTTCTTTTTTAAAATTCCCCTGGCTATTCAGGGTCTTTTCTGATTCCACACAAATCTTAAAATAATGTGTTCTAACTCTCTGAAGAAAGTCCATGGTATTTTGAGAGGGATTGCATTAAACGTGTATATTGCCCTGGGTAACATTGACATTTTCACAATATTAATTCTGCCAATCCATGAGCATGGAATATTTTTCCATCTCTTTGTGTCTTCCTCAATTTCTTTCAGAAGTGTTCTATAGTTTTGAGGGTATAGATCCTTTACATCTTTGGTGAGGTTTATTCCTAGGTATCTTATGCTTTTGGGTACAATTGTAAATGGGATTGACTCCTTAATTTCTCTTTCTTCAGTCTCATTGTTAGTGTATAGAAATGCCACTGACTTCTGGGCATTGATTTTGTATCCTGCCACGCTACCGAATTGCTGTATGAGTTCTAGCAATATTGGGGTGGAGACTTTTGGGTTTTCTACGTAGAGTATCATGTCATCGGCGAAGAGGGAGAGTTTGACTTCTTGTTTGCCATTTGAATGCCTTTAATGTCTTTTTGTTGTCTGATTGCTGAGGCTAGGACTTCCAGTACTATGTTGAATAGCAGTGGTGAGAGTGGACATCCCTGTCTTGTTCCTGATCTTAGGGGAAAGGCTCCCAGTGCTTCCCCATTGAGAATGATATTTGCTGTGGGCTTTTCATAGATGGCTTTTAAGATGTCGAGGAATGTTCCCTCTATCCCTACACTCTGAAGAGTTTTGATCAGGAATGGATGCTGTATTTTGTCAAATGCTTTCTCTGCATCCAATGAGAGGATCATATGGTTCTTGGTTTTTCTCTTGCTGATATGATGAATCACATTGATTGTTTTACGGGTGTTGAACCAGCCTTGTGTCCCAGGGATAAATCCTACTTGGTCATGGTGAATAATTTTCTTTATGTACTGTTGGATCCTATTGGCCAGTATCTTGTTGAGAATTTTTGCATCCATGTTCATCAGGGATATTGCTCTGTAATTCTCCTTTTTGGCGGGGTCTTTGTCTGGCTTTGGAATTAAGGTGATGCTGGCTTCATAGAACGAATTTGGAAGTACTCCATCTCTTTCTATCTTTCCAAACAGCTTTAGGAGAATAGGTATGATTTCTTCTTTAAACATTTGATAAAATTCTCTGGGAAGCCATCTGGCCCTGGACTCTTGTGTCTTGGGAGGTTTTTGATGACTGCTTCAATTTCCTTCCTGGTTATTGGCCTGTTCAGGTTTTCTATTTCTTCCTGTTCCAGTTTTGGTAGTTTGTGGCTTTCCAGGAATGCGTCCATTTCTTCTAGATTGCCTAATTTATTGGCGTATAGCTGTTCATAATATGTTTTTAAAATCGTTTGTATTTCCTTGCTGTTGGTAGTGATCTCTCCTTTCTCATTCATGATTTTATTAATTTGAGTCTTCTCTCTCTTCTTTTTAATAAGGCTGGCTAATGGTTTATCTATCTTTTTAATTCTTTCAAAGAACCAACTCCTGGTTCTGTTGATCTGTTCCACAGTTCTTCTGGTCTCGATTTCGTTGAGTTCTGCTCGAATCTTTATTAACTCCCTTCTTCTCTTGGGTGTAGGATCTATTTGCTGTTTTTTCTCTAGCTCCTTTATGTGTAAGGTTAGCTTTTGTATTTGAGTTCTTTCCAGTTTTTGAATGGATGCTTGTATTGCGATGTATTTCCCCCTTAGGACTGCTTTTGCTGCATCCCAAAGATTTTGAACGGTTGTATCTTCATTCTCATTAGTTTCCATGAATCTTTTTAATTCTTCCTTAATTTCCTGGTTGACCCTTTTATCTTTTAGCAGGATGGTCCTTAACCTCCATGTGTTTGAGGTCCTTCCAAACTTCTTGTTGTGATTTAGTTCTAATTTCAAGGCATTATGGTCTGAGAATATGCAGGGGACAATCCCAATCTTTTGGTATCGGTTCAGACCCGATTTGTGACCCAATATGTGGTCTATTCTGGAGAAAGTTCCATGTGCGCTTGAGAAGAATGTGTATTCAGTTGAGTTTGGATGTAAAGTTCTGTAGATATCTGTGAAATCCATCTGGTCCAGTGTATCATTTAAAGCTCTCGTTTCTTTGGAGATGTTTTGCTTAGAAGACCTATCGAGTATAGAAAGAGCTAGATTGAAGTCACCAAGTATAAGTGTGTTATTATCTAAGTATTTCTTCACTTTGGTTAATAATTGATTTACATATTTGGCAGCTCCCACATTCGGAGCATATATATTGAGGATTGTTAAGTCCTCTTGTTGAATAGATCCTTTAAGTATGATATAGTGTCCCTCTTCATCTCTCACTACAGTCTTTGGGGTAAATTTTAGTTTATCTGATATATGATGGCTACCCCTGCTTTCTTTTGAGGACCATTCGAATGGTAAATGGTTCTCCAACCTTTTATTTTCAGGCTGTAGGTGTCCTTCTGTCTAAAATGAGTCTCTTGTAGACAGCAAATAGATGGGTCCTGCTTTTTTATCCAGTCTGAAACCCTGCGCCTTTTGATGGGGTCATTAAGCTCGTTCACATTCAGAGTTACTATTGAGAGATATGAGTTTAGTGTCATCATGATATCTATTCAGTCTTTGTTTTTGTGGACTGTTCCACTGAACTTCTTCTTAAAGGGGAATTTTAAGAGTCCCCCTTAAAATTTCTTGCAGAGCTGGTTTGGAGGTCACATATTCTTTTAGTTGCTGCCTGTCTTGGAAGCTCTTTATCTCTCCTTCCATTTTGAATGAGAGCCTTGCTGGATAAAGTATTCTTGGTTGCATGTTCTTTTCATTTAGGACCCTGAATATATCCTTCCAGCCCTTTCTGGCCTGCCAGGTCTCTGTGGAGAGGTCTGCTGTTACCCTAATACTCCTCCCCATAAAAGTCAGGGATTTCTTGTCTCTTGCTGCTTTAAGGATGTTCTCTTTATCTTTGGAATTTGCAAGCTTCACAATTAAATGTCGAGGTGTTGAACGGTTTTTATTGATTTTAGGGGGGGATCTCTCTATTTCCTGGATCTGAATGCCTGTTTCCCTTCCCAGATTAGGAAAGTTTTCAGCTAGAATTTGTTCAAATACATATTCTGGCCCTCTGTCCCTTTCGGCGCCCTCGGGAACCCCAATTAAACGTAGGTTTTTCTTCCTCAGGCTGTCGTTTATTTCCCTTAATCTATCCTCATGGTCTTTTAATTGTTTGTCTCTTTTTTCCTCAGTTTCCCTCTTTGCTATCAACTTGTCTTCTAGGTCACTCACTCGTTCCTCCACCTCGGTAACCCTCGTCGTTAGGACTTCTAGTTTGGATTGCATCTCATTCAATTGATTTTTAATTTCTGCCTGATTAGCTCTAAATTCTGCATTCATGAAGTCTCTTGAGTCCTTTATGCTTTTTTCTAGAGCCACCAGTAGCTGTATAATAGTGCTTCTGAATTGGCTTTCTGACATTGAATTGTAATCCAGATTTTGTAATTCTGTGGGAGAGAGGACTGTTTCTGATTCTTTCTTTTGAGGTGAGGTTTTCCTTCTAGTCATTTTGCTCAGTGCAGAGTGGCCAAAAGCAAGTTGTATTGGGAAAAAGAGAAAAAGAGAGGAGAGAAAGAAGGAAAGAAAAGAGAAAGAGAAAAAAAAAGGGAAGAAAAAGAAAAAAAAAAGGAAAAAAAAAAGAAAAAAAAAAGAAGGAAAAGAGAAAGAAAAAGAAAGGGGAAAAAAAGGGGGTGGGGGAAGGAAACAAATCAAAAAGCAAAACAAAACAAAAACAAAAACAAACAAACAAAAAAAGAACCACCGGGGAGTATCTTCTGATTCTGTGTTCTTTAAGTCCCTTGGCTTCTCCTGGAAGTTGTCAGTCTAGCTGGTGTTCTGGGGGAGGGGCCTGTTGTGCTGATTTCCAGGTGTTAGCAGTTGGGGGAGCTGCTGTGCCCCTGCCTGGTGCAGGGCTCAGTGGGGGTTGTTTACCCCGTGAGGCCGCAGGAGGAACAGCCCCAGTGGCGGGGCAGCTCTGGAAACGTGGATTCAGCTCCGGCAGGAACTCCGTCTGCAGGGCCTGGAGGCTCCGGGGCGGGGCCGCTGATCTGCTCAGCTGGGGCAGGAGCGTCCTCGCTGTCCTGGGCCCTCCCGGCCTCTGCCTGTCCCGGGGGAGGCGGGATCCTGGGCTGTGTCCCGGCGCCCTGTGCTCCGGGGCCTGCGCTGGTGGATTCGCGCTCCCGGGCCGCGCAGCCCCCTCCGCGGAGCTGCCGCCCAAGCCCCTCCGAGCTGCTCCTGGAACCGCGCAGCCCCCTCTGCACGGAGCCTCTTCCTCTGCCCGAGCCCCTCCGAGCTGCTCCCGGGCCGCGCAGCCCCCTCCGCGGAGCCGCCCCCGAGCCCCCCGAGCTGCTCCCGCCCCGCAGCCCCCTACGCGGAGCCGCCCCCGAGCCCCCCGAGCTGCTCCGGGTCCCGCCGTGCGCGCTGCAGCCCTTAGGGAGCTCGGCGCACTCTCCCGGGGCGCAGGTGCTGTTACTGTCCCTGGGAGCCCGAGGGCATCCTTGCCCTCCTGGGTCCTGCTCCAACTCCCCACGAGCCCCTTTCCGCCCGGGAAGGTGGTGCAGCTCCTGCTCCTCCGGGACGGGGCTCTCCTGTCCTGGGGACACTCGCCCCGGCCTCAGCCCGGCTCCTCGCGGGGCCCCTCCCCCTTGGAGGCCTTTGTTCCTTTATTTCTTTTTCCCCGGTCTTCCTACCTCGATAGAAGCGCGAACTCTTCTCACTGTAGCATTCCAGCTGGTCTCTCTTTAAATCTCAGGCTGAATTCATAGATTTTCAGGATAATTTGAAGGTTTTCTAGGTAGTTTGGTGGAGACAGGTGATTTGGAGACCCTACTCTTCAGCCATCTTGCTCCTCCCCTCTGCATCCCAAAGATTTTGAATGGTTGTATCTTCATTCTCATTAGTTTCCATGAATCTTTTAAATTCTACCTTAATTTCCTGGTTGACCCTTTCATCATTTAGCAGGAAGGTCCTTAACCTCCTCGTGTTTGAGGTCCTTCCAAACTTCTTGTTGTGATTTAGTTCTAATTTCAAGGCATTATGGGGTGAGAATCTGCAGGGGACGATCCCAATCATTTGGTATCAGTTCAGACTCGATTTGTGACCCAGTATGTGGTCTATTCTGGAGAAAGTTCCATGTGCACTTGAGAAGAATGTGTATTCAGTTGAGTTTGGAAGTAAAGTTCTGTAGCTATCTTTGAAATGCATCTGGTCCAGTGTATCATTTAAAGCTCTTGTTTCTTTGGAGATGTTGTGCTTAGAAGACCCATCGAGGGTAGAAAGAGCTAGATTGAAGCTACCAAGTATAAGTGTATTATTATCTAAGTATTTCTTCACTTTGGTTATTAAATGATTTAAATATTTGGCAGCTCCCACATTCGGGGCATATATATTGAGGATTGTTAAGTCCTCTTGTTGGATAGATCCTTTAAGTATGATACAGTGTCCCTCTTCATCTCTCACTGCAGGCTTCGGGGTAAATTTAGTTTATCTGATATAAGGATGGCTACCCCTGCTTTCTTTTGAGGACCATTTGAATGGCACATGGTTCTCCAACCTTTTATTTTCAGGCTGTAGGTGTCCTTCTGTCTAAAATGAGTCTCTTGTAGACAGCAAATAGATGGGTCCTGCTTTTTTATCCAGTCTGAACCCCTGTGCCTTTTGATGGGGTCATTAAGCCCGTTCACGTTCAGAGTTACTATGGAAAGATATGACTTTAGTGTCATCATATCTATTCAGTCCTTGTTTTTGTGGATTGTTCCACTGAACTTCTTCTTAAATGGGAATTTTAAGAGTCCCCCTTAAAATTTCTTGCAGAGCTGGTTTGGAGGTCACATATTCTTTCAGTTCCTGCCTGTCTTGAAAGCTCTTTATCTCCTCTTCCATTTTGAATGAGAGCCTTGCTGGATAAAGTATTCTTGGTTGCATGTTCTTCTCATTTAGGACCCTGTATGTATCCTGCCAGCCCTTTCTGACCTGCCAGGTCTCTGTGGAGAGGTCTGCTGTTAATCTGATCTTTCTCCCCAAAATAATTTAGGGATCTCTTGTCTCTTGCTGCTTTAAGGATCTTCTCTTTATCTTTGGAATTTGCAAGCTTTACTATTAAATGTCGAGATGTTGAATGGTGTTTATTGATTTTAGGGGGGATCTCTCTATCTCCTGGATCTGCATGCCTGTTTCCCTTCCCAGATTAGGAAAGTTTTCAGCTATGATTTGTTCAAATACACGTTCTGGACCTCTTTCCCTTTCGGTGCCCTCGGGAACCCCAATTAAATGTAGGTTTTTCTTCCTCAGGCTGTCATTTATTTCCCTTAATCTATCCTCATGGTCTTTTAATTGTTTGTCTCTTTTTTCCTCAGTTTCCCTCTTTGCCAACAACTTGTCTTCTATGTCACTCACTCGTTCTTCCACCTCGGTAACCCTCGTCGTTAGGACTTCTAGTTTGGATTGCATCTCATTCAATTGATTTTTAATTTCTGCCTGATTAGATCTAAATTCTGCAATCATGAAGTCTCTTGAGTCCTTTTTGCGCTTTTTTCTAGAGCCACCAGTAGCTGTATAATAGTGCTTCTGAATTGGCTTTCTGACATTGAATTGTAATCCAGATTTTGTAACTGTGGGAGAGAGGACTGTTTCTGATTCTTTCTTTTGAGGTGAGGTTTTCCTTCTAGTCATTTAGGTCAGTGCAGAGTGGCCAAAAGCAAGGTGTTTTGGGAAAAGGAGAAAAAGAGACTAGAGAAAGAAGGTAAGAAAAGAGAAATAGAAAAAAGGAAGATAAAAAAGAAAAAAAAAACAGAAGAAAATGAAAGAAAAAGAAAGAAAGGAAAAAAAAAGGGTGGGAGAAGCAAACAGAAATAAAAAAAAATCCACGGGGATTATCTTCTGATTCTGTGTACTTTAAGTCCCTTGATGTCCCCTGGAACTTGTCCGTCTAGCTGGTCTTCTGGGGGAGGGGCCTGTTGTGCTGATTTTCTGGTGTTAGCACTTGGGGGAGCTGCTCTGGCCCCTGCCTGGTGCAGGGCTCAGTGCGGGTTGTTTACCCAGTGAGGCCCCAGGAGGAACAACCCCAGTGGCTGCAGTAGCTCTGGAGCCCTGGAGTCAGCCCCCATAGTAACTCCAGAGCTCTCCGTCTGCAGGGCCTGGAGGCTCCGGGGCGGGGCCGCTGATCTGCTCAGTTCCAGGCAGGAGCGTCCTTGCTGTCCTGGGCCCTCCCGGCCTCTGCCAGTCCCAGGGGAGGCCGGATCCTGGGCTGTGTCCCGGCGCCCTGTGCCCGGGTTTGCGCTGTTGGATTCGCGCTCCCGCCCCGCAGCCCCCTCCGCGGAGCCACCCTCGAGCCCCTCCGAGCTGCTCCGGGTCCCGCCGTGCGCGCTGCAGCCCTTAGGGAGCTCGGCGCACTCTCCCGGGGCGCAGGTGCTGTTAGTGTCCCCGGGAGCCCGAGGGCATCCCCGCCCTCCTGGGTCCTGCTCTAACTCCCTGCGAGCCCCTTTCCGCCCGGGAAGGTCGGTGCAGCTCCTGCTCCTCCGGGACGGGGCTCTCCTGTCCTGGGGACACTGGCCCTGGCCTCAGCCCGGCTCCTCGCGGGGCCCCTCCCCCTTGGATGCCGTTTTTGTCTTTCTTTTTTCTCCATCTTCCTACATTGATACTGAACTCTTCTCACTGTAGCATTCCAGCTGGTCTTTCTTTAAATCTCAGGCCGAATTCATAGGTTTTCAGTAATACTTGAAGGTTATCTAGGTAATTTGGTGGGGACAGGTGACTTAGGAACCTTACTCTTCTGCCATCTTGCCCCTCCTTCTCTAACCGGAAATTTTCCTTTTATCTTTTCTGGAACACCTTGAGAAAAATAACTATTACATCTTTTCTACATGTTTGGTAGAATTCACCTATGAACTCTTCCTGTCCTGGAATTTTGCTTGTTGTGATATTTTTTTTGTTGGGATATTTTTAATTACTGATTCAATTTCTTTGCTGCTTGTTAGTATGCTTAGATTTTCTTTGTCTTCCTGTTTTTGTTTTGGTGGTTTAATTTTCTATGTCTTTATCTATTTCTTCCTGATTGTCCAATCTGTTAGCATACAGTTTTTCTTAATATTCTATTATAATTTTATTTCTTGGTGTTGCTTATTATTTATTCTCTTGTACTTGTGATTTTATTTATTTGAACTTTTCTTCTTGAGAAGTCTGGCTAGGGGTTTATCATATTTATTGCTTTGTTTCTAATGAAATTGGTTTCATGATTGGTCTGTTTTATCATTTTTGTCTGTGATTGTTTTAGTTTCTATACCTTTTATTTCTGCCCTAATTTTTATTAGTATCTTATGATAGTTTTAGGTTCTTTACTTTTTAAAATTTATTTTTTACTTTATTTTATTTTATTATTATTATTATTATTATTATTATTATTATTATTTAGAAAGAGACAGTGAGAGAGAGAACAGAAATGGAGGTGGAGGGGCAGAGGGAGAAAAAATCTTAAGTAGACTACCTATTGAGCATGGATCCTGACATGGAGCTCCATCTCATGACCCTGAGATCATGACTTGATGAAATCAGGACTCGGATGCTTAAAGACTGACCCATCCAGGCACCCAGACATTCAAAGTGATTATTTTTTATAAGATTTTATTCATTTATTCATGAGAGACACAGAGAGAGAGGCAGAGGCACAGGCAGAGGGAGAAGCAGGCTCCATGCAGGGAGCCCGATGCAGAACTCGATTCCAGGATTCCAGGATCACTCCCTAAGCCGAAGGCAGATGCTCAACCACAGAGCCACCCAGGTGTCCCATTCAAAGTGATTATTGTTAGATATGTATTTATCGTCATTTTGTTATTTTTTACTGTTGTTCGTTTTAAAACTCCTTTAGGGATGCCTGAATTTTTTTCTTAAATAAACATTGGGGTCCATGTGTCCCTTTGAACTACTATTTTTGTACACTTTGGATAAATACCTACTAGTGCAATTGCTGGGCCATAGGGTAGCTCTATTTTTAACTCTTTGAGGAACCTCCACACTGTTTTCCAGAGTGACAGAACATGAGAGACTTCTAACTCTGGGAAATGAGTAAAAGGTAGTGGAAGGGGAGGTGGGGGTCGGGGCGGGGGTGATTGGGTGACAGGCACCAAGGCGGGCACTTGATGGGATGAGCACTGGGTGTTATGCTATATGTTGGCAAATCAAACTCCACTAAAAAACATTCAAAAAATAGTTTTTCTATTTTTAAGGATAAATCAGCCTTAAAAAAAGAGAAGTACATAAAAAGAAGGCAGCTTTTTTGCATGTAGCCTTGAAGCTAGAAAATGAATGTGAACACTCTACTCCTAGGGAAATTCTAATAAAAACAAGAAGAATGGGAGGGGCAGCAGGATGGCGGAAGAGTAGGGACCCCAAATCAGCTGTCCCCACCAAATTACCTAGATAACCTTCAAATCATCCTGAAAATCCACGAATTAGGCCTGAATTTTATGGTAAACTAATATTTGATAAAGGAGGAAAGACTATCCATTGGAAGAAAGACAGTCTCTTCAATAAATGGTGCTGGGAAAATTGGTCATCCACATGCAGAAGAATGAAACTAGACCACTCTCTTGTACCAGACACAAAGATAAACTCAAAATGGATGGAAGATCTAAATGTGAGACAAGATTCCATCAAAATCCAGCGAGAACACAGGCAACACCCTTTTTGAACTCAGCCACAGTAACTTCTTGCAAGATACATCCACGAATGCAAAAGAAGCAAAAGCAAAAATGAACTATTGGGACTTCATCAAGATAAGAAGCTTTTGCACAGCAAAGGATACAGTCAACAAAACTAAAAGACAACCTACAGCATGGGAGAAGATATTTGCAAAGGACGTATCAGATAAAGGGCTAGTTTCCAAGATCTATAAAGAACTTCTTAAACTCAACACCAAAGAAACAAACAATCTAATCATGAAATGGGAAAAGACATGACCAGAAATCTAAAGGGGAAGACATAGACATAGCCAACATGCACATGAGAAAATCCTCCGCATCACTTGCCATCAGGGAAATACAAATCAAAACCACAATGAGATTCCACCTCACACCAGTGACACTGGGGAAAATTAACAAGGCAGGAAACAACAAATGTTGGAGAGGATGCGGAGAAAAGGGAACCCTCATACACTGTGGTGGGAATGTGAACTGGTGCAGCCACTCTGGAAAACTGTGTGGAGGTTCCTCAAAGAGTTAAAAATAGACCTGCCCTTCGACCCAGCAATTGCACTGCTGGGGATTTACCCCAAAGATACAGATGGAATGAAACGCTTGGATACCTGCACCCTGATGTTCATAGCAGCAATGTCCACAATAGCCAAACTTTGGAAGGAGCCTCGGTGTCCATCGAAAGATGAATGGATAAAGAAGATGTGGTTTATGTATACAATGGAATATTACTCAGCTATTAGAAATGACTAATACCCACCATTTGCTTCAACGTGGATGAAACTGGAGGGTATTATGCTGAGTGAAGTAAGTCAATCGGAGAAGAACAAACATTATATGGTGTCATTCATTTGGGGAATATAAATAATAGTGAAAGGGAATAGAAGGGAAGGGAGAAGAAATGGGTAGGAAATATCAGAAAGGGAGACAGAACATGAGAGACTCTTAACTCTGGGAAACGAACTAGGGGTGGTGGAAGGGGAGCAGGGTGGGGGGTGGGGGTGAATGTGTGACGGGCACTGAGGGGGGCACTTGATGGGATGAGCACTGGGTGTTATTCTGTATTTTGGCAATTTGAACACCAATAAAAAATAAATTTATTATTAAAAAACTAAAAACAAATTTAGCCCCAGTCGCCTAATGGATACGGCACTGGCCTCCTAAAACAAATTTATTTTCCATTACATATTTCCAAATGAAGGCAAAGAAAAGATGTAATACAAAGATGGAAAATGATACAACTGTAAGACCGAACAAAAGAAAGGTTCACTTGGTGGCTCAGTGGATTGGCCCCTGCCTTCCGCCCAGGGTGTGATCCTGGAGTCCTGGGATTGAGTCCCATGTCGAGCTCCTTGCATGGGGCCTGCCTTCTGCTTGTGTCTCTGCCTCTCCCTCTCTCTCTGTGTCTTTCATGAATAAAATCTGTAATGAATAAAATCTTTTAAAAAAAAAGAAAGCTGGCACCATTATTCTACAATACATAGGAAATAAGGCAAACGGCACTTTCTTTCTTAAAGAAGAAACTTTCATAGTGACAGAGGGACATTTCCACCACAAATGTATCATAAAACAAACTTTCTGTGCACCTTACAGTTTCAATGTAGATATGTGACTTCATGTGACAGATGTAAAAAGAGAATGTGACAATGGGTGGTATTTTAAGTAAAAAATCCAGATGACAGAACAGTCAGAAATGCCAACAGAGCAAAGATCAGGGGAAGCAAACTGGCAGAGACCCATCCTGCTTACCTCCTCCTTCCTCCCCTGAGCCTTAGAGCCTCTGCCTACCCCTTCCTTGTGGCAGAGGCAAATGGTACTAGTTGGCTTGCAGCAGTGTCTTTGCTGGCCCAACTTAGCTCAGTATCCCAGAGAAGACCCTTGTACACTAAATTTTTAAATTTAGGTTATCCTGGTCCACTGTCCAGTCACTCATAGCATCTGGAACTGTCACATATTTTAAGGTATTTATTCAAAGTGACATATTGACAATAATTTTCGGAACTGTAAGAGGAAGTGGGCCATTTACTTTCAAAAATACTACCAGAGAAAGTTACGTCCACTAGTTCAGCAGCAAACACTCTTTAAAGTCTAAGTGTTGAGTTTCTAGTTGGCCATGTAACTACTATTACATATAATCCATTCCCATTCCTTCCTTTCTTTTTTGACATACTTGGCTAATATTTAGGAATGCCATGTTTCTTATAAACATTAAATAGGAACTTAGATCACTGCCTGGCCATTTTAAAAGACTGTTGAAAATGATCTAATATCACCTGTGTGCTTTTTCTCTGAGATAAACAAATAGAGGCAAGAAACCTATGTGGTAAACATGAAATTTCTGCTTGAATTCCAATGGACATTGGAAATCGTGAGGGTATTGTATAGAGACACAGAGATGTTTCCTTGTGAGTAAATTACATACATAAGTTGCATTTCTGTATGAAAGTGCATAAAAACATCAAAACAATGGAAAGAACAGATTTTTCAAATCATTTGATTCAATTCAGAAATAAATTTAGCTAAGGAGCTTGTTATATTTGTTAGAACCGAACGATACATAATAGTTTATTCACAGACTTCCTCTCCCTCACACTGTAGAGGACTAAATGAACTTTTATGACCTTTGTTCTGACCTGTGCCTTTGAATCCATTCCCTGCCACTCCTTCCTATGCCTGTTTTTTTTTTATTGAGAAAGAGGTTTTCATTGACCTGGTAGATACAATTGCTTTTATTTTTTTATTTTTATTTTTTTAAATAATAAATTTATTTTTTATTGGTGTTCAATTTGCCAACATACAGAATAACACCCAGTGCTCATCCCGTCAAGTGCTCCCCTCAGTGCCCGTCACCCAGTCATCCCCACCCCCCGCCCTCCTCCCCTTCCACCACCCCTAGTTCGTTTCCCAGAGTTAGGAGTCTTCCATGTTCTGTCTCCCTTTCTGATATTTCCTACCCATTTCTTCTCCGTTCCCCTTTATAACAATATCTATTGTTATATCTGAGCTTTGAATACATTTTATCTCTGTTAGACATTCCCAGGATCTCTCTTACTCACTTTTTTTACTCTGTGAAGTTACTATCTTGGGATACAACTTGGTGTTACAGAGAAATGATGATGCATCGTAATTTTTTAAAAAATATTTTATTATTATTTATTCATGAAAGAGAGAGTGGCAGAGACACAGGCAGAGAGAGAAGCAGGCTCCTTGCAGGGAGCCCCATGTGGGACTTGATCCCAGGACCCCAGGAACATGCCCTGGGCTGAAGACAGACATTCAATCTCTGAGCCATCAAGGTGTTCCAGATGCATTGTAATTAGGAATCAGTTCCATGTTTTAATTCTCTCCTGAGATCCATATTAACCTAGCTGTGAGAAACTCAGTCTGGATGCTATCCCCTTAGGCCCCTTGTTTTTGAGTCAGGAAACATTGTGATTGATCTTAAGTATAATTAATAATACTTAGGCAGACATAAAAGCAGTCTGTTGACTGCAATTGAAAAGAACTATTATCTTTATTTTCAAAATTTTCTAGTAATTTAACACAGGTCACTGTTCAAACGTGATACCCTGCAAAGAATTAGCGTGAGTATTTGTAGATGTTCTGTCTAATTTTTATAGTTACAATGAAATTATTATGTCCTAGGTAGAAATATGTTTGAACCAAGTAACTTATGTTCTTTTTTATGTATATTACAAGGAAAAAATATCCATCCATGTAGTATAATTCAGTCCAAAAGAGGGGATACTAATTTGATTATAAATGTATTTATATTGTCTGTCTTCTTCTTCTTGTTTTTCATATTTAATGTAATATGCATGAAATGGAGTTTAGAACAAAGTCAACCAAATTTAGGTACTAATATACCATTACTGGTGTGGGAGGAATACTTAATACATCTGGAATATCTTTAATTTTTTTAGAATTTCTCACTTTAATTAACATCAAGATTTAATTAGCAAGATTGTTTAAGGTGGGTTTTCAAGACCTCTCAATGTATCAAAATGATCTAGGCTACTTTAAAAATATTTCAGAAATGTGACTTTATTTGATGTGTACATTACACCCATCATATACAAGAATCTGTGATAGACTCTTATTTTGTACGATTCTATGGTTTATTAACAGTTTTCAAGCACACAACTCATTACTATAGGAGAACTTAGAATCCAGTTGATTGTTTGCAGAAGAGTTTGTTCAGTGGTCCCATTTCTTCCCTCCTACTCCATGCAAAAGCTTCCCAATTGTATTGTGCCTCTGCGATAGACTTAATGAAGGAGAATGAGGAATTTGAAGTTGAATTTGCAAAATTACATTTTCCCAAAATTGGAAAATGAAATGCTTTGCAAGTAAATGTGTGGCTTAGAATGTCAGGAATAGGCATTGCACTGGCTTCTGGTGTTCCAGGGTGACCACCTGAGCCAGTTTGCTTGAGACAGTGTTTCCTAAGACATGAGATCTCAGTGGCAAAACAGGGGCAGTCCCAGGCTAAGCAAGATACTTTATTACCCTGCTGAGAGTAGGGCCATAATGTGTACCCCATTATTTACACAGTCCTCTAACTCTCACCAGTTTCTATCTTTTTGCAGTGAATTCCATTTCCCATCACACTGAGCTTTCATTATTGCTTCTCCTTGTTATGTTAAAAATCTTTGAAAATTGAAAAGTGGCCATTTCATCTCTTTTCCACATGCTTTGTTCAGGGAGAATAAAACATTCTTGAATTAGAAACACCACCGAAACTTTGCTGATGGGAAGTGGCCTAAAATGAAAAGGCATTCAGGAATGGGAGCACCTACAGTACAGTGTGGCACCCAGGTCCTGTCAGACAGGGTGGCTGCTCTGGTGAGTTCCAAACTACTTACCTTAAGCAGGGCAGGACATTTAAAATTTCATTGATATTGTTCATGTCAGTAATAGAGACAAAGACATTTGAAAACACTGATCATGATGATGATCTAATTGATAACCCAGCAGAAGATACTGTGCCCTGAGATTTGCATCAGGATAACATGATCTCATAAATCACAACATGAGCAAGTTCCCTCATTGGATTTCCTGGATTCAGATCTCCATGTCACCAGTGTCTGATTGTATAACAATGAGCAAGTCTCTTAACTGTAACAAACTTTGTATGATAGACTTCATGATATTTAAAATTTTGACAGTAACATTCATCCTTTTTAACTAATCTTGTTCTCAGGATTAAACAAAATAGCAGAATAAATAACATATAAATAAAACATCAATATGAACTTCTGATAAATGATCTGAGCCCTAAGAGTCAGCAAACACAAAACGACCTCAATTGTCTCTAGGAAGAGGTTCATGATGCTCACTTGTCACAGTGCCTGCATCCTGTCAAATGAGTAAAATTAACTTGCCTAAATTATTTCTACACATGGTTTTATTTACTATATGAATTTCATTTTATTCCAGTGACTAGTTATTACAAGCAGATTTTATGTTAAATATAATTAAATGGATATTTTTCTACAAACCAATCAGTGCTTGAAACCAGAGCCTCAGCTAAAAATGAATGACAATTCTGTTACATTCTATGTTACCTTTAGGGCTATCTTTCTAAAACTTGGGGGGAAAACATATAACTCCTCTCAGAAATTTCCAAATTATCCTTTATGCTTATAGAAGAACACAAGAAGTTATTATAATAATCCGAACAAGCCCTATCCATTTGCATTCCACAGAAATTCTGTACAAACTGTCATTGTATTCTAGTGAAACTACTTGCATTTCTCAGTTACATTATGCTTGTTATTTTTGCTTGGAAATTATTATCCCTTTTCTTTTATCGTTCCTTTGACATTCACTGAAAATTGCTCACATTTCCAGAATAATACTAAATTCAATGTTTTGATTAAATTTTCCATGATCCTGCCCAAGATGAAATTACTTGTGCTATGTTACTACACAAAATTGTTTTATATCTATAATTTCCCCATAATCTCAATGCATGTTGATTGTTTTATCATTATCCCTGAGAAAATTGAGGACATATATTGCATTTGCTACATCATTTTAATTAAATATAATAGCATAATAACTAGTATGAAGTGTGAGCTCTAAATATTTATTAAAGTCATCTTAATGATAATCACATTTCTTTATTTCTTTCTTCTTTCTTCTTTCTTTCTCTTTCTTTCTTTCTTTCTTTCTTTCATCTTTCCTTATTTTAATACTTTTTCCTTTAGTTTTTTTTTTGATTGGAGTTCAATTTGCCAAAATAAGCATAACACCCAGTGCTCATCCCAACAAGTGCCCACTTCAGTGCCCGTCACCCAGTCACCCACACCCCCGGCCCACCACCCTTTCCACCACCCCTAGTGCCTTTCCCAGAGTTAGGAGTCTCTCATGTTCTGTCTCCCTCTTTGATATTTCCCACTCATTTTTTCTCCTCTCCCCTTTATTCCCTTTCATTATTTTTTATATTCCCCAAATGAATGAGATCGTAAAATATTTATTCTTCTCTGATTGACTTATTTCACTCAGCATAATACCCTCCAGGTCCATCCACGTCGAAGCAAATGGTGGGTATTTGTCGTTTCTTTTTTTATTTTTATTTTTTAAAATAAATTTATTTTTTATTGGTGTTCAATAGTCAACATATCAAATAACACCCAGTGCTCATCCCGTCAAGTGCCCACCTCAGTACCCATCACCCAGTCACCTCCACTTCCCACCCACCTCCCCTTCCACTACCCCTAGTTAGTTCCCAGAGTTAGGAGTCTTTCATTTTCTGTCTCCTTTTCGGATATTTCCCACTTATATTTCCTCCTTTCCCCTTTATTCCCTTTCACTATTTTTTTTATTTCCCAAATGAATGAGACCATATAATGTTTGTCCTTCTCCGATTGACTTATTTCACTCAGCATAATAACCTCCAGTTCCATCCAAGTCGAAGCAAATGGTGGGTATTTGTCCTTTCTAATGGCTGAGTAATACTCCATTGCATACATAAACCACATCTTCTTTATCCATTCATCATTCGATGGACACCGAGGCTCCTTCCACAGTTTGGCTAAGTGGATATTGCTGGTATAACTATCGGGATGCAGGTGTTCCGGCATTTCATTGCATCTGTATCTCTGGGGTAAATCCCCAGCAGTGCAATTGCTGGGTCGTAGGGCAGATCGATATTTACCTCTTTGAGGAACCTCCACACAGTTTTCCAGAGTGACTGCACCAGTTCACTGGTTTGGTTTATTCCTAGGTATCTTATGCTTTTGGGTGCATTGTAAATGGGATTGACTCCTTAATTTCTTTTTCTTCAGTCTCATTGTTAGTGTCTAGAAAGCCATTGACTTCTGGGCATTGATCTTGTATCCTGCCATGCTGCCAAATTGCTGTATGAGTTCTAGAATCTTGGGGTGAGTCTTTGGGGTTTTCTATTTACAGTATCAGGTCATCTGCAAAGAGGGGGAGTTTGACTTCTTCTTTGCCAATTTGAATGCCTTTAATTTCTTTTTTGTTGCCTGATTGTTGAGTCTAGGACTTCTAGTACTATGTTGAATAACAGTGGTGAGAGTGGACATCCCTGTCTTTTTCCTGATCTTAGGGGAAAGGCTCCCACTTTTTCCCCATTGAGAATGATTTTTGCCATGGGCTTTTCATAGATGGGTTTTAAAATGCAGAAAAATCTACCCTCTACCCCTACACTCTGAAGAGCTTTAATCAGGAATGGATGCTGTATTTTGTCAAATGCTTTCTCTGCATCTATTGAGAGGATCCTATGACTCTTGTTTTTTAATTTAATTTTATCTTTTTATTTTTTTAATAGTAAATTTATTTTTTATTGGTGTTCAATTTGCCAACATACAGAATAACAACCAGTGCTCATCCCGTCAAGTGCCAACCTCAGTGCCCGTCACCCATTCACCCCACCGTCCGCCCTCCTCCCCTTCCACCACCCCTAGTTCGTTTCCCAGAGTTAGGAGTCTTCATGTTCTGTCTCCCTTTCTGATATTTCCTACCATTTCTTTTCCCTTCCCTCTTATTCCCTTTCACTATTATTTATATTCCCCAAATGAATGACACCATATAATGTTTGTCCTTCTCTGATTGACTCATTTCACTCAGCATAATACCCATCCACGTTGAAGAAAATGGTGGGTATTTGTCATTTCTAATGGCTGAGTAATATTCCATTGTATACAAAAACCACATCGTCTTTATCCATTAATATTTCAATGGACACCGAGGCTCCTTCCGCAGTTTGGCTATAGTGGACATTGCTGCTAGAAACATCGGGGTGCAGGTGTCCCGGCGTTTCATTGCATCTGAACTTTGGGGTAAATCCCCAACAGTGCAATTGCTGGGTCGTCGGTCAGGTCTATTTTTAACTCTTTGAGGAACCTCCTCACAATTTTCCAGAGTGGCTGCACCAGTTCACATTCCCACCAACAGTGTAAGAGGGTTCCCTTTTCTCCCCATCCTCTCCAACATTTGTGGTTTCTTACCATGTTAATTATCCCCATTCTCACTGGTGTGAGGTGGTATCTCATTGTGGTTTTGATTTCTATTTCCCTGATGGCAAGTGATGCGAAGGATTTTCTCATGTGCATGTTGGCCATGTCTATGTCTTCCTCTGTGAGATTTCTGTTCATGTCTTTTGCCCATTTCATGATTGGATTGTTTGTTTCTTTGGTGTTGAGTTTAATAAGTTCTTTAGAGATCTTGGAAACTAACCCTTTATCTGATAGGTCATTTGCAAATATCTTCCCCCATTCTGTAGGTTCTCTTTTAGTTTTGTGGACAGTTTCTTTTGCTGTGCAAAAGCTTCTTATCTTGATGAAGTCCCAATAGTTCATTTTTGCTTTTGTTTCTCTTGCCTTCATGGATGTATCTTGCAAGAGTTACTGTGGCCAAGTTTAAAAAGGGTGTTGCCTGTGTTCCCCTCTAGCATTTTGATGGAAACCATTTTGAGTTGATCTTTGTGTATGGTGGAAGAGAGTGGTCTAGTTTCATTCTTCTGCATGTGGATGTCCAATTTTCCCAGCACCATTTATTGAAGACACTGTTTTTCTTCCAGTGGATAGTCTTTCCTCCTTTATCGAATATTAGTTGAGCATAAAGTTGAGGGTCCACTTCTGGATTCTCTATTCTGTTCCATTGATCTATGTGTCTGTTTTTGTGCCAGTGACACACTGTCTTGATGACCACAGCTTTGTAGTACAACCTGAAATCCGGCACTGTGATGCCCCCAGCTATGTTTTTTTTTTTTTAATTCCCCTGGCTATTCGGGGTCTTTTCTGATTCCACACAAATATTAAGATGACTTGTTCTACCTCTCTGAAGAAAGTCCATGGTATTTTGATAGGGATTGCATTAAACGTGTAAATCTCCCTGGGCAACATTGACATTTTCACAATATTAAATCTGCCAATCCATGAGCATAGAATATTTTTCCATCTCTTTGAGGCTTCCTCAATTTCTTTCAGAAGTGTTCTATAGTTTTTAGGGTAAGGATCCTTTACCTCTTTGGTTCGGTTTATTCCTAGGTATCTTATGCTTTTGGGTGCAATTGTAAATGGGATTGACTCCTTAATTTCTGTTTCTTCACTCTCATTGTTAGTGTATAGAAATGCCACTGACTTCTGGGCATTGATTTTGCATCCTGCCACGCTGCCAAATTGCTGAATGAGTTTTAGCAATCTTGGGGTAGAGGCTTTGGGTTTTCTATGTAGAGTATCAAGTCATTGGTGAAGAGGGAGAGTTTGACTTCTTCTTTGCCAATTTGAATGCCTTTAATGTCTTTTTGTTGTCTGATTGCTGAGGCTAGGACTTCCAGTACTATGTTGAATAGCAGTGGTGAGAGTGGACATCCCTGTCTTGTTCCTGATCTTAGGGGAAAGGCTCCCAGTGCTTCCACATTGAGAATGATATTTGCTGTGGGCTTTTTGGAGATGGCATTCAGATGTTGAGGAATGTTCCCTCTATCCCTACACTCTGAAGAGTTTTGATCTGGAATGGATGGTGTATTTTGTCAAATATTTTTTCTGCATCTATTGAGAGGATCATATGATTCTTGGTTTTTCTCTTGCTGTTATGATGAATCACATTGATTGTTTTACTAGTGTTCAACCAGCCTTGTGTCCCAGGGATAAATCCTACTTGGTCATAGTGAATAATTTTCTTAATGTATTGTTAGATCCTATTGGCTAGTATCTTGCTGAGAATTTTTGCATCCATATTCATCAGGGATATTGGTCTGTAATTCTCCTTTTTGGTGGGGTCTTTGTCTGATTTTGGAATTAAGATGATGCTGGTCTCATAGAACGAATTTGGAAGTAGTCCATCTCTTTCTATCTTTCCAAAGAGCTTTAGTAGAATAGGTATGGTTTCTTCTTTAAACTTTTGATAGAATTCCCCTGGGAAGCCATCTGGCCCTGGACTCTTGTGTCTTGGGAGGTTTTTGATGACTGTTTCAATTTCCTCCCTGGTTATTGGCCTGTTCAGGTTTTCTATTTCTTCCTGTTCCAGTTTTGGTAGTTTGTGGCTTTCCAGGAATGTGTCCACTTCTTCTAGATTGCCTAATTTATTGGCGTATAATTGTTAATAATACGTTTTTAAAATGGTTCGTATTTCCTTGCTGTTGGTAGTCATCTCTCCTTTCTCATTCATGATTTTATTAATTTGAGTCTTTTCTCTCTTCTTTTTAATAAGGCTGCCTAATGGTTTATCTATCTCATTAATTCTTTCAAAGAACCTGGTTTTGTTGATCTGTTCCACAGTTCTTCTGGTCTCTATTTCGTTGAGTTCTGCTCCAATCTTTATTAACTCTCTTCTTGTGCTGGGTGTAGGATCTATTTGCTGTTTTTTTCTCTAGCTCCTTTATGTGTAAGGTTAGCTTTTGTATTTGAGTTCTTTCCAGTTTTTGGATGGATGCTTGTATTGTTATGTATTTCCTCCTCAGGACTGCTTTTGCTGCATCCCAAAGATTTTGTATGGTTGTATCTTCATTCTCATTAGTTTCCATGAATCTTTTTAATTCTTCCTTAATTTCCTGGTTGACCCTTTCATCTTTTAGCAGGATGGTCCTTAACCTCCTCGTGTTTGAAGTCCTTCCAAACTTCTTGTTGTGATTTAGTTCTAATTTCAAGGCATTATGGGGTGAGAATCTGCAGGGGACGATCCCCATCTTTTGGTATCGGTTCAGTCCTGATTTGTGACCCAGCAAGTGGTCTATTCTGGAGAAAGTTCCATGTACACTTGAGAAGAATATGTATTCATATTCTTTTTGCATTTGGATGTAAAGTTCTGTAGCTATCTTTGAAATCCATCTGGTCCAGTCTATCATTTAAAGCTCTTGTTTTTTGGAGATGTTGTGCCTAGAAGACCTATCGAGTATAGAAAGTGCTATCTTGAAGTCACCAATTATTAGTGTTTATTATCTAATATGTCTTAAATTAACTTTGGTTATTAATTGATATATTTGTCAGCTCCCACATTCGGGGCATATATATTGAGGATTGTTAAGTCCTCTTGTTGGATAGATCCTTTAAGTATGATATATTGTCCCTCTTTATCTTTCACTATAGTCTTCGGGGTAAATTTTAGTTTATCTGATATAAGGATGGCTACTCCTGCTTTCTTTTGAGGACCGTTTGAATGGCAAATGGTTCTCCAATCTTTTATTTTCAGGGTGTAGGTGTCCTTCTGTCTAAAATGAGTCTCTTGTAGACAGCAAATAGATGGGTCCTGCTTTTTTATCGTCTGACACCCTGTGCCTTTTGATGGGGTCATTAAACTCATTCATGCTCAGAATTACTATTGAAAGATATGAGTTTAGTGTCATCATGATACCTATTCAGTTCCTCTTTTTGTGAATTTTTCCATTGCAGTTTTTCTTAAAGGGGAATTTAAGAGTCCCCCTTAAAATTTCTTTTAGACCTGGTTTGGTGGTTACATATTCTTTCAGTTCCTGCCTGTCCTGGAAGCTCTTCATCTCTCCTTCTATTCTGATTGAGAACCTTGTTGGATAATGTATTCTTGGTTGCATGTTTTTCTCATTTAGGACCCTGAATATATCGTGCCAGCCCTTTCTGGCCTGCCAGGTGTCTGTGGAGTGGTCTCCTGTTAACCGAAAACTTCTCCCCATATAAGTTAGGGATTTTTTGTCTCTTGTTGCTTTAAGGATCTTCTCTTTTTCTTCTTTGGAATTTGCAAGCTTAACTATTAAATGTCGAGGTGTTGATCGGTTTTTATTGATTTTTAGGGGGGGAATCTCTCTATTTCCTGGATCTGAATGCCAGTTTCCCTTCCCAGATTAGGAAAGTTCTCAGCTATTTTTTGTTCAAATACATATTCTGGACTTCTGTCCCTTTTGGTGCCCCTGGGAATCCCAATTAAATGTAGATTTTTCTTCTGAGGCTGTCAGTTATTTCCCTTAACCTATACTCCTGATCTTTTCTTTTTCTTTTTTTTCTTCAGTTTCCTTCCTTACCATAATCTTGTCTTTCTTCTCTGTCACTTGCTCGTTCTTCTGCCTCATTAACCCTCATCGTTAGAACCTCCAGTTTGGATTGCATCTCATTTAATTGATTTTTAATTTTGTTCTGTTTAGATCTAAATTCTGAACTCATGAAGTCTCTTGAATCCTTTTTGATTTTTTCTAGAGCCACTAGTAGCTTTATAATTGTGCTTTTAAATTGGCTTTCTGACTTTGAATTGCAATCCAAATTTTTTCACTCTATGGGAGAGAGGACTGTTTCTGATTCTTTCTATTGAGGTGAGTTTTTCCTTCTAGTCATTTTGCTCAGTGGATTGGCCAAAAACAAGTTGTACTGAAAAAAGGAGAAAAAGAAAGATGAGAAAAAAGGGAAAAAAAATAAAGGAGAAGGACAAAAAGAAAAAAAAGGGGATGGAGGAAGCAAACCGAAAACAAAAAACAGAGGGCAGTATCCTCTGATTATATGTACTCTAAATCCCTGGACTTCTGCTGGTGCTTTCCAGTGCTGTTTGGTCAATAATTTGTTTTTCTCCTGTTCGTCTAGCTGGTCCTCTGGGGGCGGGGCCTGCTGTGCTGATTCTCAGGTTATTGAAATTAAATTCTCATTTAATTAAATGAATCACATTTAAGTCTCAGCTTCTCAGCTCCCTGCCTGGAGCACGGTTCAGTGGGAGTTGTTTATCCTGTTTATCCTGTGATGCCACTGTGAAGCTCAGCGGGGGTTGTTTATCCTGTGAGGCCCCTGGAGGAACAGCAACAGTGGTGGGGGCCAGCTCTCCAGCCCCGGAGTCAGCTCTTCCAGTTACTATTGCAGCTCCCAGTCCGCAGGGGCCTGGATGCTCCGGGGCAGGGGCTGCTGATCTGCACAGCTCGGGGTCACCCAGCGGCAGGAGAATCTTTGCTGTCCTAGGCCCTCCTGGTTTCTGTCTGTCCCAGGGGGAGCACAGGATCTTGGGCTGTGTTCCCCGGGCTCTGGGCTCTGAGGCTTGCTTCACTGGGTCACGCTCCCAGGCTGTCCTGACCTCTCCTCGCGCAGAGCCACCGCTGAACTCCTCCCTGGCCGCCACTGGGCGGCCCTTTAGGGAGCTTGGCCACCAGGTGTGGTGCGCTCTCCCCGGGGCGCAGGTGTCTGTTAGTGTCCCAGGGATCCTGAGTGCATACCCGCGTGCCTCCTTGGATCCTGCTCCAACTCCCTGCAGCGTCTTTCCTTCTGGGAAGATTGGTGAAGCTCCTGCTTCTCTGGGACGTGGCTTTCCTGTTCTGGGTGCTCTCGCTGCAGGGCCTTAGCTGCTCCTCGCAGGCCCCTCCCCTTTGGATGCTTTTTTATTTATTTCTTTTTTTCCCGTCTTCCTACCTTGATAGAAGCGCGAACTCTTCTCACTGTAGCATTCCAGCTGTTCTCACTTTAAATCTCAAGCTGAATTCGTAGGTTTTCATGATGATTTGAAAGTCTCAGGATGATTGAAAGTAATGATTTGAAAGTATTTATATTTGAGTGTATCTGGTGGGGACAGGTGGCTTGGGGACCCTACTCCTCCGCCATCTTGCCAGTCTTCTCTGATAATCACATTTAATTGAAGTAGCTTTTATGTTGTCTTAACACAATGTACTTAATCTTTCATTGTAATAATTATTCAATAATTTCAAATGTAGTACTGGAATTTCTCCTATTAAGCATTAAAAATAGCCTCTTAATTATTTTTTTTAAATTTTTTTATTGGAGTTCCATTTGCCAAAATATAGCATGCCTCGTAATTAATTTACAGATTCCAACTGTTAAAACTATGATTTTTTTTAAAGATAAAAAGACTAGTTTGGATTCCAAATAATAATCATTATCACATTTAATTGGCAGTTCAGTGAGGAATAAGAATTGGGCTAAGGCTTTGCATTCACTGTTTAATCCATAGAGCAACTCAAAATTTACTACTGTTTTTATTTTCCAGTAAACTAATGAGGATAGACAAAACTCAGAAAATGTACTTTGAAAATGCAATGTTAGCAACAAATGTGTAGAATCAAGACTTATGCTCTATGTATTAATATATTTCTAATTAATTTCACTGATTTTTATACTTCCAAATTTAAATCAATAGAAAATATGAGGTAGATTAAACATAACTAAAGCAATATAAATAATTTGAGATGAAAGGAACAGAAAAGGACATGACCAAGAGTCAATGACTTTTATCTTATAAAACCTAGAGAAATATGTTTCCCTGTTGATTTGAGCAGGCCTGGCTTGATTGATTGATTTAATGTATTCTGTGGCCTTTTAGGGTTGAAGATAGCATACAAACCAGGCATTCATCACTTGCAGAGTATCAATAGAAACCACTGACAACACATTAGACTCCTCTGGATTGATGATGGTATCTATCTGTTTCTGCTCCAAGTCAATAATCCATATTCTGAACTAAGCTATTATAGTCAATATACAGCTTCTTCTCTCTGTGAACTGCATGATGGTCCCGTTGGATCTGGCCTCATCTACTATCCCAGTTCATAGAACCAGCTGTGAATGGGATAGGACATTCCAAAAAGAGATGAGGAAAGGAATTCCTGGGTACCCTCACTCTTTTGTTTTAACACAGAGATAGTGAACCAGAGGTGAATTATCCAATATCTTTGCAAACTTTCACCATTTTATGAATTTTTGTATTGTGTCTTAGGATTAAATTTCTCCTTCACATCAAGCTTCAGGGAAACTGATGAATAACAATTAATAGATAAATAGCATTTTTTTTACATTTTTTACATTTTTTACATTGATAGGTAACAATTCCCCAAAGGAAAGTTGAAGCTTTATTCATAAAGGAAAGTAAGGTTTATATTTGAGTGTATATTTTGGTGGGTAAGATCATATTGACTGACAAAGGACTGCTATCTTATAGATTCATCTCAAAATCATTTATAATATATCTCTGATTCAAATGAAATAACCAGACCAGGGCCTCCTAATATAATTTGAAAATATATACAATACTCAGTATTTCAAAGATTGGTTGTTATTCATTTCAATATTAGATATTTTAAATACTAAAATATTTTAATTGAACTTAAAATATCAACTATCTCATCTATATTCTCCTGTTGCAAGTCATATCTCATTCAGAATAAAGCTCTCATGTTCTTTAAAGTACTTTTTATTATCATTCGGTTTTTGTGTATGTTTGGCATACTACTTGTAATTTACCTGAAAGCATATAGCAGAGAGTTTAATAGAAATTTGTTAAAGGTCAGACAATCTAGGTGTAATAAAGGAAATTTTTAGCTTTTAATGTTTGTGAGTCCTGCCCCTGGGCTCCCAGGGAAGCAAACTTACACCAAGGTCAGAACGGCTTCACCAAACTTCAAAGCATGGGCTCTTTTTCTGCTGTAAGCACACACTGTATATCTACTTCATTAACAAATAGCCTAAAAAATTTTAAAAACTAAATAAAAGAATAAAAATCTCCCTAAGTTCTCTTCCCATACCCCTGAAGCTTGCAAAATTGCATGCGCTAAAAACAAAATAAAGTTTGTAATTTCCTAAACATCCTTCCTCATGATAATTTGTAACTCCTGATGTAACAACAACAACAACAACAACAAAAACTTATAACCCCGTATTACATATTCCTTCTCTCTAGAGCTCTCTTCTTTGAGAAGACTGTGTATCCCAGACAAGAGTCCTTGCTTCAGCTAAAATAGAATCTCTTTCTTACTCTCTCCGACCCCACCCATGAAATTCTAAGTTTTGTTCATTTTGCATCAACAAGCATCAATCCTGGATCTTCCTCTTAAGAGATATACTATCTTGGATTCTGTTATTTCTTTTTTTGTTGTTTTCTTTTTTTTCTCTGCTTTTTATTTTTTATTTTTATTTTTTATTTTTTTAATAAATTAATTTTTTATGGGTGTTCAATTTACCAACATACAGAATAACACCCAGTGATCATCCCGTCAAGTGCCCCCCTCAGTGCCCATCACCCATTAATCCCCACCCCCTGCCCTCCTCCCCTTCCAGCAACCTTAGTTCGTTTCCCAGAGTTAGGAGTCTTTATGTTCTGTCTCCCTTTCTGATATTTCCCACACATTTCTTCTCCCTTCCTTTATATTCCTCTTTTTTTATAAATTAATTTTTTATTGGTGTTCAATTTACCAACATACAGAATAACACCCAGTGCTCATCAGTCAAGGGTCCCCCTCAGTGCCTGTCACCCATTCACCCCACCGCCGCCCTCCTCCCCTTCCACCATCCCTAGTTCATTTCCCAGAGTTAGGAGTCTTTATGTTCTGTCTCCCTTTCTGATATTTCCCACTCATTTCTCCTCCCTTCCCTTATATTCCCGTTCACTATTATTTATATTCCCCAAATGAATGAGAACATACACTGTTTGTCCTTCTCCGATTGACTTACTTCACTCAGCATAATACTCTCCAGTTCCATCCACGTTGAAGCAATTGGGTATTTGTCATTTCTAATGGCTGAGTAATATTCCATTGTATACATAAACCACATCTTCTTTATGCATTCATCTCTCGATGGACACTGAGGCTCCTTCCATGGTATTTTGATAGGGATTGCATTAAACGTGTAAATTGCCTGGGTAACATTGACATTTTCACAATGTTAATTCTGCCAATGCATGAGCATGGAATATTTTTCCATCCCTTTGTGTCTTCCTCAATTTCTTTCAGAAGTGTTCTATAGTTTTTAGGGTATAGATCCTTTCCCTCTTTGGTTAGGTTTATTCCTAGGTATCTTATGCTGTTGGGTGCAATTGTAAATGGGATTGACTCCTTAATTTCTCTTTCTTCAGCCTCATTGTTAGTATATAGAAATGCCATTGATTTCTGGGCATTGATTTTGTATCCTGCCACGCTACCAAATTGCTGTATGAGTTCTAGCAATCTTGGGGTGGAGGCTTTTGGGTTTTCCACGTAGAGTATCATGTCATCGGCGAAGAGGGAGAGTTTGACTTCTTCTTGGCCCATTTGAATGCCTTTTATGTCTTTTTGTTGTCTGATTGCTGAGGCTAGGATTTCCAGTACTATGTTGAATAGCAGTGGGGAGAGTGGACATCCCTGTCTTGTTCCTGATCTTAGGGGAAAGGCTCCCAGTGCTTTCCCATTGAGAATGATATTTCCTGTGGGCTTTTTGTAGATGGCATTCAAGATGGTGAGGAATGTTCCCTCTATCCCTACACTCTGAAGAGTTTTGATCAGGAATGGATGCTGTATTTTGTCAAATGCTTTCTCTGCATCTAATGAGAGGATCCTATGGTTCTTGGTTTTTCTCTTGCTGATATGATGAATCACACTGATTGTTTACGAGTGTTGAGCCAGCCTTGTGTCCCGGGGATAACTCTTACTTGGTCATGGTGAATAATTTTCTTAAAGTACTGTAGTATCCTATTGGCTAGTATCTTGCTGAGAATTTTTGCATCCATGTTCATCAGGGATATTGGTCTGTAATTCTCCTTTTTCGTGGGGTCTTTGTCTGGTTTTGGAATTACGGTGATGCTGGCCTCATAGAACGAATTTGGAAGTACTCCATCTCTTTCTATCTTTCCAAAGAGCTTTAGTAGAATAGGTATGGTTTCTTCTTTAAACGTTTGATAGAATTCCACAGGGAAGCCATCTGGCCCTGGACTCTTGTGTCTTGGGAGGTTTTTGATGACTGCTTCAATTTCCTCCCTGGTTATTGGCCTGTTCAGGTTTTCTATTTCTTCCTGTTCCAGTTTTGGTAGTTTGTGGCTTTCCAGGAATGCGTCCATTTCTTCTAGATTGCCTAATTTATTGGTGTATAGCTGTTCATAATATGTTCTTAAAATCGTTTGTATTTCCTTGGTGTTGGTAGTGATCTCTCCTTTCTCATTCATGATTTTATTAATTTGAGTCTTCTCTCTCTTCTTTTTAATAAGGCTGGCTAATGGTTTATCTATCTTATTAATTCTTTCAAAGAACCAGCTCCTGGTTCTGTTGATCTGTTCCACAGTTCTTCTGATCTCTATTTCCTTGAGATCTGCTCGAATCTTAATTAACTCTCTTCTGCTGGGTGTAGGGTCCATCTGCTGTTTTATCTCTAGCTCCTTTAGGTGTAAGGTTAGCTTTTGTATTTGAGTTCTTTCCAGTTTTTGAATGGATGCTTGTATTGCGATGTATTTCCCCCTCAGGACTGCTTATGCTACATCCCAAAGAATTTGAACAGTTGTATCTTCATTCTCATTAGTTTCCATGAATCTTTTTAATTCTTCCTTAATTTCCTGGTTGACCCTTTCATCTTTTAGCAGGATGGTCCTTAACCTCCACGTGTTTGAAGTCCTTCCAAACTTCTTGTTGTGATTTAGTTCTAATTTCAAGGCATTATCGTCTGAGAATATGCAGGGGATGATCCCAATCATTTGGTATCAGTTCAGACTTGATTTGTGACCCAGTATCTGGTCTATTCTGGAGAAAGTTCCATGTGTACTTGAGGAGAATGTGTATTCAGTTGAGTTTGTATGTAAAGTTCTGTAGATATCTGTGAAATCCATCAGGTCCAGTGTATCATTTAAAGCTCTTGTTTCTTTGGAAATGTTGTGCTTAGAAGACCTATCGAGGGTAGAAAGAGCTAGATTGAAATCACCAAGTATAAGTGTATTATTATCTAAGTATTTCTTCACTTTAGTTATTAATTGGTTTAAATATTTGGCAGCTCCCACATTCGAGGCATATATATTGAGGCTTGTTAAGTCCTCTTGTTGGATAGATCCTTTAAGTATGATATAGTGTCCCTCTTCATCTCTCACTACAGTCTTCAGGGTAAATTTTAGTTTATCTGATACAAGGATGGCTACCCCTGCTTTCTTTTGGGGACCATTTGCATGGTACATGTTTCTCCAACCTTTTATTTTCAGGTTGTAGGTGTCCTTCTGTCTAAAATGAGTCTCTTGTAGACAGCAAGTAGATGGGTCCTGCTTTTTTATCCAGTCTGAAACCCTGTGCCTTTTGATGGGGTCATTAAGCCCATCACGTTCAGAGTTACTATCGAAAGATATGAGTTTAGGGTCATCATGATATCTATTCAGTCCTTGTTTTTGTGGATTGTTCCACTGAACTTCTTCTTAAAGGGGAATTTTAAGAGTCCCCCTTAAAATTTCTTGCAGAGCTGGTTTGGAGGTCACATATTCTTTCAGTTCCTGCCTGTCTTGGAAGCTCTTTGTCTCTCCTTCATTTTGAATGAGAGCCTTGCTGGATAAAGTATTCTTGCTTGCTTGTTCTTCTCACTTAGGACCCTGAATATATTATGCCAGCCCTTTCTGGCCTGCCATGTCTCTGTGGAGAGGTCTGCTGTTACCCTAGTATTCCTCCCCATAAAAGTCAGGGATTTCTTGTCTCTTGCTGCTTTAAGGATCTTCTCTTTATCTTTGGAATTTGTAAGCTTCACTATTAAATGTCGAGGTGTTGCACGGTTTTCATTGATTTTAGGGCGGGTTCTCTCTGTTTACTGGATCTGAATGCCTGTTTCCCTTCCCAGATTAGGAAAGTTTTCAGCTATTATTTGTTCAATTATGTATTCTGGCCCTCTGTCCCTTTTGGTGCCTTCAGGAACCCCAATTAAATGTAGGTTTTTCTTCCCCAGGCTGTCGTTTATTTCCCTTAATCTATCCTCATGGTCTTTTAATTGTTTGTCTCTTTTTTCCTCAGTTTCCCTCTTTGCCATCAACTTGTCTTCTATGTCACTCACTCGTTCTTCCACCTCGTTAACCCTCGTCGTTAGGACTTCTAGTTTGGATTGCATCTCATTCAATTGATTTTTAATTTCGGCCTGATTGGATCTAAATTCTGCAGTCATGAAGTCTCTTGAGTCCTTTATGCTTTTTTCTTGAGCTACCAGTAGCTGTATAATAGTGCTTCTGAGTTGGCTTTCGACATTGAATTGTAATCCAGATTTTGTAACTCTGTGGGAAAGAGGACTGTTTCTGATTCTTTCTTTTGAGGTGAGGTTTTCCTTCTAGTCATTTTGCTCAGTGCAGAGTGGCCAAAAACAAGTTGTATTGGGAAAAGGAGAAAAAGAGAGGAGAGAAAGAAGGAAAGAAAAGAGAAGAAGAAAAAAGGAAGAAAAACGAAAAAAAAAGAAGAAAAAGAGAAAGAAAAAGAAAGAAAGGAAGAAAAGGGTGGGGGAAGCAAACAGAAAGCAAAAAGAAAAAAAGAAAACACGGGGAAGTATCCTCTGATTCTGTACACTGTAAGTACCTTGTCTTGCCCTGGAACTTTCCAGTGCTGCTTGGTCAATAGTTTGTTTTTCCCCTGTCCATCTAGCTGGTCTTCTGCGGGAGGGGCCTGCTGTGCTGATTTTCAGGTGTTAGCACTTGGGGGAGCTGCTCTGCCCCTGCCTCGTGCAGGGCTCAGTGAAAGATGTTTAACCTGTTTATCTGGTGAGGCCACTGTGAGGCTCAGTGGGGGTTGTTTACCCCGTGAGGCCCCAGGAGGAACAACAACAGTAGAGGCAGCCAGCTCTGGAGCCCTGGAGTCAGCTCCCGCAGTAACTCCAGAGCTCTCCGTCTGCAGGGCCTGGAGGCTCTGGGGCGGGGCCGCTGATCTTCTCAGCTCGGGGCAGGAGCGTCCTTGGGGTCCTGGGCCCTCCCGGCCTCTGCCTGTCCTGGGTGGAGGCCGGATCCTGGGCTGTGTCCCGACGCCCTGTGCTCCTGGGCCTGCGCTGTTGGATTCAAGCAGCCCCCTCCGCGGAGCCGCCGCCCGAGCCCCTCCGAGCTGCTCCGGGTCCTGCCGGGCGCGCTGCAGTCCTTAGGGAGCTCGGCGCACTCTCCTGGGGCGCAGGTGTCTGTTAGTGTCCCAGGGAGCCCCAGGGCATCCCAGCCCTCCTGGGGTCCTGCTCTAACTCCCTGCGGGCACCTTTCCACTCCGGAAGGTTGGTGCAGCTCCTGCTTCTCCGGGTCGGGGCTCTCCTGTCCTGGGGACATGCGCTCCGTCCTCAGCCCGGCTCCTCGCGGGGCCCTTCCCCCTTGGAGGCCTTTTGTTTCTTTATTTCTTTTTCCCCGTCTTCCTACCTTGATAGAAGGGCAAACTCTTCTCACTGTAGCATTCCAGCTGTTCTCTCTTTAAATCTCAGGCCGAATTTGTAGATTTTCACGATGATTTGAAGGTTATCTAGGTAATTTGGTGGGGATAGGTGATTTGGGGACCCTACTCTTTTGCCATCTTGCCCCTCCTCTGCTCGGATTCTGTTATTTCATCTATCAGTGCGCTGTTTTCTTATCAACTGTATAGAGATAGCAATATTAAAGTCTACCATGGTTGTGATGAAATGATATATCATACCTACAGAAGATCTAAGAGAGAGTCTGTCACATATCATAGATCCAAGTAATGACAGCTGTTACATCCCTTCACCATCAGAAAACAAGAAACAAAATGAGGGAGTCTCAAGGTGCCTTATAGGTTTGACAAATACTTTTCTGCTGATCTGAATAGCTACACATAGATTATCCCATTAAATTTAGCAAATTAATAATTCAGCTTTCAGGGCTTAGGGGAACAATTCATACTGTATGCAGCCTCACAAATGACTTATTTCCTCTGTTTAGGTAACAGAGGTACAGTATAATCTCTGAAAATTCAAAGAACAATTTGAAGCTTAAAGTTACTAGTAAATTCACAAATACCTTGGATGCTTCTACTATATGGACTAGGTCAAAATAGTCCCCTCATTCATGTATACATATAAAAAACTGACTATGCATAAAAACAGATCTATCTAAATAAATAAACAAAATATAATATGGGTGACAAATGATAGTGTTTGGGAGAGAATAAGAATAATAATTTATCTCATAAAAAGGAGAAACCTCATTTTTTGAATATTTTATTTATTAATTCATGAGAGACACAGAGAAAGAGAGAGAGGCAGAGACACAAGCAGAGGGAGAAGCAGGCTCCTTGCAGGGAGCCTGATGAGAGACTCGATCCCAGGAACCTAGGATCATGACCTGAGCTGAAGGCAGGTGCTCAACCACTGAGACACCCAGATGCCCTCTTATGTTGTTGGTGAGAATGAAAGCTGGTGCAGCTACTCTGGAAAACAGTGTGGAGGTTCCTCAGGAAGTTAAAAATAGAGCTACCATATGACCCAGCAATTGCACTCCTGGGTGTTTATCCAAAAGATACATAGTGATTCAAAAAGGCACCTGCATCCCAATGTTCACAGCAGCAATGTCCACAATAACCAAACTGTAGAAGGAGCCACACTGTCCATCGAGAGAAAAATGAATAATGAAGATATGGTCTATATATACAATGTAATATTACTCAGCCATTAGAAAGGATGAAATCTTACCATTTGCAAAGATGTGGATGGAGCTAGAGGGCATTATGCTAAGCCAAATAAGTCAAGCAGAGAAAGAAAATTATTATATGATTTGACTCATATGTGTAATTTAAGAAACAAAACATAGAATATTAGGGAAAGAGAGGGAAAAATAAGATAAAATCAGAGAGGGAGAGAAACCACAAGAGACTCTTAATCATAGGAAACAAACTGAGGGTCACTGGAGGAGAGGTGGAGAATGGAGTACCTGAGTGACGGGCATTAATGAGGGCACATGATGTTGGAGCACTGGGTGTTATATGCAACTCATGAATCACTGAACTCTACCTCTGAAACTATACATTATATGTTAATAAATTGAATTTAAGTTAAATTAAACAAAGAAGTGAAACAGAAAAAAAATTGATATTTCTTAACTCATTTAAAAATAACAACAGTAAACTTCCTACATGGTAACACACACAGACAAGAAAAAAAAAAAAGAATTTCCCTCAAAATCTCCTGGCTACTTTCCAAAATAACTTTTTCAAGTTGCCACTTTGTTTGAGTATCCTTAAGAAACTTTCACATTGTCTGTATAATATCTATAATATCTAAGATCTGTCCTAATTTATATCATTTTTGGAAACAAAAAAAAGATTCTCTAAGAATATGAAGCTTATGGACTTTTAATGGCCAGTTTACAGCTATACTAAAATAAGGATGCAATCCTAGATCTTCTATTTTTATGTCAAATATTCTTAGCATTATATGATAGCACAAGTTAGTCATGCAATTTTGGAAATGTTCTTCTGCAATTAAAAAATATCAGGCAAGTAATTGATTAAATTGGTTAGTTTTTAGACACCAATAAATTATTCAATGGTCTCAGAATATCCAGGCTTAGGATATTCTGTGGGACATTTTTCCCCTGAAGTCTTCCTGCTGTTACTAACCCTGTCAGATTCTTTTGTTCTAGATATTTCTGCTCCTGTATGTTACAAGAAAGATAGTATGTAGTTAACAACTAGGAAGCTGTGTAACTATTTGTATTCTATTTCATATACCTGTGAATTTTGTTCAAATAAGTTTCATCTCAAAATGGTAATATTGAAATACTTAAATATATTTATTTTACTTATCTTTTCTCAACCACTGGCTTCAGTTTAATGGATTCATTAATTGAAGAACCTGCATCAAAAAATGATATCCAGCTGGAGAATAGAGGGTATTGCCTAGAAGACAGAACTCCATCTGAAGGGAATTTTTGCTACAAAGTTGTATCACATCAACTAATAAATCACTAAGTTCACACACATACACACACACACACACACACACACACACGCTTCCAGATCATTTTTTGTATATTTTTTTATTGGAATTCAATTTGCCAACATATAGCATAACATCCAATGCTCATCCCGTCAAGTGTCTCCCTCAACGCCCATCACCCAGTCATCACAACCCCCCGCCCACCTCCCCTTCCACTACCCCTTGTTCATTTCCCAGAGTTAGGAGTCTCTCATGTTCCCAGATCATTTTAATTCCCAGTTGCTCATTCTCTACAATGTCTGTCACCAAAGCAGGATGAATAAGAGCATTGTAACGGAATTTTTGATTCTGGGCTTCACCCAAAAACCTGAACTGCAAAGAGCTCTCTTCATTGTCTTTCTCCTCATCTACCTTGTGGCCTTACTTGGCAATGCACTGATTGTCATTGCCATAATCTGTAACACCACCTTGCATACACCCATGTATGTTTTCCTTCTGGCACTGGCTATTGTGGATATCATCTGCACAACAAGCATTATACCCAAGATGCTGGGGACCATGCTAACAATGGGAAGGAGTATTTCCTATGAAAGCTGCATGTCACAGCTCTTCTTCTTCACGTGGTCCCTGGGGGCTGAGATGGTTCTCTTCACCACAATGGCCTATGACCGCTATGTGGCCATCTGTTTCCCTCTTCGCTACAGAACTATGATGAACCCCCATATGTGTGTGGCCTTGCTTGGCATTACCATGGTGATTGCTGTAACCAATTCCTGGGTACACACTGGTCTTATCCTGAGGCTGACTTTCTGTGGGCCAAATATCATTGACCACTTCTTCTGTGAGATACCTCCACTTCTGTCTTTGTCCTGCAGCCCTGTGAGGATCAATGAGGTGATGGTGTATGTTGCTGATATTACCCTGGCCATAGGTGACTTCACGCTCACCTGCATCTCCTATGGTTTCATCATTGCTGCCATTCTCCGCATCCACACGGCAGAAGGCAAGAGGAAGGCTTTCTCAACATGTTCATCCCACCTCATAGTGGTGTCCCTTTACTACTCTCCTGTGATCTACACCTATATCCGCCCTGCTTCTAGCTACTCATTTGAAAGGGACAAGGTGATAACTGCACTCTATACTCTCGTGACCCCAACATTAAACCCAATTGTGTATAGTTTCCGAAATAAGGAGATGCAGACAGGGATTCAGAAGGTATTTGCATTTCTGAGACATTAGTGGTTTCAAAAGGTTTTTTATATCAGCTTGACTCCAGAATCATCTCCTAGAATGTCTCATATTTTACTGATCAATTGTAAACATTTCCTTCCCCTATTCCCTATTCCCTCTTAGGAGTGTTTCATTCCATTAAGAATCATTGCCTTAGCTCCTGATTTCTAAAATGCACTGACTTTCTTAATATTTCATTACTGATTTATACTTATCACTTTGCATATTTCTAAAATATTTTCTTTCATTAAAACTTTCACAACAAACCACAGTAAATGTAAAGTGTTTCTCTCATTCTTATTCTTTTCCCAGCTTTTTCATTGTCCCCACAATTGTAATATAGTGATTTTAAAAAATTTTTAGAGAGATTTTATTGATTCATGAGAGAGAGAGAGAGAGAGAGAGAGAGAGAGAGGCAGAGACACAGGCATAGGGAGAAGCAGGCTTCATGCCGGAACCGGTGGAGGGACTTGATTCTGGGACTCCAGGATCAGCCCTGGGCTGAAGGCAGACACTCAACCATTGAGCCACCCAGGGATACCCTGTCCCCACAACTTTATATTTTTAACTTTAACAATGTCTTTAGGGGATCCCCGGGTGACTCAGCGGTTTTGCGCCTGCCTTTGGCCCAGAGCGCGATCCTGGAGTCCTGGGATCCAGTCCTGCGTCGGGCTTCCGGCATGGAGCCTGCTTCTCCCTCTGCCTGTGTCTCTGCCTCTCTCTCTATGTCCAGCATGAATGAATAAATAAATAAATAAAATCTTTAAAAACATTTAAGAATGTCTTTAATGTAATATATGTACCACCTCACATAAATATATATCATGATATATATCCGAACGTCTTTCTAAAAACATGTACATACCTTCTCCTTCCTATATACGTAGATACACAAGCATTTGCCTAGAAGCATACATAAAAATCATATATATTAAAATATTTATACTCACAAAGAAATATTATTTTGAATATAAAATTGATCAGTCTATGAATCAAATCAGTTTTCTCATTTCTGTAATAAGAAAATACATTCCATTACTTTGAAACTTATTTGTGACTCAGGAAGCACCATTTCCCTTGAAATGAATTATAATTAGGGTTCTGCTGCAATGTTTTCAAAATACAGGCACTTTTGTCATACTAATCTTCCTGAAACTATCTAGCTCATGTCACTGTTGCTTGCTTTAGAATCTACTTCATGAAAACAATAATCATGTATTATTGTTGACATCCTTTTATGAAGGATGAGTTTGGGTCAGAAAATAAAAGAAATTTGTTTAGGAGCTATATAGAATAAACATTGTTAAACTGTGATTGGTAAATAAGTAGCAGTACATCATATTAATTAGGAAAAGAAGGTACCTTTCTTTCTGAGCTTTGGGCTCCATTTCTGGGCTTTGGGCTCCATTTTTATTTTTGCCTGTGCTCAGAGTGGACTTGTTTTTATCTTGCTCTATCAGGTGACAATCTTCTGATGCTATTGTTCTGTGATTTTTTTTGATGATAGGCAGAACACCATGTCCTACCTGTTTAGCCAGACAAGCTGGGCAGACATTACTCAGAGGCCATTCTTTTTTTTTCTTTCTCATTTCTTTAAAATTAAGCTCACAAATTACTGTCTTAATTATGTTCTCTTCCTTTTTGAAAAGATCCAGCTACATAGAAGCCAAATAAACAAAAATGATTATTTCCTTTAGAAAGACAAATATGAAACAATTTCCTGAAAGTGTCCCTTGTTATGAACTTAGGTGATTATAAGCATATTTTGAAAAAAGTTAGATAATCATTTGAAACATTCAAATGTACTTTCATTCTGAATTTTTAAGTGGAAAATTTTAAAAGGAAATGAATTCTGGACTCCCTCCTCTCAGAATTTGTTGCATTGTGGCTTCTATATTGTTTTTGTTTATTATTATATTGTGAATGCATTTTGTAATATGTATATAAAGGGATACTACATCTATATATTTTGGAGTATTTTGCATGATTTTCTAACTAACCAATTATACTGTTTTGTACAACTCATGCAACATAAAAGAGAATGAATTATGTATAGCTAGACATCTAGAATATTTATGTTTGTTATTCAAGGGAGATCATAGGATGTCTGAAGTTGGAGTTGTATCTCCCCATATTTCTTGCCCAGTACCTTGTACCTTTTAGCATTGCAAACATCCACCTTAAATTTTAAGCCTATTGAGCATTTTTTTTCTTTTTTAGTTTAAGAGTAAATGCCAATATTGGTTTCAGTGTTCTGTGACATTGATGTGCGGATATCTGAATGTGGGATGGGGAGAACTGGGGTATATAATGGATTTCCTCTACATTGTATCTAGTACTTGATATAGTGTATGATAAATATTCCAGAATGATTTGGGCTAGTTACCTAAGAACACAGTTTTGATGAGGCAGGCATTCTGGGTTTGGACCTCATGTAGATTATTTTAGATTTCATGGCAGAAATAATCTATTCTACTGAACATAAATGTATTCTAAAGCTGTGCTAAGTTTCTATTATATTCAGTTACAGATAATACAGAATAAACCAGTGTATAGACTTGTGCCTCATGCAATGGAAGTCTGGTGTGCCACCATGAATTGTGACTATCTCCACTCAAGGATATTAGCAAAGAACTAGTATCCTTTAAGTTTGTTTGTTCGTTTTTTTGTTTTGTTTTGTTTTGGTTTGGTTTTGATTTTGTCCTGCTATACTTTGTTTTCCCTAGGGTCATAATGGCTTCTGTATTTCTAGCATCTGAATCATGACCCAGGCAGAATGAAGGCTAAAGGTGAAGACACAAAGGGCATGTGAATCTTCACCTATTATTTTAAACTCTTGGTTCAGGGACCCCTGGGTGGTTCAGCTGTTAAACATCTGTCTTTGGGTCAGGTTGTGATCCTGGAGTCCTGGGATCAAGTCCCACATGGGGCTTCTTGCATGGAGTCTGCTTTTCCCTCTGTGTATGTCTCTGCCTCTCTCTCTTGCTGTGTCTTTTGTGAATAAATAAATAAAATCTTTACAAAAATAAACTCTTGGTTCAGCTTTATTGAGGTAAAATTAATAAATAAACCTGTAAAATATTCAAAAGTGCATCTCATGATTTTGTAATAAAGGAATCACTCAATAACCATGCACTTACATCACACTGGTCATAACTATATCATTGTCATTGCATCATCTCAAACATGTAGTTAATTTCACACTTGTCTTAAAATTGTAACATCTACAAAGACAGTATGTGTGTTAAGTGAACTTAGAACTAGGAGTATTACAAACATGAGTACCTGACTGTATATATGTCATGTGATACAACCTAAATGCAAATAATTTCAAAAAGTTTTTAATATTTTCAGCAAAGATATGTGATTTGTGAGATAAAATACATAAACCTTCCACATACACCATCCATTTTTTAACAATAAAAAATTTACAAGATTTTTAAAATACCAGAACTCATGATGTATTTTACCTTTAAACTATGCTTAATCCATAGCTTAGTCTATTAAAAAGAGTTAGAAATAACAACTAATACACTAACAATGAACAATATCACCTCTGAGATTGTGCTATCTTAAAACTCTTTCCTATTAAAAAAATCACAAATCCTTAGAGCAATCATAAGCTACAGGTAAGGAGTAGAATTTGTGTACAGTAATCTGAAAATTTGTGGTTACAACAGAACACATGAATGTGGCCAAATAGGGTCATGGCAAATAACCCCAGACAATAAGTTACATGTTTCTACTGTCAAAGATCGGATATTTGTGTATAAATATGGATAGTGATCTCATGAATTTAACATAGCAAATATGTTTAAATTAAGGAGTTTCAAATTACCTGAAAACGTTTTGATAAACATAGGAAGATTTTAGGGAACAAATTCATTAAAACCAGTAAAAGAAAAAAACCCAGCATTTTTCATTTACTATATTATCTGTGTAGCTGGACATTAAGGTTGCCAAATAATTGGCTTATGTAGGGTGGGTGGGTTGTTTTCAAGAAAGATTTCAGAAGAAAAATAAAAATGTCAATAGCATCGCTTTGAAAACTGTAATGACTGCATAAATCTAGGCAATAGTTTATTTATTTATTTATTTATTTATTTATTTATTTAATTGGTGTTCAATTTGCCAACATATAGCAAAACACTCAAGGCTCATCCCATCAAGTGCCCCCCTCAGTGCCGGTCACCCAGTCCCCCCACACCCGGCCCACCTCCGTTTCCACCACCCCTTGTTCGTTTCCCAGAGTTAGGAGTCTCTCATGGTCTGTCTCCCTTTCTGATATTTCCCACTCATTTTCTCTCCGTTCCCCTTAATTCCCTTTCATTATTTTTTATATTCCCCAAATGAATGAGACCATATAATGTTTGTCCTTCTCCAATTGACTTACTTCACTCAGCATAATACCCTCCAGTTCCATCCACGTTGAAGCAAATGGTGGATATTTGTCGTTTCTAATGGCTGAGTAATATTCCATTGTATACATAGACCACATCTTCTTTATCCATTCATCTTTCGATGGACACCGAGGCTCCTTCCAAAGTTTGGCTATTGTGGACATTGCAGCTAGAAACATCAGGGTGCAGGTATCCAAGCGTTTCATTCCATCTGTATCATTGCGGTAAATCCCCAGCAGTTCAATTGTTGGGTCGTGGGGCAGGTCTATTTTTAACTCTTTGAGGAACCTCCACAAATTTTTCCAGAGTGGCTGCACCAATTTACATTCCCATCAACAGTGCAGGAGTGTTCTCCTTTCTCCACAGCCTCTCCAACATTTGTGGCTTCCTGCCTTGTTAATTTTCCCCATTCTCACTGGTGTGAGGTGGTATCTCCTTGTGGTTTTGATTTGTATTTCCCTGATGGCAAGTGACGCGGAGCATTTTCTCATGTGCTTGTTAGCCATGTCTATGTCTTCTTTGGTGAACTGTCTGTTCGTGTCTTTCACCCATTTCATGATTGGATTGTTTGTTTCTTTGCTGTGGGTTTAAGAAGTTCTTTATAGATCTTGGATGCTAGTCCTTTATCTGATACATCATTTGCAAATATCTTCGCCCATTCTGTAGGTCGTCTTTCAGTTTTGTTGACTGTATCCTTTGCTGTGCAAAAGCTTCTTATCTTGATGAAGTCCCAATAGTTCACTTTTGCTTTTGTTTCTCTTGCCTTCATGGATGTATTTTGCAAGAAGTTACTGTGGCCAAGTTCAAAAAGGGTGTTGCCTGTGTTCTCCTCTAGCATTTTGATGGAAACTTGTCTCACATTAATTATCTTTCATTCTTTTTGAGTGTATCTTTGTGGATGGTGTAAGATAATGGTCCAGTTTCATTCTTCTGCATGTGGATGTCCAATTTTCCCAGCACCATTTATTGAAGACCCTGTCTTTTTTTCAGTGGATGATCTTTCCTTCTTTGTTGAATATTAGTTTACCGTAGAGTTGAGGGTCCACTTCTGGATTCTCTATTCTGTTCCATTGATCTATTTGTCTGTTTTTGTGCCAGTACCACACTGTCTTGATGACCACAGCTTTGTAGTACAACCTGAAATCTGGCATTGTGATGCCCCCAGCCATGGTTTTCTTTTTTAAAATTCCCCTGGCTATTCGGGGTCTTTTCTGATTCCACACAAATCTGAAAATAATTTGTTCCAACTCTCTGAAGAAAGTCCATGGTATTTTGATAGGGATTGCATTGAATGTGTAAATTGCCCTGGGTAACATTGACATTTTCACAATATTAATTCCGCCAATCCATCAGCACGGAATATTTTTCCATCTCTTTGTGTTTTCCTCAATTTCTTTCAGAAGTGTTCTATAGTTTTTAGGGTATAGATCCTTTACCTCTTTGGTTAGGTTTATTCCTAGGTATCTTATGCTTTTGGTGCAATTGTAAGTGTGATTGACTCCTTAATTTCTCTTTCTTCAGTCTCATTGTTAGTGTATAGAAATGCCACTGACTTTGGCCATTGATTTTGTATCCTGCCATACTCCCAAATTGCTGTTTGAGTTCTAGCAATCTTGGGATGGAGTCTTTTGGGTTTTCTATGTATAGTATCATGTCATCTGCAAAGAGGGAGAGTTTGACTTCTTCTTTGCCAATTTGAATGTCTTTTATTTCTTTTTGTTTTCTGATTCCTGAGGTTAGGCAATGGTTTTTAAAGTTTGCCGAAAACTTTAAAATAAAACTACATATATAGGTCATCTTGCCAAAAAAATGACAATGTCATCAAAACCTTTACATTTAACAATTAATTAAAAGTAATTACAGGGTTTAGAGGAAGATGACATCATGAATACATATCCAGCAAAATTCAGACTACAAGAATATTTTCACTACATGCTGTCCAGTTTCTTCAACAGTAATGCAATGGCAAAATTAAAAATAAATATATAAGATACAGGCAAATTGATAGGACAAGAATCTTTGGAGGGGTTATCAATTAATTGTAAAGTATCTGTATTTATATCCTAATTCAGGCAAACATAATTTATAATTTTAAGTCAGTTATAAAAATATCAACTGGAGGACACTGGGAAGATCTCAGAGTAGGAGGAACCTAAGCTTGTCTTCTCACACAGACACAATTAGATTGCACAGTGTCCATAACTCAGAAAAGGATCTGAAAACTGGCAAAACAAACTCCATAGCTAATGGTAGGGAAGAAGCCACATTAAAAAGCATAGGAAAGGTGGAGATATGGTGGGGGGTTAAAAGGATCCTGGCCAACTGTGATGAGAAGGAAGTCAGGGGAATGGAGAAGGACAAAAATAGATGACCACACCAGGGAGCGACATGAGGAAGACAAATTTCCATGACATTTGGTTTTGAAAGTGACAGGGGCCACATTTCCTTGATTCTTCCAACCAGCATGGCTTAAAGGTTGGACTTAAAGCCAGTGGGCATTAGGAAGCTGAGTCTCTATGCTTAAAGAGAGAGCACAGAAAACAGCCATGGAAACACAACATAGAAGCAGCCTTTGAAAAACGCTTGGGGTATATGGGGGGGACAGTTATTTATTCATTCAGAGTGAATCCCAGAGAGATAGGGATCATAGGGAGACCCCCTCCTGGAACAAAAGAGCTGGCAGTGGCCATTTCTCTCCACCATTCCTCAGCATACACACAGGGCTACCTAAGGGAACAAGTGCTGTGATGAAATTCATTAACTAAGTTCCTTACACAAAGCCCTGCTCTGCTGCCATTCATCAGATCAGCCTTTTCTAGTCATGCTTGCCTCAATCCCAGTACTATGGGTGCCCTCCCCCAAAAGACTTGTGAAAACGTTGCAAAATAATGTCTCCCAACCCAAGTATTTTGAGAGGCTTTGGGCCTGGAGGCAGCAGACAGTTGCCACTCAAGGAAAATGAGTACACCTTATTAAAACTGTATCCACATGGGGTTTGCTGAGCATTTACAGCCACCCTGGTGTCTGCAGCATCTGCAAGTCCCCTGTGGAAGATGAGTACATACAGGTTGAGGACATCATGCCCCCACCCATGTGCACTTTGTAAAATGGCCCAGCCAGACCCACTTTCTGCAGCTTCATGTCTCCTTTGGAAGAGGAACAGCATGCACACTTTGTGAATTCTGTGGGCCCACCAGAGTGAGCTTTCTGAAGTGGCCCTGGCCAGCCCTGATCTCCATAGGGGCTGCATGTCCCCTGTGAAAGAGAAACAGTGTCACTGTTAAAAGTGTGCACCCTGCCTACTAGTTTAAAGAGCATGAGACATAGCAGACTTTGATAACACCCAAAACCAGACACAGACCACTAGACAAAATGTGGAGAAGGAAGAAAATGTCCCAAATGAAAGAACAGGACCAAAGCACAGTAACAGACAGATGTAGGCAAAAAAGATAAAAGTAACATACCTCATAAAGTCTTTAAAATGATAATTATAAGGATACTCATTGAACTTGAGAAAAAGGTGGAGGATACCAAGTAATCAAGCTGAACATGTGAGAGAAAAAAATATGCAAAACAAGAATAGAGTGGATCCCTGGGAGGCTCAGCGGTTTAGTGCCTGCCTTTGGCCCAGGGCACAATCCTGGAGTCCCGGGATCGAGTCCCACGTCGGGCTCCAGGCATGGAGCCTGCTTCTCCCTCCTCCTGTCTCTCTCTCTCTCTCTCTCTCTCTCATCAATCAATCAATCTTAATAAAGCAAGAACAGACTTAGGAAACTCAGTAATTGAATCAAGTTTAATAACATTTACATTATAAGAATCGAAGAATTGAAGAATTAAAGATGAAAAAAGAAAGAAAAGGGGACAGAAAATATATTTGAAGAAATAATATCTGGAAACTTTCAAAATCTAAGAAAAGAAACAGATATCCAGATTCAGTGGGCAAAGAGAACCCCCCCAAAATCTACCCAAAAGAACCACACCAAGACACATAATAATTAAAATGGCAAAAAGTAGTGATAAAGGGCCAATTTTAAAAGCAGCAAGAGAAAATAAAGAGTTTACATGTAAGGGAATCCTGATGAGGCTGTGAGTAGATTTTTCTGCAGAATTATTATAGGCCAGAAAGGAATAGCATAATATAATGAAAGTTATGAAAGGGAAAAATCTGCAGACAAAAAAATACCCCATTGAGCAAAGCTATCATTCAGAATAGAAACAGAAATAAAGAGTTCCTCAGAAAAACATAAGTAAAGAAGTTCATAACCACTAAATCAACTCTAAAAGAAATGTTAAAGGAGAATCTTTGAATGGAAAGGAAAGACCACAAAAAATAGTATGAAAAGAAGGAAACACAAAAGCAATATAAATAAGTATATCTGTAAATATCCTTCAAAGGATTCACAAGATGAAAAAAAAGATACAGAATATGATGCCAAATGTTTAAAATGTGGGAGGGAGGTACAGCAGAGTCAATGGATGCAAGCTTAAGCAATCATCAACTAAATATAGGCTGCTATATACAGAAGATGTTATATACATATCTGATGATAACCACAAATCTAAAACATTAATAGATATGCAAAGAGGATAAATAAATCCAACTATATCAATAAAAAAGGTCTGTAAACCATGAAAAAGAGTAAGAAAAGAAAGATTCAGAGAAAAATTACAAAAACAACCACAAAATCAAAAGTAACCAACTGGCAATAAATGCATACATATCAACAATTACTTTCTTTGCAAAAACACTAAATATTCCAATATAAACACGTAGGATTCTTACATGTTCCGTCGTTCTCCAATTGACTTACTTCACTCAACATAATACTCTCCAGTTCTATCCATGTTGAAGCAAAATGTGGGTATTTGTCATTTTTTTTAACTGGAGTTCAATTTGCCAAATATAGCATATCACTCAGTGCTCACTCATCAAGTGCCCCCCTGTGTACCCACCACCAGTCACCTCAAACCCACACCAACTTGCCTTTCCACTACCCCTTGTTCATTTCCTAGAGTTAGGTGTTTCTCATGTTTTGTCACCCTCACTGATATTTTCACTCAATTTCTCTCCTTTTCCCTTTATTCCCTTTCACAATTTTTTATATTCCCTTTCACAATTTTTTATATTCCAAATGAATGAGACCATATAATGCACTGAAACATTGGGGTGCAGGTGTTCCAGCATTTCACTGCATCTGTATCTTTGGGATAAATCCCCAGGAGTGCAGTTGCTGGGTAATTAGGGCAGGTCTATTTTTAACTCTTTGAGGAACCTCCACAAGGTTTTCCAGAGTGGCTGCACCAGTTCACATTCTCACCAACAGTGCAAGAGGGTTCCCTTTTCTCCGCATCGTCTCCAACATTGGTGGTTTCCTGCCTTGTTAATTTTCCCCATTCTCACTGGTGTGAGGTGGTATCTCCTTGTGGTTTTGATTTGTATTTCCCTGATGGCAAGTGATGCGGAGGATTTTCTCATGTGCATGTTGGCCATGTCTATGTCTTCCTCTGTGAGATTTCTGTTCATGTCTTTTGCCCATTACATGATTGGATTGTTTGTTTCTTTGGTGTTGAGTTTAAGAAGTTCTTTATACATCTTGGAAACTAGCCCTTTATCTGATACGACATTTGCAAATATCTTCTCCCATTCTGTCGGTTGTCTTTTAGTTTTGTTGACTGTATCCTTTGCTGTGGAAAAGCTTCTTATCTTGATGAAGTCCCAATAGTTCATTTTTGCTTTGTTTCTTTTGCCTTCGTGGATGTATCTTGCAAGAAGTTACTCTGGCGAAGTTCAAAAAGGGTGTTGCCTGTGTTCTCCTCTAGGATTTTGATGGACTCTTGTCTCACATTTAGATCTTTCATCCATTTTGAGTTTATCTTTGTGTATGGTGAAAGAGAGTGGTCTAGTTTCATTCTTCTGCATGTGGATGGACAATTTTCCCAGCACCATTTATTGAAGAGACTGTCTTTCTTCCAATGGATAGTCTTTCCTCCTTTATCGAATATTAGTTGGCCACAAAGTTCAGGGTCCACTTCTGGATTCTTTACTCTGTTCCATTGATCTATGTGTCTGTTTTTGTGCCAGGACCACACTGTCTTGATGACCACAGCTTTGTAGTACAACCTGTAATATGGCATTGTGATGCCCCCAGCCATGGTTTTCTTTTTTTAAATTCCCCTGGCTATTCGGGGTCTTTTCTGATTCCACACAAATCTGAAAATAATTTGTTCTAACTCTCTGAAGAAAGTCCTTGGTATTTTGATAGGGATTGCATTGAATGTGTAAATTGCCCTGGGTAACATTGACATTTTCACAATATTAATTCCGCCAATCCATCAGCACGGAATATTTTTCCATCTCTTTATGTTTTCCTCAATTTCTTTCAGAAGTGTTCTATAGTTTTTAGGGTATAGATCCTTTACCTCTTTGGTTAGGTTTATTCCTAGGTATCTTATGCTTTTGGTGCAATTGTAAATGGGATTGACTCCTTAATTTCCGTTCTTCGGTCTCATTGTTAGTGTATAGAAATGCCACTGATTTCTGGGCATTGATTTTGTATCCTGCTATGCTACCAAATTGCTGAATGAGTTCTAGCAATCTTGGGGTGGAGGCTTTTGGGTTTTCTATGTAGAGTACCACGTTATCGGCGAAGAGGGAGAGTTTGAGTTTTTCTTTGTCAATTTGAATGCCTTTAATGTCTTTTTGTTGTTTGTTTGCTGAGGCTAGGACTTCCAATACTATGTTGAATAGCAGTGGTGAGAGTGGACATCCCAGTCTTGTTCCTGATCTTAGGGGAAAGGCTCCCAGTGCTTCCCCATTGAGAATGATATTTGCTGTGGGCTTTTTGTAGATGGCATTCAGATGTTGAGGAAAGTTCCCTCTATCCCTACACTCTGAAGAGTTTTGATCAGGAATGGATGCTGTATTTTGTCAAATGCTTTCTCTGCATCTAATGAGAGGATATTATGTTTCTTGGTTTTCTCTTGCTTATATGATGAATCACATTGATTGTTTTACGAGTGTTGAATCAGCCTTGTGTCCTGGGAATAAATACTACTTGGTCATGGTGAATAATTTTCTTAATGTGTTGTTGGATCCTATTGGCCAGTATCTTGTTGAAAATTTTTGCATCCATGTTCATCAGGGATATTCGTCTGTAATTCTCCTTTTTGGTGGGGTCTTTGTCTGGTTTTGGAATTAAGATGATGCTGGCCTCATAGAACGAATTTGGAAGGATTCCATCTCTTTCTATCTTTCAAAACAGCTTTAGTAGAATAGGTATGGTTTCTTGTTTAAACGTTTGATAGAATTCCCCTGGGAAGCCATCTGGCCCTGGACTCTTGTGTCTTGGGAGGTTTTTGATGACTGCTTCAATTTCCTCCCTGGTTATTGGCCTGTTCAGGTTTTCTATTTCTTCCTGTTCCAGTTTTGGTAGTTTGTGGCTTTCCAGGAATGCGTCCATTTCTTCTAGATTGCCTAATTTATTGGCGTATAGCTGTTCATAATAGGTTTTTAAAATCGTTTGTATTTCCTTGGCGTTGGTAGTGATCTCTCCTTTCTCATTCATGATTTTATTAATTTGAGTCTTCTTTCTCTTCTTTTTAATAAGGTTGGCTAATGGTTTATCTATCTTATTAATTCTTTCAAAGAACCAACTCCTGGTTCTGTTGATCTGTTCCACAGTTCTTCTGATCTCGATTTCGTTGAGATCTGCTCGAATTTTAATTAACTCCCTTCTGCTGGGTGTAGGGTCCATCTGCTGTTTTTTCTCTAGCTCCTTTATGTGTAAGGTTAGCTTTTGTATTTGACTTCTTTCCATTTTTTGAATGGATGATTGTATTGCAATGCAATCCCTTTCACTATTATTTATATTCCCCAAATGAATGAGAACATATAATATTTGTCCTTCTCTGATTGACTTATTTCACTCAGCGCAATACCCTCCAGTTCCATCCATGTTGAAGCAAATGGTGGGTATTTGCCCATCTAATGGCTGAGTAATATTCCATTGTATACATAAACCACATCTTCTTTATCCATTCATCTTTCGATGGACACTGAGGATCTTTCTAAAGTTTGGCTATTGTGGGCATTACAGCTATAAACATCGGGTACAGGTGTCCTGGCATTTCACTGCATCTGTATCATTGGGGTAAATCCCCAGTAGTGCAATTGCTGGGTCATAGGGCAGATCTACTTTTAACTCTTTGAGGAACCTCCACACAGTTTTCTAGAGTGGCTGCACCATTTCATATTCCCATCAACAGTGCAAGAGGGTTCCCTTTTCTCCGCATCGTCTCCAACATTTGTTGTTTCCTGCCTTGTTAATTTTCCCCATTCTCACTGGTGTGAGGTGGTATCTCATTGTGGTTTTGATTTGTATTTCCCTGACGGCAAGTGATGCAGAGCATTTTCTCATGTGCATGTTGGCCATGTCTATGTCTTCCTCTGTGAGATTTCTCTTCATGACTTTTGCCCATTTCATAATTGGATTGTTTCTTTGCTGTTGAGTTTACGAAGTTTTTTATGGATCATGAATACTAGCCCTTTATCTGATACATCATTTGCAAATATCTTCTCCCATAGTAGATTGTCTTTTAGTTTTGTTGACTGTATCCTTTGCTGTGCAAAAGCTTCTTATCTTGATGAAGTCCCAATAGTTCTTTTTTCCTTATGTTTCTCTTGCCTTTGTGGATGTATCTTGCAAGAAGTTACTGTGGTTAAGGTCAGAAACGGTGTTGCCTGTGTTCTCTAGGATTTTGATGGCATCTTGTCTCACATTTAGATCTTTCATCCATTTTGAGTTTATCTTTGTGTCTGGTGCAAGAGAGTGGTCTAGTTTCATTCTTCTGCATGTGGATATCCAATTTTCCCAGCACCATTTATTGAAGACACTGTATTTTTTCTAGTAATTAGTCTTTACCCCTTTGTCGAATAGTAGTTGTCCATCAAGCTGTGGGTCCACTTTTGGATTCTCTATTCTTTTCCATTGATCTATGTGTCTGTTTTTGTGCCAGTACCACACTGTCTTGATGACCACAGCTTTGTAGTACAACCTGAAATCTGGCATTGTGATGCCCCCAGCTTTGGTTTTCTTTTTTAAAATTCCTCTGGCTATTTGGGATCTTTTATAATTCCACACAAATATTAAGATGACTTGTTCCAACACTCTGAAGAAAGGCCATGGTATTTTGAGAGGGATTGCATTAAACGTGTAAATTGCCCTGGGTAACATTGACATTTTCACAATATTAATTCTGCCAATCCATGAGCACAGAATATTTTTCAATCTCTTTGTGTCTTCCTCCATTTCTTTCAGAAGTGTTCTATAGTTTTTAGGTTATAGATCCTTTACCTCTTTGGTTCGGTTTATTCCTAGGTATCTTATGCTTTTGGGTGCAATTGTAAATGGGATTGACTCCTTAAATTCTCTTTTTTCAATCTCACTGTTAGTGTATAGAAATACCACTGATTCTGTGGATTGATTTTGTATCCTTCCATGCTGCCAAATTGCTGTATGAGTTCTAGCAATCTTTGGGTGGAGTTTTTGGGTTTTCTATGTAGAGTATCATGTGTCAGTGAAGAAGGAGAGTTTGACATCTTCTTTGCCAATTTAAATGCCTTTAATCTCTTTTTGTTGTCTGATTGCTGAATCTAGGGCTTCTAGTATTCTGTGGATTAGCAGTGGTGAGACTGGACATCCCAGTCTTGTTCCTGATCTTAGGAGAAAGCCTCCCAGTGCTTCCCCATTGAGAATGATATTTGCTGTGGGAAAATGCATGTTGTATTTTGTCAAATCCTTTCTCTGCATCTATTGAGAGGATCCTATGATTCTCGTTTTTTCTCAGCTGATATGATCAATCACATTGTTTGCCTTACGAGTGTTGAACCAGCCTTACATACCATGGTTTAATCCCACTTGGTCATGGTGAATAATCTTCTTCATGTATTGTTAGATCGTATTGGCTATTATCTTGTTGGGAATTTTTGCTCCATGTTCATCAGGTATATTGGTCTATAATTCTCCTTTGGGGAGACCCCTTGGTGGGGTCTTTGTCTGGTTTTGGAATGAAGGTGATGCTGGTGCTGGCCTCATAGAACGAATTTGGAAGTACTCAATCTATTTCTCTCTTTCCAAACAGCTTTAGTACAATAGGTACGGTGTCTTCTTTAAACGTCTGATAGAATTTCCCAGGGAAGCCATTTGGCCCTGGACTTTTGTGTTTTCGGAGGTTTTTCATGATTGCTTCAACTTCCTCCCTGGTTATTGGCCGTTCAGGTTTTCTATTTCTTCCAGTTCCAGTTTTGGTAATTTATGAATGTATAAAGAAGATGTGGTTTATGTATACAATGGAATTTTACTCAGCCATTAGAAATGAGAAATACTCACCATTTGTTTCAACGTGGAATGAACTGGAGGGTACTATGCTGAGTGAAATGAGTCATTCGGAGAAGGATAAACATTGTATGTTCTCATTCATTTGGGGAATATAAATAATAGTGAAAGAGAATAGAAGGGAAGGGAGAAGAAATGGGTAGGAAATATCAGAAAGGGAGACAGAACATAAAGACTCCTAACTCTGAGAAACGAATTGGGGATGGGGTGGGGAAGGGGAGTAGGGCGGGGGGTGGGGGTGAATGGGTGATGGGCACTGAGTGCGGCACTTGACGCAATGAGCACTGGGTGTTATTCTGTATGTTGGCAAATTGAACACCAATAAAAAATAAATTTATTATTTAAAAAAATTGTGGCTTTCCAGAAATTTGTCCATTTCTTCTAAATTGAAATATTTACTGGTGTATAGCTGTTCATAATATGTTTTTAAAATCGTTTGTATTTCCTTGGTGTTGGTAGTGATCTCTCCTTTCTCATTCATGATTTTGTTAATTTGAGTCTTCTCTCTCTTCTTTTTGATAAGGTGTCTAATAGTTTATCTCTCTTATTAATTCTTTCAAAGAACCAACTCCTGGTTTTGTTGATCTGTTCCACAGTTCTTCTGGTCTTGATTTCGTTGAGTTCTGCTCCAATCTTTATTAACTCTCTTGTTCTGCTTAGTTAGGATCTATTTGCTGTTTTTTTCTCTAGCTCTTTTAAGTGTAAGGTTAGCTTTTGTATTTGAGTTCTTTCCAGATTTTGGATGGATGCTTTTATTGCGATGTATTTCCCCCTCAGGACTGCTTTTGCTGCATCGCAAAGATTTTGTATGGTTGTATCTTCATTCTCATTAGTTTCCATGAATCTTTTTAATTCTTCCTTAATTTCCTGGTTGACCCTTTCATCTTTTAGGAAGATGGTCCTTAACCTCCACATGTTTGAAGTCCTTCCAAACTTCTTGTTGTGATTTAGTTCTAATTTCAAGGCATTATGGTCTGAGAATATGCAGGGGACAATCCCAATCTTTTAGATACGGTTACAACCTGATTTGTGATCCTGTATGTGGTCTCTTTGGAGAAAGTTCCATGTGCACTTGAGCGGAATGTGTATTCAGTTGAGTTTGGATGTAAAGTTCTGTAGATATCTGTGAAATCCATCTGGTCCAGTGTATCATTTAAAACTCTCGTTTCTTTGGAGATGTTGTGTTTAGAAGACCTATCGAGTGTAGAAAGCACTAGATTGAAGTCACCAAGTATAATTGTATTATTATTCAAGTGTGTCTTAATTTTGGTTTTTAATTGATTGATATATATGGCAGCTCCCACATTTGGGGCATATATATTGAGGATTGTTAAGTCCTCTTGTTGAATAGATCCTTTAAGTATGAGATAGTGTCCCTCTTCATCTCTCACTACAGTCTTTGGGGTAAATTTTAGTTTATCTGATATAAGGATGGCTACCCCTGCTTTCTTTTGAGGACCATTGGAATGATAAATGGTTCTCCAACCTTTTATTTTCAGGCTGTAGGTGTCCTTCTGTCTAAAATGAGTCTCTAGTAGATAGCAAATAGATGGGTCCTGCTTTTTTATTCAGTCTGACACCCTGCGCCTTTTAATGGGGTCATTAAGCCCGTTCACATTCAGAGTTACTATTGAAAGATATGAGTTTAGTGTCATCATGATACCTATTCAGTCCTTGTTTTTGTGGATTGTTCCATTGGACTTCTTCTTAAACGGGAATTTTAAGAGTTCCCCTTAAAATTTCTTGCAGAGCTGATTTGGTGGTCACATATTCTTTCAGTTCCTGCCTGTCGTGGCATCTCTTTATCTCTCTTTCCATTTTGAATGAGAGCCTTGCTGGATAAAGTATTCTTGGTTGCATGTTCTTCTCATTTAGGACCCTGAATATATCCAGCCAGCCCTTTCTGGCCTGCCAGGTCTCTGTGGAGAGGTCTGCTGTTACCCTAATACTCCTCCCCATAAAAGTCAGGGATTTCTTTTCTCTTTCTGCTTTAAGGATCTTTTTTTTGTCTTTGGAATTTACAAGCTTAACTATTAAATGTCGAGGTGTTGAATGGTTTTTATTGATTTTAGGGGGGATCTCTCTATTTCTTGGGTCTGAATGCCTGTTTCCCTTCCCAGATTAGGAAAGTTTTCAGCTATTATTTGTTCAAATACGTATTCTGGCCCTCTGTCCCTTTCGGTGCTCTCGGGAACCCCAATTAACCGTAGGTTTTTCTTCCTCAGGCTGTTGTTTATTTCCCTTAATCTGTCTTCATGGTCTTTTAATTGTCTGTCTCTTTTTTTCCTCAGTTTCCCTCTTTGCCATCAACTTGTCTTCTATGTCACTCACTGGTTCTTCTACCTCGTTAACCCTTGTCGTTAGGACTTCTAGTTTGGATTGCATCTCATTCAATTGATTTTTAATTTCTGCCTGATTGGATCTAAATTCTGCAGTCATGAAGTCTCTTGAGTCCATTATGCTTTTTTCTAGAGCCACAAGTGGCTTTATAATAGTGCTTCTGAATTGGCTTTCTGACATCATAATCCAAATTCTGTAATTCTGTGGGATAGTGGACTCTTTCTGATTCTTTCTTTTGAGGTGAGGTTTTCCTTCTAGTCATTTTGCTCCGTGCAGAGTGGCCAAAAACAAGTTGTATTGGGAAAATTAGAAAAAGAGAGAAGAGGAATAAGGAAAGAAATGAAAAAAAGATAAATGAAAAAGGAAGAAAGAAAGAAAAAAAAGAGAAGAAAAGGAGAAAAAAAGGAAAAAATGGGGCTAGGGGAAGCAAACAGAAATCAAAAAGCAAAACAAAACAAAACAACAACAACGAAAACAAAACAGAATAAGGGGGAATATCCTCTGATATTCTATACTGTAAGTCCCTTTACTTCCCCTGGAACTTTCAGTGCTCCTTGGTCAATAATTTTTTTTCCCTGTCCAGTTAGCTGGTTTTCTTGGGGAGGGGCCTGTTGTGCTGATTTTCAGGTGTTAGCACTTGGGGGAGCTGCTCAGCCCCCTGCCTGGTGCAGGGCTCCGTGGAGTTTGTTTACCCTGTGAGGCCCCAGGAGGAACAACCCCAGTGGCAGCAGCCAGCTCCAGAGCCCTGGAGTCAGCTCCTGCAGTAACTACAGAGCTCTCTGTCTGCATGGCCTGGAGGCTCTGGGGCGGGGCCGCTGATCTGCTCAGCTCGGGGCAGGAGGGTACTTGCTGTCCTGGGCCCTCCTGGCCTCTGCCTGTCCCCGGGGGAGGCCGGCTCCTGGGCTGTGTCCCCGGCAGCCAGTGCTCCCAGGCCTGAGCTGTTGGAGTCGTGCTCCTAGCCGCCCAGCCCCTTCCGCGGGGTGCCATCACCAGCGCCGCCTCTGAGCTGCTCCCAGGTCCAGCCGTGGGCATTCTGCATCCCTGTCGGGAACTCGGCAGTGGGGTGTGGCATGCTCTCCCTGGGGTGCAGGTGCTCTGTTAGTGCCCCTGTGAACCTGAGGGCATCCCTGCCCGTGCTGGGATCCTTCTCTAACTCTCTGCGGGTGGCTTTCCGTCAGGGAAGATTGGTGCAACTCCTGCTTCTCCAGGGGGGGTCTTTCCTGTCCTGGTGGCACTCCCTCCGGCCTTAGCTGGCTCCTCGTGGGTCCCCTCCCCCTTGGATGGTTTTTGTTTCTGTATTTCCTCTTTCCCCCGTCTTCCTACCTTGATAGAAGAGTGAACTCTTCTCACTGTAGCATTCCAGCTGTTCTCTCTTTAAATCTCAGGCCGAATTTGTAGATTTTCAGGATGATTTGAAGGTTATCTAGGTAATTTGGTGGGGACAGGTGACTTGGGGACTCTACTCTTCCCCCATCTTGCCCTGCTTCTTCTAATTATGGCTGGATTATATTTAAATTCTGCAGTTATGAATTCTATTGATTCATTTATGTTTTTTTTCCCATAGGCACCAGTAGCTTTATAATTGTGCTTCTGAATTGGCTTTCTGACATCTAATTGTAATCCAAATTTTGTAACTCTGTGGGAGAGAGGACTGTTTCTGATTTTTTCTTTTGTGGTGAGTTCTTCCTTCTAGTCATTTTGCTCAGTGCAGAGTTGCTAAACAAGTTGTACTGGAGAAGGAAGGAAAAAGGGGGAAAGGTGGGGAGAACAAACAAACAGAAAACAAAAAACAAGGAGGGGTATCCGCTGATTCCATATAAATCCCTAGACTTCCTGTGGAGTGTTCCAAGCTGCTTGGTTAAGAACATGCTCTTTCCCTTACCTTCCATCTGGTCTTTGGAGGAGGGGCCTTCTCTATCGATTCTCAGGTGTGTGCACCTGGGGGATCTGCCCCACCCCCTACCTGATGCATGGTTCAGTGAGAGCTCTTTATCCTGTGAGGCCGCTGGGCCCTGGTGGCCTCGGTCCATCCCAGGCACAAGGTGATACCAGGAGGAACAAGAACAGTGGCAGGGGGCAGCTCTCCTGCCCTGGAGTCAGCTCCATCAGTAACTACCATAGCTCCCAGTCCTCACGGGCCTGGATGCTCCGGCGGTGGGGGGTGCTGAACTCCACAGCTCAGGCCTGCCTGGCTGCAGGAGAGTCTTCATTGTCCTGTGTCTTCCTGGCCTCCGCCTGTCCTGGGGGGAGCGCCGGATCTTGGGCTGTGTCTCCCAGCGCCCTGGGCTCTGGGGCCTGCACCACTGGAATCACGCTCCTGCGGCTGCACAGCCCCCCCGTGTAGAGCCACAACCTTACCGCCACCTGAGCTGCTCCCGGGGCCCCGATGGCCATGCTCCAGCCCTTTAGGGAGCTTGACCCGCAGTGTGTGGCGTGCTCTCCCCCAGGGTGCAGTTCCTCTGTTAGTGCCCCTGTGGCCTGAGGGCATCCCTGCCCTTCTAGGGATCCTGCCATAGCTCCCTGCGAGCGCCTTTTCATCAGGAAGATTGGTAAAGGTCCAGCTTCTCCGGGACTGGGCTTTCCTGTCCTCGGGCCTGCACTGCACGGACTTAGCCCAGCTCCTTGCGGGGGGTGGGGGTTCCCCCTTGGGTGCTTTTTTATTTATTTTTCTGTCTTCCTACCTTGATAGAAGCACAATCTCTTCTCACTGTAGCATTCCAGCTGTTCTCTCTTTAAATCTCAAACCAAATTCTTAGGGTTTCCGGATGATTTGACAGTTATCTAGGTAAGTTGGTGGGAACAGGTGACTTGAGGATCCTACTCTTCCACCATCTTGCCCCGCCCCCTATTTGTAATTTCTAATTACTGAGCAATATTCTTCTGCCATTCATCTTTCTTTTTTTCTTTTTTTTTTAAATTTATTTTTTATTGGTGTTCAATTTACTAACATACAGAATAACCCCCAGTGCCCGTCACCCATTCACTCCCACCCCCCACCCTCCTCCCCTTCTACCACCCCTAGTTCGTTTCCTTTACGTTCTGTCTCCCTTTCTGGTATTTCCCACACATTTCTTCTCCCTTCCCTTATATTCCCTTTCACTATTATTTATATTCCCCAAATGAATGAGAACATATAATGTTTGTCCTTCTCTGACTGACTTACTTCACTCAGCATAATACCCTCCAGTTCCATCCACGTTGAAGCAAATGGTGGGGATTTGTCATTTCTAATAGCTGAGTAATATTCCATTGTATACATAAACCACATGTTCTTTATCCATTCATCTTTCGTTGGACACCGAAGCTCCTTCCACAGTTTGGCTATTGTGGCCATTGCTGCTATAAACATCGGGGTGCAGGTGTCCCGGCGTTTCACTGCATCTGTATCTTTGGGGTAAATCCCCAAGAGTGCAATTGCTGGGTCGTAGGGCAGGTCTATTCTTAACTCTTTGAGGAACCTCCACACAGTTTTCCAGAGTGGCTGCACCAGTTCAGACTCCCACCAACAGTGTAAGAGGGTTCCCTTTTCTCCGCATCCCCTCCAACATTTGTTGTTTCCTGCCTTGTTAATTTGCCCCATTCTCACCGGTGTGAGGTGGTATCTCATTGTGGTTTTGATTTGTATTTCCCTGATGGCAAGTGATGCAGAGCATTTTCCCATATGCATGTTGGCCATGTCTATGTCTTCCTCTGTGAGATTTCTGTTCATGTCTTTTGCCCATTTCATGATTGGATTGTTTGTTTCTTTGGTGTTGAGTTTAATAAGTTCTTTATAGATCTTGGAAACTAGCCCTTTATCTGATACGTCATTTGCAAATATCTTCTCCCATTCTGTAAGTTGTCTTTTAGTTTTGTTGACTGTATCCTTTGCTGTGCAAAAGCTTCTTATCTTGATGAAGTCCCAATAGTTCATTTTTGCTTTTGTTTCTTTTGCCTTCGTGGATGTATCTTGCAAAATATTACTGTGGCCGAGTTCAAAAAGGGTGTTGCCTGTGTTCTCCTCTAGGATTTTGATGGACTCTTGTCTCACCTTTAGATCTTTCATCTATTTTGAGTTTATCTTTGTGGATGGTGCAAGAGAGTGGTCTAGTTTCATTCTTCTGCATGTGGATGTCCAATTTTCCCAGCACCATTTATTGAAGAGACTGTCTTTCTTCCAATGGATAGTCTTTCCTCCTTTATCGAATATTAGTTGCCCATAAAGTTCAGGGTCCACTTCTGGGTTCTCTATTCTGTTCCACTGATCTATGTGTCTGTTTTTGTGCCAGTACCACACTGTCTTGATGACCACAGCTTTGTAGTACAACCTGAAATCTGGCATTGTGATGCCCCCAGCTATGGTTTTCTTTTTTAAAATTCCCCTGGCTATTCGGGGTCTTTTCTGATCCCACACAAATCTTAAAATAATTTGTTCTAACTCTCTGAAGAAAGTCCATGGTATTATGATAGGGATTGCATTAAACGTGTATATTGCCCTGGGTAACATTGACATTTTCACAATATTAATTCTGCCAATCCATGAGCATGGAATATTTTTCCATCTCTTGGTGTCTTCCTCAATTTCTTTCAGAAGTGTTCTATAGTTTTGAGGGTATAGATTTTTTACATCTTTGGTTAGGTTTATTCCTAGGTATCTTATGCTTTTGGGTGCAATTGTAAATGGGATTGACTCCTTAATTTCTCTTTCTTCAGTCTCATTGTTAGTGTATAGAAATGCCATTGATTTCTGGGCATTGATTTTGTATCCTGCCACCCTACCGAATTGCTGTATGAGTTCTAGCAATCTTGGGGTGGAGACTTTTGGGTTTTCTATGTAGAGTATCATGTCATTGGCGAAGAGGGAGAGTTTGACTTCTTCTTTGCCAATTTGAATGCCTTTAATGTCTTTTTGTTGTCTGATTGCTGAGGCTAGGACTTCCAGTACTATGTTGAACAGCAGTGGTGAGAGTGGACATCCCTGTCTTGTTCCTGATCTTAGGGGAAAGACTCCCAGTGCTTCCCCATTGAGAATGATATTTGCTGTGGGCTTTTCATAGATGGCTTTTAAGATGTCGAGGAATGTTCCCTCTATCCCTACATTCTGAAGAGTTTGGATCAGAAATGGATGCTGTATTTTGTCAAATGCTTTCTCTGCATCCGATGAGAGGATCGTATGGTTCTTGGTTTTTCTCTTGCTGATATGATGAATCACATTGATTGTTTTACGGGCGTTGAACCAGCCTTGTGTCCCGGGGATAAATCCTACTTGGTCATGGTGAATAATTTTCTTAATGTACTATTGGATCCTATTGGCCAGTATCTTGTTGAGAATTTTTGCATCCATGTTCATCAGGGATATTGGTCTGTAATTCTCCTTTTTGGTGGGGTCTTTGTCTGGTTTTGGAATTAAGGTGATGCTGGCCTCATAGAACTAATTTGGAAGTACTCCATCTCTTTCTATCTTTCCAAACAACTTTAGGAGAATAGGTATGGTTTCTTGTTTAAACGTTTGATAAAATTCCCCTGGGAAGCCATCTGGCCCGGGACTCTTGTGTCTTGGGAGGTTTTTGATGACTGCTTCAATTTCCTCCCTGGTTATTGGCCTGTTCAGGTTTTCTATTTCTTCCTGTTCCAGTTTTGGTAGTTTGTGGCTTTCCAGGAATGCGTCCATTTCTTCTAGATTGCGTAATATATTGGCGTATAGCTGTTCATAATATGTTTTTAAAATCGTTTGTATTTCCTTGGTGTTGGTAGTGATCTGTCCTTTCTCATTCATGATTTTATTAATTTGAGTCTTCTCTCTCTTCTTTTTAATAAGGCTGGCTAATGGTTTATCTATCTTATTAATGCTTTCAAAGAACCAACTCCTGGTTCTGTTGATCTGTTCCACAGTTCTTCTGGTCTAGATTTCGTTGAGTTCTGCTCGAATCTTTATTAACTCCCTTCTTCTCTTGGGTGTAGGATCTATTTGCTGTTTTTTCTCTAGCTCCTTTATGTGTAAGGTTAGCTTTTGTATTTAGGTTCTTTCCAGTTTTTGAATGGAGGCTTGTATTGCGATGTATTTCCCCCTTAGGACTGCTTTTGCTGCATCCCAAAGATTTTGTATGGTTGTATCTTCATTCTCATTAGTTTCCATGAATCTTTTAAATTCTTCCTTAATTTCCTGGTTGACCCTTTCATCTTTTAGCAGGATGGTCCTTAACCTCCATGTGTTTGAGGTCCTTCCAAACTTCTTGTTGTGATTTAGTTCTAATTTCAAGGCATTATGGTCTGAGAATATGCAGGGGACAATCCCAATCTTTTGGTATCGGTTCAGACCCGATTTGTGACCCAGTATGTGGTCTATTCTGGAGAAAGTTACATGTGCACTTGAGGAGAATGTGTATTCAGTTGAGTTTGGATGTAAAGTTCTGTAGATATCTGTGAAATCCATCTGGTCCAGTGTATCATTTAAAGCTCTCGTTTCTTTAGAGATGTTGTGCTTAGAAGAGCTAACGAGTATAGAAAGAGCTAGATTGAAGTCACCAAGTATAAGTGTATTATTATCTAAGTATTTCTTCACTTTGGTTAATAATTGATTTATATATTTGGCAGCTCCCACATTTGGGGCATATATATTGAGGATTGTTAAGTCCTCTTGTTGAATAGATCCTTTAAGTATGAGATAGTGTCCCTCTTCATCTCTCACTACAGTCTTTGGGGTAAATTTTAGTTTATCTGATATAAGGATGGCTACCCCTGTTTTCTTTTGAGGACCATTCGAATGGTAAATGGTTCTCTAACCTTTTATTTTCAGGCTGTAGGTGTCCTTCTGTCTAAAATGAGTCTCTTGTAGACAGCAAATAGATGGGTCCTGCTTTTTTATCCAGTCTGAAACCCTGCGCCTTTTGATGGGGTCATTAAGCCCGTTCACATTCAGAGTTACTATTGAGAGATATGAGTTTAGTGTCATCATGATATCTATTCAGTCCTTGTTTTTGTGGATTGTTCCACTGAACTTCTTCTTAAAGGGGAATTTTAAGAGTACCTCTTAAAATTTCTTGCAGAGCTGGTTTGGAGGTCACATATTCTTTTAGTTGCTGCCTGTCTTGAAAGCTCTTTATCTCTCCATTTTGAATGAGAGCCTTGCTGGATAAAGTATTCTTGGTTGCATGTTCTTCTCATTTAGGACCCTGAATATATCCTGCCAGCCCTTTCTGGCCTGCCATGTCTCTGTGGAGAGGTCTGCTGTTACCCTAATATTCCTCCCCATAAAAGTCAGGGATTTCTTGTCTCTTGCTGCTTTAAGGATCTTCTCTTTATCTTTGGAATTTGCAAACTTCACTTAAATGTCGAGGTGTTGAACGGTTTTTATTGATTTTAGGGGGGGATCTCTCTATTTCCTGGATCTGAATGCCTGTTTCCCTTCCCAGATTAGGAATTTTTCAGCTAGAATTTGTTCAAATACATATTCTGGCCCTCTGTCCCTTTCGGCGCCCTCGGGAACTCCAATTAAACATAGGTTTTTCTTCCTCAGGCTGTCGTTTATTTCCCTTAATCTATCTTCATGGTCTTTTAATTGTTTGTCTCTTTTTTCCTCAGTTTCCCTCTTTGCCATCAACTTGTCTTCTATGTCACTCACTCGTTCTTCCACCTCGGTAACCCTCGTCGTTAGAACTTCTATTTTGGATTGCATCTCATTCAGTTGATTTTTAATTTCTGCCTGATTAGCTCTAAATTCTGCAGTCATGAAGTGTCTTGAGTCCTTTATGCTTTTTTCTAGAGCCACCAGTAGCTGTATAATAGTGCTTCTGAATTGGCTTTCTGACATTGAATTGTAATCCAGATTTTGTAACTCTGTGGGAGAGAGGACTGTTTCTGATTCTTTCTTTTGAGGTGAGGTTTTCCTTCTAGTCATTTTGCTCATGGCAGCGTGGCCAAAAGCAATTTGTATTGGGAAAAGGAGAAAAAGAGAGGAGAGAAAGAAGGAAAGAAAAGAGAAAGAGAAAAAAAGGAAGAATAAAAAACGAAAAAAAAAGAAGAAAAAGAGAAAGAAAAAGAAAGGAGAAAAAAAGGGTGTGGGGGAAGGAAACAAATCAAAAAGCAATGCAAAACAAAACAAAACAAAACAAAACAAAAAAACAAACAAACAAAGAAACAAAAAACCAGGGGGGAGTATCTTCTGATTCTGTGTACTTTAAGTCCCTTGGCTTCTCCTGGAAGTTGTCCGTCTAGCTGGTGTTCTGGGGGAGGGGCCTGCTGTGCTGATTTTCAGGTGTTAGCAGTTGGGGGAGCTGCTGTGCCCCTGCCTGGTGCAGGGCTCAGTGGGGGTTGTTTACCTCGTGAGGCTGCAGGAGGAACAGCCCCAGTGGCGGGGCAGCTCTGGAAACCTGGATTCAGCTCCCGCAGGAACTCCGGAGCTCTCTGTCTGCAGGGCCTGGAGGCTCCGGGGCGGGGCCGCTGATGTGCTCAGCTGGGGCAGGAGCGTCCTTGCTGTCCTGGGCCCTCCCGGCCTCTGCCTGTCCCGGGGGAGGCTGGATCCTGGGCTGTGTCCCCGCGCCCTGTGCGCGGGGCCTGCGCTGTTGGATTCGCGCTCCCGGGCCGCAGCGCCCTCCGCGGAGCCTCTTCCTCTGCCCGAGCCCCTCCGAGCTGCTCCGGGTCCCGCCGTGCGCGCTGCAGCCCTTAGGGAGCTCGGCGCACTCTCCCGGGGCGCAGGTGTCTGTTAGTGTCCCCGGGAGCCCGAGGGCATCCCCGCCCTCCTGGGTCCTGCTCCACCTCCCTGCGAGCCCCTTTCCGCCCCGGGAAGGTCGGTGCAGCTCCTGCTCCTCCGGGACGGGGCTCTCCTGTCCTGGGGACACTCGCCCCGGCCTCAGCCCGGCTCCTCGCGGGGCCCCTCCCCCTTGGAGGCCTTTGTGTCTTTATTTATTTTTCCCCGTCTTCCGACCTTGATAGAAGCGCGAACTCTTCTCACTGTAGCATTCCAGCTGGTCTCTCTTTAATTCTCAGGCCGAATTCATAGATTTTCAGGATAATTTGAAGGTTTTCTAGGTAATTTGGTGGAGACGGGTGATTTGGAGACCCTACTCTTCCACCATCTTGCCCCTCCCCCGCCATTCATCTTTCGACGGACTTCAGGGCTCCTTCCACAGTTTGGCTATTGTGGACATTGCTGCTATAATGACTGGGGTGTAGGTGTCCTGCTGTTTCATTGCATCTGTATCTTTGGGGTAAATCCCCAGCAGTGCAATTGCTGGGTCGAGGGGCGGATCTATTTTTAACTCTTTGAGGAACCTCCTCACAGTTTTCCAGCGTGGCTGCACCAGTTCACATTCCCACCAACAGTGTAAGAGGGTTCCCCTTTCTCCACATCCTCTCCAACATTTTTGGTTTCCTGCCTTGTTAATTTTCCCCATTCTCACGGGTGTGAGGTGGGATCTCATTGTGGTTTTGATTTGTATTTCCCTGATGGCCAGTGATGCGGACCATTTTCTTATGTGCTTGTTGGCCATGTCTTTGTCTTCCTCTGTGAAATTTCTGTTCATGTCTTTTGACCATTTTATGGTTGGATTGTTTATTTCTTTGATGTTGAGTTTAATAAGTTCTTGGTAGATCTTGAAAACTAGCCTTTTACTGATAGGTCATTTGCAAATATCTTCTCCCATTCTTTTGGATTGTATTTTAGTTTATGGACTGTTTCTTTTTCTTTGTGTAAAAGCTTCTTATGTTGATGAAGTCACAATAGTTCCTTTTTGTTTTGTTTCTCTTGCCTTCATATCTTGTAAGAAGTTGGCTGTGGCCAAGTTCAAAAAGGGTGTTGCCTGTGTTTTCCTCTAGGATTTGATGGATTCTTGTCTCACATTTAGATCTTTCATCCATTTTGAGTTTATCTTTTTGTATGATGTAAGAGAATGGTCTAGTTTCCTTCTTCTGCACATGTCTGCCCAACTGTCCCAGCACCATTTATTGAAGAGACTGTCCTTTTTCCAGTGGATAGTCTTTCCTGCTTTGTCGAATATTACCTGACCATAGAGTAGAAGGCCCATTTCTGGATTCTCTATTAAATAAATAAATTCTTTAAAAAAGTTGTAGATCTTGGTATACATTCAGATCTTTGACTGATTTGTAAGATTTCACCTAGCTTCTTAGGAAAGTATGTGTGTGTGTACTCATCTCACAAGCTCTACCAATGTCAGTAGATACCAATGGTGATTATTCTCAAAAATAAATTATTTGAAAAAGAAGGAAATAGCAAATAACTGACAAATGAAATATAACTCATTTTGTATATATTAAATAAATAAAATCTGTTCTGTTTTAAAAAAAAAACCCTGAACAAACAGAGAAACGAAATAATAAAGTCTCTTTTCAGAAATAAAAGACACAACAACTAAGAACAATAGGAGAACAGATTAATGGATCCAGGGGTAAGTTCCTTCGAAAGATAAAGAAAATTAATAAAACTCTAATGAGGACTCAAATGAACAAAAACAGAAATAACAGAATAATAGCACTGAAATCACAGAAATACACTAGTTCTAACAGAATGTTACAAAAAAAAGTCAACAAATTGAGCAATTTCGAGTAAGTGGATATGTTCCAAGAATCATACGAACTACCAAAACTGAACCAGAAAGAAATAGAAAATGTGAACAGATCAATTACTACCAATCAGCGGGGAGCCTGATTCTCCCTCCCTGTCTTTCACCTACCTCCACTAATGCTCTGTCTCTGTCTCTCTCTCAAATGAATAAATAAAATCTTTTTTTTATAAAAGAAGAGTTAACATGTATTCTTTTCAAACTATTCAAAAAATAGAAGAGGAAAGAAGACTGCCAAATCCATTTTATGAAACCAGCATTACCCTGATACCAAAACAAGATAAAGGCAAGATGAAAAAAGGAACTAAAGTCCAATATTCCTGATGAATAGAGATGCAAAATCCTCAAGGAAATAGTAACAAACCAAACTGAACAATACATTAAAAATATTCAAACTGAGCAATATATTAACAAATATAGCATTTGTTCCCTGGATGAACATGTTCCCCAATAATGACAAATTATTCAATATGACACATGAAGTTAATAAAAGAACATACAAAAATACATATTATCAACTCAATAGATGCAGAAAAAATATTTGACAAAGTACAACATTCATTGTTGATAAAAGCTCTCAACATAGTGTGTACAGGGGAACATACCTCAACACAATGAAGGTCTTATATGAAAAACCTACATCTAACATCATATTCAAAGGAGAAAAACTGAGAACACTTCCTCTAAGGTCAAGAAAAAGGGTATTATTATTATAGTATATTGTAGTATTATTCTACATACTACCAGAAGTTCTAGACACAACAATCAGACAACAGCAACAACAAAAGAAAAGGCATGCAAATGAATAAGGAAAAAGTAAAACTTTCACTATTTTCAGATGACATAATGCTTTATAGAGGAAACCCTAAAGAATCCACCAAAAACATTACTAGAAGTGATAAATTAATTAATCAAGTCACACGATATAAAGAAAATGTATAGAAATCTGCTGTATTTCTATACACCAATGATGGAGCAGCAGAAGGAGAAGTTAAGAAAACAATTCTAAAAAGAAAATAAAACAATTCTATTTACAATTGCACCAAAAAATAATAAGATGCCATGAATGAAATTGACCAAAAAGGTGAAACACCTGTACTCTGAAAACTATAAAAGATTGGTTAAAGAAACTGAAAATGACACAAGGAAATGGAAAGACATGGGATGCCTGGGTGGCTCAGTGGTTGAGCGTCTGCCTTTAGCTTAGGGCATGATCCCACAGTCCTGGGATTCAGTCCTGCATCAGGCTCCCCACAGGGAGCCTGCTTCTCCTTCTGCCTGTGTCTCTGCCTCTCTCTCTGTGTCTCTCATGAATAAATAAATAAAATATTTTTAAATAGAAAGTCATTCCATCCTGAGGAATTGGAAGAATAATTATTAAAATGTCCATAATACTGAGAGGAATCTATACATTTAATGCAATCCCTATCAAAATGCTAGCAGTATTTTTCACAAAACTAGAGAAAAAATAATTTAAAGTTTGTATGGAACCACAACAGAACCCAAAGTGTCAACACAATCTTGAAAAATAAAAACTATGGAACTCTTCTGAAAGTAATTGAGGAAGACACAAAGAAATGGAAAAATATATCATGCTCATCGATTGGAAGAATTAATATTGTGAAAATGTCAGTGCTACCCAGGGCAATTTACACATTTAATGAAACCCTTATCAAAATACCATGGACTTTCTTCAGAGAGTTGGAACAAATCATCTTAAGATTTGTGTGGAATCAGAAGAGACCCCGAATAGCCAGGGGAATATTAAGAAAGAAAACCATAGCTGGGGGCATCACAATGCCAGATTTCAGGTTGTACTACAAAGCTGTGGTCATCAAGACAGTGTGGTCCTGGCACAAAAACAGACACATAGATCAATGGACCAGAATAGAGAACCCAGAAGTGGACCCTCAACTCTATGGTCAACTAATATTCGACAAAGCAGGAAAGGCTACCCACTGGAAAAAAAAGACAGTGTCTTCAATAATTGGTGCTGGGAAAATTGGACATCCACATGCAGAAGAATGAAACTAGACCATTCTCTTGCCCCATACACAAAGATAAACTCAAAAATGGATGAAAGATCTAAATGTGAGACAAGATTCCATCAAAATCCTAGAGGAGAACACAGGCATCACCCTTGTTGAACTCAGCCACAGTAACTTCTTGCAAGAGACATACATGAAGGCAAGAGAAACAAAAGTAAAAATGAACTATTGGGACTTCATTAAGATAAGAAGTTTTTGCACAGCAAAAGAAACAGTCCACAAAACTAAAAGACAACCTACAGAATGGAGGAAGGTATTTGCAAATGACGTATCAGATAAAGGTCTAGTTTCCAAGATCTATAAAGAACTTATTAAACTCAACAGCAAAGAGACAAACAATCCAATCATGAAATGGGCAAAAGACATGGACAGAAATCTCACAGAGGAAGACATAGCCATGGCCAACATGCATATGAGAAAATGCTCTGCATCACTTGCCATCAGGGAAATACAAATCAAAACCACAATGAGATACAACGTCACAGTAGTGAGAATCGGGAAAATTAACAAGGCAGGAAACCAAAAATGTTGGAGAGGATGTGGAAAAAGGGGAACCCTCCTGCACTGTTGGTGGGAATGTGAACTGGTGCAGCCACTCTGGAAAACTGTGTGGAGGTTCCTCAAAGAGTTAAAAATAGACCTGCCCTATGACCCAGCAACTGCACTGCTGCGGATTTACTCCAAAGATACAGATAGAGTGAAACGCCGGGACACCTGCACCCCGATGTTTATAGCAGCAATGTCCACAATAGCCAAACTGTGGAAGGAGCTCAGTGTCCATCGAAAGATGAATGGATAAAGAATATGTGGTTTATGTAGACAATGGAGTATTATTCAGCCATTAGAAACGACAAATACCCACCATTTGGTTCGACGTGGATGGAACTGGGGGGTATTATGCTGAGTGAAATAAGTCAATCGGAGAAGGACAAACATTATATGGTCTCTTTCATTTGGGGAATATAAAAAATAGTGAAAGGGAATAAAGGGGAAAGGAGAAAAATGAGTGGGAAATATCATAAAGGGAGACAGAACATGAGAAACTCCTAACTCTGGGAAACGAACTAGGGGTGGTGGAAGGGGAGGTGGGCGGGGGGTTGCGGGTACTGGGTGACCGGCACTGAGGTGGGCACTTGACGCAATGAGCACTGGGTGTTATTTTATATGTTGGCAAATTGAACACCAATAAAATATAAATTTATAAAAAAATGAAGTGGAGGTATTATGCTGATTGAAGTAAGTTAATCGGAGAATGACAAACGTTATATAATTTCACTCATTCATGGAATATAAAGAATAGTAAAGAGATTGAAAGAGAAAGTATTGAAAACGAATGCGAAAAATCTGAGAGGGTGACAGTACATGAGAGACTCATAACTCTCAGAAATGAACAAGGGGTAGTGGACTGGGAGGTGGGCGGGTGTATGTGATGACTGGGAGATGGGCACTGAGGGGGCACTTGATGGGATGAGTACTGGGTGTTTTGCTATATGTTGGCAAATGGAACTCAAATAAAAAATATACAAATCACTGAAAAAAAAAGCAATATTTAGAAAGATACTAGCTGGGGTTTGGAAAAAGCATAAAAGACACTAGAGGATTCCTTGCTGAAGAAATAATAGAACTAAATTCTAGTCAGGCTAAAGTAAAAATAGTATTTCTGAGATGCCATTAAAATGGAGGCTCTACCTGGGTATTATGCTATATGTTGGCAAATTGAACTCCAATAAAAAAATTAAAAAACAAAGTAATAATAAATAAGTAAATAAGTAAATAAATAAATATTTATTGATCGATTATTTTGCCAAACTCTTGCAAAAAAAATGGAGGCTCTAACTGGGTGTTATTCTATATGTTGGCAAATTGAACTCCAATAAAAAGAAATATATATGTTAAATGGAAGCTCTAACAGCTAGTGTAAATGATGCAGAATTGAATGTCAGTGATATAGAAGACAAAATATTGGAAAGTATGGAAGCTGAAAAGGAGGCAATAAAATCTACTGGATCATGACAGGAATCTTGTAGTCATCAGTGAAATAAAAACCACAGTAATAGTTGAATCATAGGGGTTTCAGAAGATGAGGAAAGAGAGAGGAGTAGGTTATTCGAGCAAGTTTCGGCTGAGAACTTCCCTAAACTGGGAATGGAAACAAGTATTCATGTCCGGGAGGCACAGAGAGCCCCCCTCAAAATCAATAAAAATACGTCAACACCTCAAACACGTATAGTGAAGCTTGCAAGTTTCAGAGATAGAGAGGAAATCCTGAAAGCAGCATAGGACAAGAGGTCCTTAATCTACAAGTGTAGAAACAGAAGGGGCACAGTAGACCTGTCCACAGAGATGTGGCAGGCCAGAAAGGACTGGCGAGTTTTATTCAAGTTGTTAAATGGGGAAAATATGCAGATAAGAATACAAATGACAGCAAGGCTGTCATTCAGAATAGGAGAGATAAAGAGCTTCCAGGACAAACAGAAACTAAAAGAAACTGTGAAACACAGCCAGCCCTGCAAGAAATATTAAAAAGGATACTTTATGGAAAGAAAGAGCCCAAAATTAACATACCGGAAAGGATGTGACAATCTAAAGAAACAGTGAATTTACAGGTAACACAATGGCCCTAAATTCATGTCTTTCAATAGTTACTATGAATGTAAATGGGATAAATGCTCCAGTCAAAAGACACAGGGTTTCAGATTGGATTTAAAAAGCAAGATCCATCAATATTCTGTCTATGAGAGATTCATTTTAGACCCAAAGACACCTCCAGATTGAAAGTGAAAGGATGCAGAAGCATTTATCATCCTAATAGACATCAAAAGAAAAGTAGGATCTAATCCTTATATCATACAAATTTGATTTTAAGCCAAAGGTTGTAATAAGAGATGAAGAGGGACACTATATCATACTTAAAGGATCTATCCAACATGAATATCTAACAATTGTAAATATTTATGTTCATTACTTGGCAACTTCCAATTATATAAACCAATTAATAACAAAATTAAACACATTGATAGCAGTACAATAATAATATGGGACTGTAACACCCTATTCACTGCAATGGACAGATTATCTAAGCAGAAGATCAACAAGGAAACAAAGGCTTTGAATGACACGCTGTACCAAATGAACTTCACAGATATATACAGAACATTCCATCCAAATGCAATTGAAGTCTTACCCAGTATTGAAAGATTGAAATTATTCACTGCATATTATCCGGCCACAATTCTTTAAAACTTGAGCTCAACTCCAAGGGGAAATTTGGAAGGAACACAAATACATGGATGTTAAAGGATTTCCTACTAAGAATGAATGAATCAACCAGGGAATTAATAAAGAATTGAAAATAATTCATGGATGGGATGCTTGGGTGGCTCAGCTGTTGAGTGTCTGCCTTCGGCCGGGGCATGATCCCGGGATCCCGGATTGAGTCCCACATAGAGCTCCTTGCAGGGAGAGCCTGTTTTTCCCTCTGCCTGTGTCTCTGCCTCTCTGTCTCTCTGTATCTTTCATGAAAAAATAAATAAAATCTTAAAAAAATTCATGGAAACAAATGAAAATTAAAACACAACAGTTCAGAAATTTTGGGATGCAGCAGAGGCAGTCCTAAGAGGGAAGTATTTAGCAATATAAGGCCTTTCTCAAGAAACCAGAAAAATTTCAAATACACAAACTAGTCTTATACCTAAAGGAGATGGAGAAAGGACACTTAATAAAGCCTAAACCAAGCAGAAGAGGAGAAGATTAAAGCAGAAATAAATTAATTAGAAACCAAAAGAACAATAGGCAAATCAACAATACCAGGAGCTGATACTTTGAAAGGATAAATAAGATTGATAAACCCCTAGCAGATTTATCACACAGTAAAGAAAAAGAACCCAATTATAGAAATCACAAATGACTGAGAGATCACAACCAACACTGAAGAAATACAAACTAGTAAAAGAACATATTATGAGAACTATATGTCAACAATGAAACAATCTGGAAGAAGTGGATGCATTCCCAGAAACATGTAAACTACTGAAGCTGAAACAGGAAGAAATAGAAAACCTAAACAGACCCCTAACCAGCAAGGAGATTGAAGCAGTCATAAAAAATCTCCAAATGAACAAGAGTCCAGGGCCAGATGGCTTCCCAGGGGAATTCTATCAAACATTTAAAGACATTGGGGTGCAGGTGTCCTGGCGTTTCACTGCATCTGTATCTTTGGGGTAAATCCCCAGCAGTGCAATTGCTGGGTCTAGGGCAGATCTATTTTTAACTCTTTGAGGAACCTCCACCCAATGTTTATATCAGCAATGTCCACAATAGCCAAACTGTGGAAGGAGCCTCGGTGTCCACTGAAAGATGAATGGATAAAGAAGATGTGGTCTATGTATACAATGGAATATTACTCAGCCATTAGAAACGACAAATACCCACCATTTGCTTCAACGTAGATGGAACTGGAGGGTATTATGCTGAGTGAAATAAGTCAATCGCAGAAGGACAAGCATTATATGGTCTCATTCATTTGGGGAATATAAAAAATAGTGAAAGGGAATAAAGGGGAAAGGAGAAGAAATGAGTGGGAAATATTAGAGAGGGGTGACAGAACACGAGAGACTCCTAACTCTGGGAAATGAACAAGGGGTGGTGGAAAGGGAGGTGGATGGGGGGTAGGGGTGACTGAGTGATAGGCACTGAGGGGAGCACTTGATGGGATGAGCACTGGGTGTTATGCTTTATGTTGGTAAATTGAACTCCAATAAAAAGAAATAAAAAAAACATTTAAAGAAAAATTAGGGCAGCCCAGGTGGCTCAGTAGTTTAGCGTTGCCTTCAGCCCAGGGTGTGATCCTGTATTGAATCCCATGTCAGGTTCCCTGAATGGAGCCAGCTTCTCCCTCTTCCTATGTCTGTGCCTCTCTCTCTGTGTGTGTCTCTCATGAATAAACAAAATCTTTAAAAATAAATAAATAAGAAATAATAATACTCTTCTGAACCTATTTCAAGAAATAGATATGGAAGGAAAAATTCCAAACACTTTCTATGAGGCTAGTGTTCCCTTGATCACCAAAGAAGACAAAGAACCAGTAAAAATGAGAATCACAGACTAATATCCTTGATGAACATAGATGTCATTAGTCTCACCAACATACTAGCCAACAGTACATTAAAAGGATTATTCACCATGTCCAGTGGGATTTATTTCTGGGTTGCAAGAGTAGTTCAACATCCACAAATCAATCAATGTGATAGACTACATAATAGACAAGAACCATATGATCCTCTCAACTGATGCAGAAAAATCATTTGATAAAATACAGCATCCATTCTTGATTAAAACTCTTCAAAGTGTAGGGACAGAGGCAATATGCCTCCATATCATCAAAACCATCTACAAAAACCCGCAATGAATATCATTCTCAAAGGGGAAAAACTGAAAGCTCTTCCCATAACATTAGGAACATGACAGGAATGTCCACTCCCACCCATGTTCTTCAACATAGTACTAGAAGCCCTAGCCAGAGTAATCATAAAACAAAAGGAAATAAAGGCATCCAAATGGGCAAAGAAGAAGTCAAATTCACTCTTCAGAGATGACATCATACTCTATGTGGAAACCTAAACCTAAAAGACTCCCTATCCTAAAATTGCTAAATCTTATGTAAGAATTAAACAACATGGCAGGATATAAATCAATGCACAGAAATCAGTTTCATTTCTACATACTAAAAATGAGATAGAAGAAAGATGAATTAAGGAATTGATCACATTTACAGTTGCACAATAAAACATAAGATATGTAGGAATAAACCCAACCAAAGAGGTACAGGATCTGTACTCAGATAACCATATAACACTTATGAAAGAAATTTAGGTAGACATAAATAAATGAAAAAAAATTCATGCTCATGGAATGGAAAAAAAACTGCCAAAATGTCTATACTACCCAGACCAATACATTTAATGCAATCCTTATCTAAATACCATTGACATTTTTCGGAGACCTGAACTAAATAATCCTAAGATCTGTATAGAACCAGAAAAGACACTGAACAGCCAAAGAAATGTAAAAAAAAAAAACAAAGCTGGAGGGTCACAATGCCTGACTTCAAGCTGTATTAAAAGCTGTGATCATCAAGACAGTATGGTGCTAGCACAAAACCAGACACACAAATTAATGGAACAGAATAGAGAACTCAGATATGTATCCTCAACTCTATGGTAAGCTCATCTTTGACAAAGCAATAAAGAATATCCACTGGAAAAAAGACAGTCTATTCAACAAAAGGTGTTGGGAAAACTAGAGAACTGCATGCAAAAGAATGAAACTTGACCATTCTTTTACACCATACACAAAAATAAACTCAAAATTGGTGAAAAACGTAAAGGTAAGAAAGGAATTCATCAAAATCCTAGAGGAGAACACAGGCAGCAACTTTTTTGACCTCAAGTCACAACAACTTTTTGCTAGATACGTCTCCAAAGGCAAAAGAAAGAAAGGGATAAATGAAGTCTTGGTACCTCATTGAGATAAAAACCTCTTTCACAGCAAAGGAAATGGTCAACAAAATCAAAAGATAACCAACAGAATGGGAAAAGATATTTGCAAATGACATATCAGATAAAGGGCTAGTATCCAAGATCTATAAAGAACTTATTAAACTCAACCTCCCCCAAAAATACAGTCAAGAAATGGTTAGAAGACATGAATAGACATCTTTCCAAAGATAACACCCAGATGGCAAACAGACACATGGAAAAATTACTCAAAATCACGCAGCTTTGGGAAATACAAATCCAAACCTTACCTCACAACAGTGAGAATGGCTAAATTAATCAGTCAGAAAACAATAGATGTTGGTGAGGATGCAGAGAAAGATGAACCCTCTTACACTGTTGGTGGGAAGGCAAACTGGTGCAGCCACTCTGGAAAACAGTATGGAGTTTCCTTAAAAAGTTACAAATAGAAGTATCCTACAACCAAGCGATTGTACTCTGGAGTATTTATCCAAATGATACAAATATTGTGTTCTGAATGGGCATCTTCACACCAATGTTTATAGCAGCAATGTCACAGTAGCCAAATTATGGAAAGAGGTGAGATGTCCATCAACAGATGAATGAATAAAGAAGAAGACAATGAGTCCAGTTACCATCCCTTATTAATCTTTTATGGGACATTTCAAGGTCAGAAAGTTGACAAGAAAGGCTATTATTACTTCTAAGAACTGGGCCAAACTCTTCTGTCTCTGGATCTGCCATATCCACATATCTGAATGGGGAATGAGATTCAAATTATCAATACAAAGAATGAGTTTTCAATTTAAATTCCAGATGACTGCTGGGAGAAAGTTACAGAGCTGTTGGATAGAAACAGTAAGCACAGATGATGAGAGTCAGAACCCGTGTGTGTGTGTGTGTGTGTGTGTGTGTGTGTGTGTGAGAGCGAGAGAGAGAGAGAGAGAGAGAGAGAGAGAAATTGAGAGTCTTTCATATGATTAAATATAAAGTTTTAAAAAGTCCCAAACTACCATAGTAACAACACTTTGTGTTTGTAGAATTTATATTGTGGATGAGAACATTTTTGCAACACATATGCAGAGATGCACACACACTTTAAACAATGAAATAGAAGCATAACTTTTATATTAACAGAATCAGGACTTAAGAGATAAATCAGGAAGGATAAAATAAGAAAAGCAGATATAAAATAAAGAAAACCATAAATCTTAGAAATGTAATTAATTAAAATAAAAATAAAATAAATGGAATGCATTCTGGATCCAATACAGTGAAAGGATTATTTATTTAATTAGAAGACAATAATGATATATGTGCCCAGTATGTAGCAAAGAAAATAAGAAATATGAAATGTTACAATATGGGGGGATTGGGAGTTATGACTTGTGGGTGATTAAAATATCTATGGAGTTTACAATCTTAAATAAGATACCCAAAGCCTAAACACTATATAATACACTGGGAAATTTTACAATTTCCCACATTATGATTAATTAAATATTTGAAGTATCATTAACATTTGTTATATCATGATATAGTAATCATAAGCATATTGCTATTATCTTACACATGCATGGAATTGAAATACTGTTTTACATAAACACAAGGAAGAAAGTGGGGATGGGAGGATTGTGAGAGACCTAAGACATTTCAATTTCAAAACATAAGTTTGAGAAGTTGGGAAGGTTGTACTGTGACACAGTCAAAATATTAAGATAAGCTGAGTCTGAATCTGGATTTGTCCTCAAGATGCTGAAATAAGTGTCATTATGAGGGGAATAGAGTTCATCCTTATCAGTTTATTCTAGTGTTGCTCATTATTAAGCACAAAAGCCAAGTAGAACACGAGCATAGTTGTTAAATGAGCCCACAGCCGCCAATGAAAGCTCATCTTGCTGTTCTACTACCTCAAATTAATGAGTAAACAATTGTCTTCCCATTCTCAATACACTTGTCATCACAGACACAATGTGTTTAATGATAAACAAATGGTTTGTACATCATATCTGAGAAGTACATCTGATCTCAGGAGAAATGTAAAACTTTTTCTCAAAGTTACTGTTTGTTTCCACTGTTGCTGATTGAGTAAATGTGGATCTTCATTACCATCAGAATGCCACAGAGAGCTGATTTAGAGACCGAAGGGATGTGGTAAGAAGCTCTCTTCTCCTGGGATAGACTACAATGCTTGTCATTTCTTCTGTTTCATTATAATTTCTAATGGTTGTGCTGCAGCTCTCTAACAAGTCCCTGAGGACATCCAGAGCAGAGCTTTCACTGGCAGGGCTCTCAGCTCCAGGAAGTTAATAAGTAAAAAAAAAAAAGCTGCTTTGGAGCCTTCCTGCCCCATTTAAAAGGCAATTTAAATCTTTGCTCAGTCCCCATGACTTTAATTATTCTCTATTTAAATAGTTTCACCGGGAGGCCAAGTGATTATCAGGTTGGAGAAACCAAACCACCTCAGGGAGCTTATGGTGGAATGTATCCATATGTATCCATTGAAAGAAAGCCATCACTTTAAATTCAAACTATTAGGTAGTGCAAATGCTTTATTGATTCTCAACAAGTTGTTTTTGTTTTTGTTGTTGTTCTTGTTTGCATACACCTTAACTCCCCTTTGAAAAACAGACAGGATGCATATTCGGAGACCTCCATTATTACACAAACTTCAGGAGGAAAGATACATTTATCAACCCAACCATCACTAAAAATCAATTTTTTAAATAAATTTATATTTTATTTATTTTTTTAGGTATTTTATTTTTTTAATAAATTAATTTTTTATTGGTGTTCAATTTACCAACAGACAGAATCCCGTCAAGTGTCCCCCTCAGTGCCCGTCAACCATTCACCCCCACCACCCGCCCTCCTCCCCTTCCACCACCCCTAGCTCATTTCCCAGAGTTAGGAGTCTTTATGTTCTGTCTCCCTTTTTGATATTTCCCACACATTTCTTCTCCCTTCCCTTATATTCCCTTTCACTATTATTTATATTCCCCAAATGAATGAGAACATACCCTGTTTGTCCTTCTCCGATTGACTTACTTCACTCAGCAAAATACCCTCCTGTTCCATCCATGTTGGAGCAAATGGTGGGTATTTGTCGTTCCTAATGGCTGAGTAATATTCCATTGTATACATAAACCACATCTTCTTTATCTATTCATCTTTTGATGGACACCGAGGCTCCTTCCACAGTTTGGCTATTGTGGACATTGCTGCTAGAAATATCGGGGTGCAGGTGTCCCAGCGTTTCATTGCATCTGAATCTTTGGTGTAAATCCCCAACACTGCAATTGATGGGTCGTAGGGCAGGTCTATTTTTAACTCTTTGAGGAACCTCCACACAGTTTTCCAGAGTGGCTGCACCAGCTCACATTCCCACCAACAGTGCAAGAGGGTTCCCTTTTCTCCGCATCCTCTCCAACATTTGTGGTTTCCTGCCTTGTTAATGTTCCCCATTCTGATTGGTGTGAGGTGGTAACTCATTGTGGTTTTGATTTGTATTTTCCTGATGGCAAGTAATGCAGAGCATTTTCTCATGTGCTTGTTGGCCATGTCTATGTCTTCCTCTGTGAGATTTCTCTTCATGTCTTTTGCCCATTTCATGATTGGATTGTTTGTTTCTTTAGTGTTGAGTTTAAGAAGTTCTTTATAGATCTTGGAAATTAGCCCTTTATCTGATACGTCATTTGCAAAAATCTTCTCCCATTCTGTAGGTTGTCTTTTCGTTTTGTTGACTGTATCCTTTGCTGTGCAGAAGCTTCTTATCTTGATGAAGTCCCAATAGTTCATTTTTGCTTTTGTTTCTTTTGTCCTCATGGATGTATCTTGCAAGAAGTTACTGTGGCCGAGTTCAAAAAGGGTGTTGCCTGTATTCTACTCTAGGATTTTGATGGAATCTGTCTCACATTTAGATCTTTCATCCATTTTGAGTTTATCTTTGTGTATGGAGAAAGGGAGAGGTCTAGTTTCATTCTTCTGCATTTGGATGTGCAATTTTTCCAGCACCATTTATTGAAGAGATTGTCTTTCTTCCAGTGGATAGTCTTTCCTCCTTTATCGAATATCAGTTGACCATAAAGTTCAGGGTCCACCTCTGGGTACTCTATTCTGTTCCATTGATCTATGTGTCTGTTTTAGTGCCAGTACCACATTGTCTTGATGACCACAGCTTTGTAGTACAACCTGAAATCTGGCATTGTGATGCCCCCAGATATGGTTTTCTTTTTTAAAATTCCCCTGGCTATTCGGGGTCTTTTCTGAGTCCACACAAATCTTAAAATAATTTGTTCTGTCTGAAGAAAGTCCATGGTATTTTGATAGAGATTGCATTAAACGTGTAAATTGCCCTGGGTAACATTGACATTTTCACAATATTAATTCTGCCAATCCATGAGCATGGAATATTTTTCCATCTCTTGGTGTCTTCCTCAATTTCTTTCAGAAGTGTTCTATAGTTTTTAGGGTATAGATCCTTTCCCTCTTCGGTTAGGTTTATTCCTAGGTATCTTATGCTTTTGGGTGCAATTGTAAATGGGATTGACTCTTAATTTCTTTCTTCAGTCTCATTGTTAGTGTGTAGAAATGCTACTGACTACTGGGCATTGATTTTGTATCCTGCCACACTGCCAAATTGCTGTATGAGTTCTAGCAATCTTGGGGTGGAGGCTTTAGAGTTTTCTGTGTTGAGTATCATGTCATCGGCGAAGAGGGAGAGTTTGACTTCTTCTTTGACATTTTGAATGCCTTTAATGTCTTTTTGTTGTCTGATTGCTGAGGCTAGGGCTTCCAGTGCTATGTTGAATAGCAGTGGTGAGAGCGGACATCCCTGTGTTGTTCCTGATCTTAGGGGAAAGGCACCCAGTGCTTCCCCATTTAGAATGATATTTGCTGTGGGCTTTTCGTAGATGGCTTTTAAGATGTCGAGGAATGTTCCCTCTATCCCTACACTCTGAAGAGTTTTGATCAGGAATGGATGCTGTATTTTGTCAAATGCTTTCTCTGCATCTAATGAAAGGATCCTATGGTTCTTGGTTTTTCTCTTGCTGATATGATGGATCACACTGATTGTTTTACGAGTGTTGAACCAGCCTTGTGTCCCAGGAATAAATCCTACTTGGTCATGGTGAATAATTTTCTTTTTTTTTTTTTTTTTGGTGAATAATTTTCTTAATGTTGTGTTGTATCCTATTGGCCAGTGTTTTTTTTTTTAATTTTTATTTATTTATGATAGTCACACACAGAGAGGGAGAGAGAGAGAGGCAGAGACATAGGCAGAGGGAGAAGCAGGCCCCATGCACCAGGAGCCTGACGTGGGATTCAATCCCGGGTCTCCAGGATCGAGCCCTGGGCTAAAGGCAGGTGCTAAATCGCTGCCCCACCCAGGGATCCCCTATTGGCCAGTGTTGTTGAGAATTTTTGCATGCATGTTCATCAGGGATATTGGTCTGTAATTCTCCTTTATGGTGGCGTCTTTGTCTGGTTTTGGAATGAAGGTGATGCTAGCCTCATAGAATGAATATCGAAGTACTCCATCTCTTTCTCTCTTTCCAAACAGCTGTAGTAGAATAGGTATAGCTTCTTCTTAAACGTTTGATAGAATTCCCCTGGGAAGCCATCTGGCCCTGGACTCTTGTGTCTTGGGAGGTTTTTGATAAATGCTTCAATTTCCTCCCTGGTTATTGGCCTGTTCAGGTTTACTATTTCTTCCTGTTCCAGTTTTGGTAGTTTGTGGCTTTCCAGGAATGCGTCCATTTCTTCTAGATTGCCTAATTTATTGGTGTATAGCTGTTCATAATATGTTTTTAAAATCGTTTTTATTTCCTTGGTGTTGGTAGTGATCTCTCCTTTCTCATTCATGATTTTATTAATTTGAGTCTTCTCTCTCTTCTTTTTAATAAGGCAGCTAATCGTTTATCCATCTTATTAATTCTTTCAAAGAACCAACTCCTGGTTTTGTTGATCTGTTCCACAGTTCTTGTGGTCTCGAATTTGTTGAGTTCTGCTCGAATTTTAATTAACTCTCTTCTCCTTCTGGGTGTAGGATCTATTTTCTGCTTTTTCTGTAGCTCCTTTCGGTGTAAGGTTAGCTTTTGTATTAAGTTCTTTCCAGTTTTTGAATGGATGCTTGTATTGTGATGTATTTCCCCTTCAGGACTGCTTTTGCTGCATCCCAAAGATTTTGAACGGTTGTATCTTCATTCTCATTAGTTTCCATGAATCTTTTTAATTCTTCCTTAGTTTCCTGGTTGACCCTTTCATCTTTTAGCAGGATGGTCCTTAACCTCCACATGTTTGAGGTCCTTTCAAACTTCTTGTGAGTTAGTTGTAATTTCAAGGCATTCTGGTCTGAGAATATGCAGGGGACGATCCTAATCTTTTGGTATTGGTTCAGACCCGATTTGTGACCCAGTATGTGGTCTATTCTGGAGAAAGTTCCATGTGCACTTGAGAAGAATGCGTATTCAGTTGGGTTTATTTATTTATTTATTTTTTCAGTTGGGTTTAAATGTAAAGTTCTGTAGATATCTGTGAAATCCATCTGGTCCAGTGTATCATTTAAAGCTCTCGTTTCTTTGGAGATGTTGTGTTTAGAAGACCCATTGAGTGTAGAAGGCACTAGATTGAAGTCACCAAGTATAAGTGTATTATTATCTAAGTATGTCTTAACTTTGGTTATTAATTGATTGATGTGTTTGTCAGCTCCCACATTCGGGGCATATATATTGAGGATTGTTAAGTCCTCTTGTTGGATAGATCCTTTACGTATGATATAGGTCCCTCTTCATCTCTCACTACAGTCTTCGGGGTAAATTTTAGTTTATCTGATATAAGGATGGCTACCCCTGCTTTCTTTTGAGGACCATTTGAATGGCAAATAGTTCTCTAACCTTTTATTTTCAGGCTGTAGGTGTCCTTCTGTCTAAAATGAGTCTCTTGTAGACAGCAAATAGATGGGTCCTGCTCTTTTATCCAGTCTGAAACCCTGTGCCTTTTGATGGGGTCATTAAGCCCGTTCACATTCAGAGTTACTATTGACAGATATGAGTTTAGTGTCCTCATGATATCTATTCAGTCCTTGTTTTTGTGGATTTTTCCACTGGACTTCTTCTTAAAGGGGAATTTTAAGAGTCCCCCTTAAAATTTCTTGCAGAGCTGGTTTGGAGGTCACATATTCTTTCAGTTCCTGCCTGTCTTGAAAGCTCTTTATCTCTCCTTCCATTTTGAATGAGAGCCTTGCTGGATAAAGTATTCTTGGTTGCATGTTCTTCTCATGGAGGACCCTGTATATATCCTGCCAGCCCTTTCTGGCCTGCCAGGTCTCTGTGGAGAGGTCTGCTGTTACCCTAATACTCCTCCCCTTAAAAGTCAGAGATTTCTTTTCTCTTGCTGCTTTAAGGATCTTCTCTTTATCTTTGGAATTTGCAAGCTTACTATTAAATGTCGAGGTGTTCAATGGTTTTTATTGATTTTAGGGGGATCTCTCTGTTTCCTGGATCTGAATGCCTGTTTCCCTTCCCAGATTAGGAAAGTTTTCAGCTATGATTTGTTCCAATACGTATTCTGTACCTCTGTCCCTTTTGGCGCCCTCAGCAAACCCAATTTAATGTAGTTTTTCTTTCAGGCTGTCATTCATTTCCGTTAATCTATCCTCATGGTCTTTTAATTGTTTGTCTCCTTTTTACTCACTTTCCCTCTTTGCCCATGTTGTGTCCAACTTCGGGAAACAGAGAAACCACCAAGAAGCCAACACCGATGCAAACACACGAGTGTTTATTTACAAGCTGAAACCTGGGTCCAAGTATACCCGACGCAGGGGAGCAGGGACTTGGACCCTGAGTCTGAGAGGCTTAGCAACTTTATAGAGGCCCGTGGCCAATGTGATACGCAGAAAGTTGCACAGTCATGCTGGTCCACTGAGCCGGATTTCCAATTAGGGTGTATCCTGGTCTTTGACTAGGGCGGGGCAGTGCCCTAAGTAATAAGCGCAAGGCAGGTGCAGCACAAAACAGTAAGTGCTTCACTCATTCATCCCCACCCCCTGCCCTCCTCCCCTTCCACCACCCCTAGTTCGTTTCCCAGAGTTAGGAGTCTTTATGTTCTATCTCCCTTTCTGATGTTTCCCACACATTCCTTCTCCCATCCTTTATATTCCCTTTCACTATTATTTATATTCCCCAAATGAATGAGAACATACACTGTTTGTCCTTCTCCGATTGACTTACTTCACTCAGCATAATACCCTCCAATTCCATCCATGTTGAAGCAAATGGTGGGTATTTGTCGTTTCTAATGGCTGAGTAATATTCCATTGTATACATAAACCACATCTTCTTTATCCATTCATCTTTCGATGGACACTGAGGGGGGCACTTGACCGGTTGAACACTGGGTGTTATTCTGTATGTTGGTAAATTGAACACCAATAAAAAATCAATTTATTAAAAAAAAGATTTTTCAGAAAGCTTCACTAGTGTGAAGTATGGTATAGTATTTGGAAAAAAAAAAAAACAGTCAGTCCTGCTCTGTTTGTCCAGGCATAGAGGATTTTGTTAAATTTCCTGGGTCCCACACCATCAACTTGTCTTCTATGTCACTCACTCGTTCTTCCACCTCGTTAACCCTGGTCGGTAGGACCTCTAGTTTGGATTGCATCTCATTCAATTGATATTTAATTTCTGCCTGATTGGATCTAAATTCTGCAGTCATGAAGTCTCTTGACTTTCTGCTTTTTTCTAGAGCCACCAGTAGCTTTATAATAATGCTTATGAATTGGCTTTCCGACATTGAATTGTAATCCAAATTTTGTAACTCTGTGGGAGAGAGGACTGTTTCTGATTCTTTCTTTTGAGGTGAGGTTTTCCTTCTAGTCATTTTGCTCAGTGCAGAGTGGCCAAAAACAAGTTGTATTGGGAAAAGGAGAAAACGAGAGGAGAGAAAGAAGGAAAGAAAAGAGAAAAAGAAAAAAGAAAAAAGGAAGAAAAAAAAGAGAAGAAAAAAAGAAAAAAAGGGTGGGGAAACAAACAGAATTCAAAAAGCAAAAAAAAGAAAAAAAACAAAACAACAACCACAACAACAAAACAAAAAAAAACCACGGGGGAGGTGGGAGTATCTTACGATTCTGTATACTTTAAGTCCCTTGACTTACCCTGGAACTTGTCCGTCTAGTTGGTCTTCCAGGGGAGGGGCCAGTTGTGATTTTCAGGTGTTAGCACTTGGGGGAGCTGCTCTGCCCCTGCCTGGTGCAGGGCTCAGTGGGGGTTGTTTACCCTGTGAGGCCCCTGTAGGAACAACCACAGTGGGCGGCTGCCAGCTCTGGAGCCCTGGAGTCAGCTCCCGCAGTAACTCTGGAGCTCTCCATCCACAGGGCCTGGAGGCTCCGGGGCGGGGCCACTGATCTGCTCAGCTCCAGGCAGGAGCGTCCTTGCGGTCCTGGGCCCTCCCGGCCTCTGCCTGTCCCAGGGGAGGCCGGATCCTGGGCTGTGTCCCGGCGCCCTGTGCTCCGGAGCCTGCGCTGTTGGATTCCGCTCCCGCCCCGCAGCCCCCTCCGCAGAGCTGCCCCCGAGCCCCCCCGAGCTGCTCCGGGTCCCACCGTGCGCGCTGCAGCCCTTAGGGAGCTTGGCGCACTCTCCCGGGGCGCAGGTGCTGTTAGTGTCCCAGGGAGCCCGAGTGCATCCCTGCCCTCCTGGGGTCCTGCTCCAACTGCCTGCAGGCCCCTTTGTGTCCCGGAAGATTGGTGCAGCTCCTGCTTCTCTGCGACGGACCTTTCCTGTCCTGGGGGCACTTGCCCTGGCCTTAGCCTGGCTCCTCGTGGGGCCCATCCCCCTTGGATGCCTTTTGTTTCTTTATTTCTTTTTTCCCATCTTCCTACCTTGATAGAAGCACGAACTCTTCTCAGTGTAGCATTCCAGCTGTTCTCTCTTTAAATCTCAGGCCGAATTTGTAGATGTTCAGGATGATTTGAAGGTTATCTAGGTAATTTGGTGGGGACAGGTGACTTGGGGACCCTACTCTTCCGCCATCTTGCCCTGCCTCCTCCTAAACATTCCTAAAATTTCATTTCTAATAATATTTCTGTTCAAATTTTACATTTTTTCCTGATTCAGATATGGCAAATTATTTGTTCTAGTAATTTACCCAATTCTGGTTTCCCCAATATATTTTTTCATAAATATTCTCTAAAAATTATTTTAGGGTTTCCATTGCTATTTATTCAATCTTGTTTATGATTTTATTTATTTGAGCCCAACCTTCCTCAAAGAGCCTCTCTAAATTTTATCAATGTTATTGATCTTTTTAAAAAAAGTTCCTATTCCGAATAGCCAGGAGAATTTTAAAAAAGAAAACCATAGCTGGGGGCATCACAATGCCAGATTTCAGGTTGTACTACAAAGCTGTGGTCATCAAGACAGTGTGGTACTGGCACAAAAACAGACACATAGATCAATGGAACAGAATAGAGAACCCAGAGGTGGACCCTGAACTTTATGGTCAACGGATATTCGATAAAGGAGGAAAGACTATCCACTGGAAGAAAGACAGTCTCTTCAATAAATGGTGCTGGGAAAATTGCACATCTACATGCAGAAGATGAAACTAGACCACTCTCTTGCACCATACACAAAGATAAACTCAAAATGGATGAAAAAATCTTAATATGAGACATAATTTCATCAAAATCCTAGAGGAGAACACAGACATCACCCTTTTTGAACCTGGCCACAGTAACTTCTTACAAGATTCATCCATGAAGGCAAGAGAAACAAAAGAAAAAATGAACTATTGGGACTTCATCAAGATAAGAAGCTTTTGCATAGCAAAGGATACAGTCAACAAAACGAAAAGACAACCTACAGAATGGGAGAAGATATTTGCAAATGACGTATCAGATAAAGGGCTAGTTTCCAAAGTCTATAAAGAACTTATTAAACTCAACAGCAAAGAAACAAACAATCCAATCATGAAATGGGCAAAAGACATGAAGAGAAATATCACAGAGGAAGACATAGACATGGCCATCAAGCACATGAGGAAATGCTCTGCATCACTTGTGATCATGGAAATACAAATCAAAACCACAATGAGATACCACCTCACACCAGTGAGAATGGGGAAAATTAACAAGGCAGGAAACCACAAATGTTGGAGAGGATGTGGAGAAAGGGGAACCCTCCTGCACTTTTGGTGGAAATGGGAACTGGTGCAGCCACTCTGGAAAACTGTGTGGAGGTTCCTCAAAGAGTTAAAAATAGACCTGCCGTACAACCCAGCAATTGCACTGTTGGGGATTTACCCCAAAGTTCAGATGCAATGAAACGCGGGGACAACTGCACCCAGATGTTTCTAGCAGCAATGTCCACAATAGCCAAACTGTGGAAGGAGCCTCGGTGTCCATCGAAAGATGAATGGATAAAGAAGATGTGGTTTATGTATACAAAGGAATATTACTCAGCCATTATAAACGACAAATATCCACTATATTCTTCGACGTGGATGGAACTGGAGGGTATTATGCTGAGTGAAGTAAGTCAATCGGAGAAGGGCAAACATTATATGGTCTCATTCATTTGGGGAATATAAAAAATAGTGAAAGGGACTAAAGAGGAAAGATTACCATTACCACCCCCCCACCACCATCCAGAACATGTTGTGAGCTTGCTTAGTAAATTTCCTTCACACATACTGCATGTGCTGTTAAAACCGATACTTGTATGCTATTATCCTGGCTAAGCACAGGGACTCAGTTTCCTCCTATTCTCAGGTTCTCTCAGAGTTCAGCCCGCTAATTTATTTAAAGTTCCCAGAGTTAAGCCAAGGTGATGGTAAACATTCAGAAAGTTAAGCCCTCTGTTCTTCAAAGCCAAGTATTATAGGGATCCATGTTCCTGGTGTGGTTGCTCCAAGCTTGGAGTGCCTGGGGTGGTTTCTGATTCTCTCTCTTCTCCATACTTGTGTACCTCCTGTGTGTGGTTAGTCTTACTGTGGGTTTGGTTCCCAGCTACATCTCCACACCTCTTACCCTTTTTAATGTGGCTCCCTGTGTATGAGTAATTGTGGAAAGTCTCCCCTCTCAGTCTTTGGATTGTTTTAAGAGTTAATTACAGTGATGTGGCTGTTATCTTGGGTCACTCCTGGGACTAGGTGATCCAGGATTCTTCTACTACACAATCTTCTCAGAGCCTCAGATTGACATTATTTCCAACTCTGATTTTCCCTCTTCACATTGCTTTTGCTGCATCCAATAATTTTGGTACATTGTATTTTATTTTAATTTGCTTAAGGCAAATAATAATTTGTATTGTGATTAGTTCTTTGACAAGTTTGTTGTTTAAGAGTATGTAAATCAATTTGCAGATATTTTTTGAATCTCCAGATTTGCTTCTGTTATTGGTTTTTAACTTATCTCATTATGATCGGAAAACTAGCATGCATGACTTCAAACTTCTTAAAATGTTAATAAATGTTTATTGGTCTTAAATATTGTCTATCTTGGAAAATGTCTCATGTTCACTTGAAAATAAGTGTATACTGGTGTCATTTTATGAATAGATCTATATATGTATTTTTGGTTTAAGTGATCTATAGTATTGCTGAAGACTTTTATTCCTTAATGATTTTCCCTCTGATTTTCTATCCATTTTTGAATATGAGATATGTAGGTCTTCTAATACTATTATAGAACAGCCCACTATTTATTTCTGTCATTGTTGCTTTCATGTATTTAATATCTCTGGGGTTTGTATACATATATTTAAACTGTCTTCTTGATAAATTGTCAGTTTTTACTATTATAAATGTCCTTTTTCCTTTTTAGAGGCTATTTTTAGAAGTATACTTTGTGTGATATTAGTATAAATATAACTGTTGTCTTTTGTTACTACTTGAGTGTTGATTTTTTTTATCCTTTTATTAAATCTAAAGAAAGTTTCCTGTAGGTAGCATACATTTATTGTCTCCTTTTAAATCGATTTTGTCAATCTTTATCTTTTGAACAGGGCATTTATCGTTATTACAGGTAGAGAAAGAATTGCCAATGCTTTTTTAAGTGATTTCTGGATATCATACAGCTATTTTTGTGCCTTATAACCTTTTGTAATGCCTACTTTTTTGTTCTGCTGATTTTTTTTATAGTCGCACACTTTTTCATCTCATTTAGTTTTGTCTATATTTTACTGATATATTTCTTGACATTACCATAGTGTATTTATTTGTTACAGCTATCATATATTTTAGTAACACAACCAGGGTCATAATTAATAATAGAAATTCATTCTCTATGACAAGTTATGTTACTGATGTAATAGATGTCAGTTTTATATGTGTGGACTCATTCAAATATATTTACAGTGATTTCAACTTTTGTCTTTCAAATCTTATAAAGGAATGAAAAGTGCAATTCCATGTGTTTTATTCCAGTTCCCCAAATACATGACTACTTTTCAATTTCCTTAGAGTCTCATGTTGGCTTTTCTTTTTAGAAGCTGTAGATTTATATTGCATTTTTCTTCATGTAATCTCTTGCTTATAAGCACAACAAATTTTACTTCTTACTGGTCTAATGCTCACTGCAACTGCCATTGTTGTCAGTGCCTCTAAACTATACCACATTTCCCATCAGTGTCCTGAGCCAGGGAGATAGACACTAATCATGTGGGAAGTCCTCACACAAGTCAGTACTTTTTAAGCAAGTAAATTATTCTTCTGTCTAAAAGATGGAACTAAGCACTAAGAAGTGTCCTCCTCACAGAACCATAATGCTCCAAGGAAGGATGAAACAAGGGGAAACAAAATGCCACAAAATTTCTTAATATTTTCAGTAAAGGCTTTTTCTGGGTAGGCATTTACTCGGTTTTTGCAGGTTTTTTTATAATAATAAATTTATTTTTTATTGGTGCTCAATTAGCCAACATACAGAATAACACTCAGTGCTCATCCTGTCAAGTGCCCCCCCTCACTGCCCGCCACTCATTCACACCCACCACCCACCCTCCTCCCCTTCCACCACCCCTAGATCGTTTCCCAGAGTTAGGAGTCTCTCATGGTCTGTCTCCCTTTCTGATATTTCCCACCCGTTTCTTCTCCCTTCCCTTCTATTCCCTTTCACTATTATTTATATTCCCCAAATGAATGACACCATATAATATTTGTCTTTCTCAGATTGACTTATTTCACTCAGCATAATACCCTCCAGTTCCATCTGCATTGAAGCAAATGATGGGTACCTGTCATTTCTAATGGCTGAGTAATATTCCATTGTATACATAAACCACATCTTCTTTATCCATTCATCTTTCGATGGACACCGAGGCTCCTTCCACAGTTTGGCTATTGTGGACATTGCTGCTAGAAACATCAGGGTGCAGGTGTCCCGGCGTTTCATTGCATCTGTATCTTTGGGATAAATCCCCAGCACTGCAATTGCTGGGTCATAGGGCAGGTCTATTATTAACTCTTTGAGGAACCTCCACACGGTTTTCCAGAGTGGCTGCACCAGTTCACATTCCCACCAACAGTGTAAGAGTGTTCCCTTTTCTCCGCATCCTCTCCAACATTTGTGGTTTCCTGCCTTGTTAATTTTCCCCATTCTCACTGGTGTGAGGTGGTATCTCATTGTGGTTTTGATTTGTGTTTCCCTGATGGCCAGTGATGCAGAACATTTCCTCATGTGCTTGATGGACATGTCTAGGTCTTCCTCTGTGAGATTTCTCTTCATGTCTTTTGCCCATTTCATGATTGGATTGTTTGTTTCCTTGCTGTTGAGTTTAAGAAGTTCTTTATAGATCTTGGAAACTAGCCCTTTATCTGATACATCCTTTGCAAATATCTTCTCCCATTCTGTAGGTTGTCTTTGAGTTTTGTTGACTGTATCCTTTGCTGTGCAAAAGCTTCTTATCTTGATGAAGTCCCAATAGTTCATTTTTGCTTTTGTTTCTTTTGCCTTCGTGGATGTATCTTGCAAGAAGTTACTGTGGCTGAGTTCAAAAAGGGTGTTGCCTGTGTTCTTCTCTAGGATTTTGATGGAATCTTGTCTCACATTTAGATCTTTCATCCATTTTGAGTTTATCATTGTGGATGGTGCAAGAGAGTGGTCTAGTTTCATCTTCTGAATGTGGATGTGCAATTTTCCCAGCACCATTTATTGAAGAGACTGTCTTTCTTCCAGTGGATAGTCTTTCCTGCTTTATCGAATATTAGTTGACCATAAAGTTGAGGGTCCACTTTTGGATTCTCTGTTCTGTTCCATTGATCTATGTGTCTGTTTTAGTGCCAGTACCACACTGTCTTGATGACCACAGCTTGTAGTACAACCTGAAATCTGGCATTGTGATGTCCCCAGCTATGGTTTTCTTTTTTTAAAATTCCCCTGGCTATTCAGGGTCTTTTCTGATTCAACACAAATCTTAAAATAATTTGTTCTAACTCTCTGAAGAAAGTCCATGGTATTTTGATAGGGATTGCATCAAGCGTGTAAATTGCCTTGGGTAACATTGACATTTTCACAATATTAATTCTGCCAATCCATGAGCATGGAATATTTTTCCATCTCTTTGTGTCTTCCTCAATTTTTTCAGTAGTGTTCTATAGTTTTTAGGGTATAGATCCTTTACCTGTTTGGTTAGGTTTATTCCCAGGTATCTTATACTTTTGGGTGCAATTGTAAATGGGATTGACTCCTTAATTTCTTTTTCTTCAGTCTCTTTGTTAGTGTATAGAAATGCCACTGATTTCTGGGCATTGATTTTGTATCCTGCCACGCTGACAAATTGCTGTATGAGTTCTAGCAATCTTGGGGTGGAGGCTTTTGGGTTTTCTATGTAGAGAATCATGTCATTGGCGAAGAGGGAGAGTTTGACTTCTTCTTTGCCAATTTGAATGCCTTTAATGTATTTTGTTGTCTGATTGCTGAAGCTAGGACTTCCAGTACTATGTTGAATAGCAGTGGTGAGAGTGGACATCCCTGTCTTGTTCCTGATCTTAGGGGAAAGGCTCCCAGTGCTTCCCCATTGAGTATTATAATTGCTGTGGGCTTTTCGTAGATGGCTTTTAAGATGTTGAGGAATGTTCCCTGGGATCCCTGGGTGGCTCAGCGGTTAAGCATCTGCCTTCGGCCCAGGGCGTGATCCTGGAATCCCAGGATCAAGTCCCATGTCGGGCCCTGCATGGAGCCTGCTTCTCCCTCTGCCTGTGTCTCTGCCTCTCTCTCTCTCTCTCTCTCTGTCTCTCATGAATAAATAAATAAAATCTTAAAAAAGGAATGTTCCCTCTATCCCTACACTCTGAAGAGTTTTGATCAGGAATGGATGCTGTATTTTGTCAAATGCTTTCTCTGCATCTAATGAGAGGATCATATGGTTCTTGTTTTCTCTTGCTGATATGATGAATCACATTGATTGTTTTACGAGTGTTGAACCAGCCTTGTGTCCCGGGAATAAATCCTACTTGGTCATGGTGCATAATTTTCTTAATGTACTGTTGTATCCTATTGGCTAGTATCTTGTTGAGAATTTTTGCATCCATGTTCATAAGGGATATTGGTGTATAATTCTCCTTTTTTGGTGGGGTCTTTGTCTGGTTCTGGAGTGAAGGTGAGGCTGGCCTCATAGAATGAGTTTGGAAGTACTCCATCTCTTTCTCTCTTTCCAAACAGCTTTAGTAGAATAGATATGGTTTTTTCTTTAAACGTTTTATAGAATTCCCCAGGGAAGCCATCTGGCCCTGGCCGTTTGTGTCTTGGGTGGTTTTTTGATAACTGCTTCAATTTCCTCCCTGGTTAAACCTGAACCTGAAATCCTGTTCAGGTTTCTATTTCTTCCTAATACAGTTTTGGTAATTTGTAGCTTTCCAGAAATGCATCAATTTCTTCTAGATTGCCTCATTTATTGGCGTGTAGCTGTTTATAATATGTTTTTTTAATAATAAATTTATTTTTTCTTGGGGTTCAATTTGCCAACATACAGAATAATACCCTGTGCTCATCCCGTCACTTGCCCCCTTTAGTGCCCACCACCCTGTCAGCCCCAACCCCCGCCCTCCTCCCCTTCCACCACCCCTAGCTCAGACACCCATATATATGATTTCAGACTGTCGCTCCAGTGGTGGAAAAGCAAGCATTTGTTCAGTAAGTAAGGTTGGGGCCTACCCTCTAGCTGGGAGGAAATAAACCATGAACAATGACCACATAATTACATTGGGTTGAGTATGTGGTAGAAAAATTTGCTGTATTGTAGGATTGGTTTTAAATTGTTCTCTGTCTGGATAGTTTGTTTTCTGTTTGCCTCTGAGTCTTTAATAGAACTAGCTCACCCTGGGACAACTCTTGTAGGATTTACATGCACACTACAGGAAAGCATTGAAAGATATGCCTTTCTTCTGACTCCATCTTAGTTTATGTAGAATGGTAATCAGAAAAAGGGAATAATAACCACAAAAACAACTCTCAAAACAAAAATTAATATATATCTAGTGTTGTGTGTCAAACAACATTGTAAATTGATTGCCTGTATTTACTAATTTAATTATCCAAAATCAGCCTCAGCTCTACATGCAATCATCACTCACATTAAAAAAAGAGGAGTAAACTTCAGAATGAAGAAAACAAACAATAATTCTGATTATCCTCTTTCTGCAAGTAAACCATCCTCCCCCAGCTCCATTCCACCACCACATTCCACTTTCATTCTCTTGCCAAATGTTGACAAACTAAGGATATATCCCCATGTTTATACTACTACAAAAAACAAAAACAAAAACAAAACTTTTTTTTTGCTTTTATTGATGGGATTACTCACATTTCATAAGTATCTTTTTTCATAAGTATCTTAAGTAATTTACATTCATTGGTTCATAAAAAACTTAAAATATCTTTTGCATACAATGTCAGATGACAATAAAATAATGACAATAATGGTAACCATTGCTAAAAAGTAGTAGACCTATGTTCAGAGACTGATTTATCTTGAAGTTAAGAAGCCAATATTAGGACTTTATTTTTCCTCACCCCCTTCAAAGGTCATATCTTAATTGTGTATTGCATTTTTTTTCTTAAGGTAAGCAAAGAATACTGGACATGTTAGGCCACTAAAGTATTTTTGTTCTATGATAAGCTAAAATTATTTCCATTGGTTACTAGCCTTGAAATATGGGTTGATTACTTATGGGACTCAAAATTCATTTAAAATCTGAGATCTCTATTTCATAATTTATCTCTTTCCTTCTTTTTTTTATTTAATTTTTTATTGGTGTTCAATTTACTAACATACAGAATAACCCCCAGTGCCCGTCACCCATTCACTCCCACCCCCCGCCCTCCTCCCCTTCCACCACCCCTAGTTCGTTTCCCAGAGTTAGCAGTCTTTACGTTCTGTCTCCCTTTCTGATATTTCCCACACATTTCTTCTCCCTTCCCTTATATTCCCTTTCACTATTATTTATATTCCCCAAATGAATGAGAGCATATAATGTTTGTCCTTCTCCAACTGACTTACTTCACTCAGCATAATACCCTCCAGTTCCATCCACGTTGAAGCAGTAACTGCGCGCCCAGGAGAGTGCGCCGAGCTCCCTAAGGGCTGCAGCGCGCAAGGCGGGACCGGAGCAGCTCGGGGGGGGGGGGGGGGGGGGGGGGGGGCTCGGGGGCAGCTCCGTGGAGGGGGCTGCGCGGCCCCAGGAGCAGCTCGGGGTGCTCGGGCGGCGGCTCCGCGGAGGGGGCTGCGCGGCCCGGAAGCGCGAATCTGTATCTCTTTCCTTCTGAGGACAGATGTTCAAAGGTTGATTGCTGAAATATTCTTTGTGGAGAAAGTATTTTCACAACAAATATTCTTTGCAGAAAAAGTCTTTTTGCAACTCTTTTTATTTATTTATTTATTTATTTATTTATTTATTTATTTATTTATTTATTTTTTATTGGTGTTCAATTTACTAACATACAGAATAACACCCAGTGCCCGTCACCCATTCACTCCCACCCCCCGCCCTCCTCCCCTTCTACCACCCTAGTTCGCAACTCTTTTAAAGAAAAGTAAGTCAATATTTTCAACTAAAAATATTTAAAATAATTGAGAGAAATGAAGATAGGATTATATACATGTGCTCATTAATGGGAACTTTTTTTAAATTTTTTTTTTTATTTATGATAGTCACACACACACACACACACACACAGGCAGAGACACAGGCAGAGGGAGAAGCAGGCTCCATGCACCGGGAGCCCGACGTGGGATTCGATCCCGGGTCTCCAGGATCGCGCCCTGGGCCAAAGGCAGGCGCCAAACCCCTGCGCCACCCAAGGATCCCTAATGGGAACTTATTAATGTTTTATATTCAAAGAGATAAAATGTAAAGTGATGCTCTTGCATATTAATTCTGAACTCTAAATTATATTACCTTGACTTTGAAGTTCCTGCAATTTTATTTTATATTGTATTTTATTTTTTTGTTTTGTTATGTTTTGAAATCTGAGTACAGAGGTTGCCATATATCATCCCACAAAATTAGTTAAGGGAGTTGACTCGTTAAAATCCAACTTCACTTTAATTTCTAACAATTAAATTATTGGCAGGGATCCCTGGGTGGTGCAGTGGTTTAGCGCCTGCCTTTGGCTCAGGGCGCGATCCTGGAGACCCGGGATCGAATCCCACGTCGGGCTCCCGGTGCATGGAGCCTGCTTCTCCCTCTGCCTGTGTCTCTGCCTGTCTCTCTCTTTCTCTGTGTGACTATCATAAATAAAAAAAATAAAAAAAAATAAATTATTGGTAAATTTATTGAATTATTCAATTCAATAAATACTATTGCTATAGAAAGAGATTAAGTGAGCACCATGCTTGGGCACAATTTTCTTATTTGGTAATTATAGAAATCTGAATCCTACTTCATTAACTATGCCAATATTTTTAAGACTGTTGTTTTTTGGTTTTTGTTGTTTTTTTTTTTTTTTGAGTGGCATGTATTTTTTTTTATCTGTTTTTCTCCACTAAAGTTAGGGTTCTCTTTCAAGGATAAGTGAGTCACACACATTCAGGATTTGTCAACACTGAATCCCTGAGAATATTTTCTGTAAGAATGGAGGTTTTATATGTCCTGGCACTGAACTCCCAAAATCTTCTGACTTGCCATTTTTCCCCTGGTTCTGCACAGGGCCCCAGACCTTTCCTTTTCCTTTCTGTTTTATTTCCTGTGACCATGTCTTTTTTAATTTTTTTTTATTGGAGTTCAATTTTCCAATATATAGCATAACACCCAGAGATACAGATGCAGTGAAACGCCAGGACACCTGCACCCTGATGTTTATAAGATTGTTGTTTCAAATACAATGTAGTATTTAAATCTAACATCCCCATGTAGTGAAATTCCTCAGAAATTATTATTCTGAACACAAAAAAATCAAACTATATATCAATTGATTATTAATTACGTGGAGTCCAAAGCATATACATGTTTTAAAGGTAAAGTACAGTGAAATAGTACTTCCTAAAATCCTGTCATTTAAATCTGGTGATTTGATTGTTTATATTGTCAACAAATATATTTGGGCACTTGCCCAGAACACATTTTTTTTTTCTTCTTCAGAGCACTGACACCAGCTTTAATGCAGAAGCAACTGCAATGTATAAAATGTGATAATTGTGGACTAGAGACCCAGTTTTCCCAAAGGGGCTGTTGGAAACAGAATATGAGTTTCTGCTGTGATTAGGCAGTCAGTCCACTTGCCCTGAGTGATTAAAAGTCTTACATAAGGAAAATAAAATTACTACGTATGTTTAAATCGTATTTTCTACTAAGTTTACCATGCTAAATGATTGAAGACTTATTTTCTAAGCCAAAATATCTATAATTTTACAGACTCAGTGCCTTAACAGTTCCTAAAATGTAATTCAAATTAGAAACTTAAACATTTTTGAATTTCATTTGGAACTAACTTTCTTTCTTTCTTTCTTTCTTTCTTTCTTTCTTTCTTTCTTTCTTTCTTTCTTTTTCTTTCTTTCTTTCTTTTTCTTTCTTTCTTCTTTCTTTCTTTCTTTCTTTCTTTCTTTCTTTCTTTCTTTCTTTCTTTCTCTTTTCTTTTCTTTTTTTCTTTTCTTTTCTTTTCTTTCAGATTTTATTTATCTATTCATGAGAGACCCATAAAGATAGAGGCAGAGACATAGGCAGAGGGAGACGCAGGCTCCATTCAGGGAGCCCAACGTGGAACTGGATCCTGAGACTCCAGGATCATGCCCTGAGCCAAAGGTAGACACTCAACCACTGAGCCACCCAGGTGTCCCATCGTTTTCTTTTTCTTTTTAAAAAAATTTTACTTAATTTATTTTTGTGTGAGAGAGACAACAGCAGGAGCTGGTGGGAGGGGTAGAGGCAGCAGGCTCCCTGATAGACACGTAACCTGATGTGGGACTCAGTTCCTGGACCCTGGGATCATAATTTGAAGTAAAGACAGACAGTTAACTGCCTGAGCCACCCAGTCACCATTTCATTCTCTTTTTCAATGTTTTGTTTTAAAAGCAAAATTCTAGAAGAATGAGATACAGATCTATATAAGGGCCTATATACCTCAAAGAAAATGACTTTTAGATTACTTATTTTATAAAATTAAAGACAATTTCTAAATCTGCTCATCTAGAAGAAAATATGGTACTATCAGGAAATACATTTTTCTTTAATTTCATAGGCATGGCTTGATGAAAGAAGTCTTCTTTCAGTAACGATCATTCAGCTGCCAAATAGGTACTTACTCTGCTGAGTCCTCTTGAAGTAAGTCAAAAGAAATTAGAGTGCCTTGATGAGTTTAGTAAAGCTTACATAAAAAAGAAAACATGCAATTAAACTCAGATATACTATTTAAGCAAATATATTTCATTTTAATGATTATATACAGTGAATTATATTATGCTTCTGATATGTGCATATTCTCAATTGAGACTGAGATAGGTGATCAACATATTACTTAAATGACTTCTTTAAAAAGAGTATAGAGGTTTGTAACAGATTTGTTTTGTCTTATATTGAATTTGTTCATCCTAGGTAACAAAAACAGAGGGGATGGAGAGATCTTGACATAGCGAGATAGGATGAGAGTTTGGAAGAAGGATGTATCTTCTCCCTAAGAGACTATAACCCTAGAACATGCTTGCATTCTGAATTAGATAGTAAAAATACCTGTCTTTCTCATTTAAAACTTAACATTTTTATTAGGCATAGTAAAAATTTATACCTAACAACATTTGAAATAATAAAGATATGTAAAATAGAGGAAGTATTTCAGAAAATAAAAATACAGGGTAAGAATGTTATGCACCTATATTAAAATAAAATGTCTATATATTTTATGGTTCCATAAAATTCATGGATATTATTACTAATTCTGTGTTGATATTTTTCTTATTATTGCCTTAATAACATGAAGAAGATAACATAGTTTCTATATGTTTGGCTCCTATTTCTATTAATTTCTTTACTTTCTATCTCTTGATATGAATTTTCTGATAACTTATTTAATGTAATGGCTTTACATTACATGTAAATGTAATGTAATTTAATGTAAAGCTATTACATTAAATGAAATTTATATTAAATATTTTAATATGAGCAGAAATCAAAATTGAAGGGGAAACATGGAGAATTAAAAATGCAAATATGTGTGTGGACTATGATACGAATCAGATTTATTATGATGAAACTAACTGTAGATATAATTGCTCATTGGTAATGTTTTGGTTGAAATTTTTGACTTTCAGTTTATGGAACCCATAATATTTACTCTCATATCTCATAACTCTTACACTCAAATCTACCATGATAAAAGTAAACTTTAATATTGTCTATATTTCCTGCCAAGTTTCCAGTTTTGATTTAAAACATTCTTAAGATGATGTTATTTTATTTTTTTTTACCTCATACTGAAATCCAAGCCATTAATTAATCTGTTAAGGCTACAATTGTAATTCTATTTATTTCTGATTGAGAATCATAATTTTTTTAATAATAAATTTATTTTTTACTGGTGTTCAATTTGCCAACTTACAGAATAACACCCAGTGCTCATCCCATCAAGTGCCCCCCTCAGTGCCCGTCACCCATTCACCCCCACCCCCCAGCCCTCCTCCCCTTCCACCACCCCTAGTTCGTTTCCCAGAGTTAGCAGTCTTTATGTTCTGTCTCCCTTTCTGATATTTCCCACACATTTCTTCTCCCTTCCCTTATATTCCCTTTCAATGTTATTTATATTCCCCAAATGAATGAGAACATACAATGTTTGTCCTTCTCCGATTGACTTACTTCATTCACCATAATACCCTCCAGTTCCATCCACGTTGAAGCAAATGGCGGGTATTTGTCATTTCTAGTGGCTGAGTAATATTCATAAACCACATAAACCACATCTTCTTTATCCATTCATCTTTCGATGGACACCGAGGCTCCTTCCACAGTTTGGCTATTGTGGACATTGCTGCTAGAAACATCGGGGTGCAGGTGTCCCGGTGTTTCATTGCATCTGAATCTTTGGGGTAAATCCCCAGCAGTGCAATTGCTGGGTCGTAGGGCAGGTCTATTTTTAACTCTTTGAGGAACCTCCACACAGTTTTCCAGAGTGGCTGCACCAGTTCACATTCCCACCAACAGTGTAAGAGGGTTCCCTTTTCTCTGCATCCTCTCCAACATTTGTGGTTTCCTGCCTTGTTAATTTTCTCCATTCTCACTGGTGTGAGGTGGTATCTCATTGTGGTTTTGATTTGTATTTCCCTGATGGCCAGTGATGCAGAGCATTTTCTCATGTGCATGTTGGCCATGTCTATGTCTTCCTCTGTGAGATTTCTATTCATGTTTTGCCCATTTCATGATTGGATTGTTTGTTTCTTTGGTGTTGAGTTTAAGAAGTTCTTTATAGATCTTGGAAACTAGCCCTTTGTCTGATATGTCATTTGCAAATATCTTCTCCCATTCTGTAGGTTGTCTTTTAGTTTTGTTGACTGTATCCTTTGCTGTGCAAAAGCTTCTTATCTTGATGAAGTCCCAATAGTTCACTTTTGCTTTTGTTTCTTTTGCCTTCGTGGATGTATCTTGCAAGAAGTTACTGTGGCTGAGTTCAAAAAGGGTGTTGCCTGTGTTCTCCTCTTGGATTTTGATGGAGTCTTGTCTCACATTTAGATCTTTCATCCATTTTGAGTTTATCATTGTGGATGGTGCAAGAGAGTGGTCTAGTTTCATTCTTCTGCATGTGGATGTGCAATTTTCCCAGCACCATTTTTTGAAGACACTGTCTTTCTTCCAGTGGATAGTCTTTCCTCCTTTATCGAATATTAGTTGACCATAAAGTTCAGGGTCCACTTCTGGGTTCTCTATTCTGTTCCATTGATCTATGTGTCTCTTTTTGTGCCAGTATCATACTGTCTTGATGACCACAGCTTGTAGTACAACCTGAAATCTGGCATTGTGATGCCCCCACATATGGTTTTCTTTTTTAAAATTCCCCTGGCTATTCGGGGTCTTTTCTGATTCCACACAAATGAGAATCATAATTTTTAAACTATAGTTATGAAGATATCATAAAGGCTGTCAGTCCTCAATATATCTTATATTAAAGTGAATTGAATTTTTAAATTGGAATTTTATCTGTATCTAGAAAATATTTTGAATATTGAAGGCGGAGTATGGGATTAAGCAGATTTTCTTTGGGAAAAAGAAGATGCATGATGTCTTTTATGTGCTTCTAATCTCAATATTTACTTTAGCACATTTTCTACATCAATCTGGTGAATTATTTACTATTTGTAATATATTATAAATTGCATAGCTTAAAATTAACTTCTTGAAATTTATGGAAAGGTTTTAATAGCATTCAATGTTTTAAATACTTAGCATAGTATTATCTTTTTAAAAAAAGCTTTATTTAAATTCAGTTAATTAACATACAATGTATTATTAGTTTCAGAGATACAGTTCAGTGATTCATCAGTCTTCTATAACACTCAGTGCTCCTTACTTCAGGTTCTCTCCTTAATGCCCATCACCCAGTTATCCCATCCCCCCATCTACCTCCCCTCCAGTGACTCTCAGTTTGTTTCCTATGATTAAGAGTCTCTTATGCTTTGTTTAATTCTCTGATTTCACTTGGATTTATTTTTTCCTCTCTTCCCCTATGATCCTCTGCTTTGTTTTCTAGCTGGGTATTATATATATATATATATATATATATATATATATATATATATTTCCATTATATATATATCTGTATATATACACATACATATGATACTCATATATATGAGTATTTCTCATATATATATGAGATTTCTTTTTTTCTAGTTGAGTATTATTCCCTTATACACACACACACAGATATATATAAATGGAGGATATATATAATATCTTCTTTATCCATTTTTGGAATTAGAGGTGGCAAAAAATCTGGTTAGATAACCCTGTATATGCTTTATAAAGGCCTAAAAATTCTGTACTTATTGAAATGTTTTGTATTTATGCTATATTATACCTGAATAGACTAAAGTTGAGTGATTCAGCATTATGGAGAGTTTTTACAGTCTTTTTCAATGGTTCAAGGACTTACCACAATATTATCTGTGGAATTGGGGACACAAAGAAACCTGAATAAGGAATCTAGTGTAAACTAAGGAAAAGACCTAAGAATCCTATACTTGTTCAAAAGAAAATAAGAAGGTGAAACATATTTTTCAATCAAGACAGAAATTTAAAGTATTTTAATACTAGCATAAATTCACTGGGGGATTGATTGGAACAAATTCATAGGATAATTGAAAGAAAAATGTGTGGGCTAAGAAAATTAATTGAGCAACCATATATTCCATAAAGGTGTCTTGTTGTAAAGACTGATTAAGCTCTGATAATACTGGAATTACTCTCTGAAAGTTACTCTAATAAAGTTAATTTTGTTTCATATCATTTTAAAAGAAGACTATGGTCTGGATATTTCACTTGGCTGAGGAAGTGGTATGGAGGCAATATAAGGCGTTCAGTAATTATCATTTTCTTTTCTCTTAAAGGACAGTCAGGGTCTTACATGAATTCTAGCAATATGATCTTCTGTGATGTCTCATTTTAAACTATGAAGATGTGAAATCAAAGTGTAGAAACAGACTTTATACTCTCTGGTCTTTTCCAATATGGTCAAATGGACACGTTCCTCTTTGTCACCATTGTAATCCTTTTTTCTGTAGCTCTGATGGAGAACATCATACTGGTCCTTCTAATTCAGGTGGACACCAGACTCCACACTCCAATGTACTTTCTACTCAGCCAGCTCTCCTTTATTGACATGATGTACATATCCACGACCGTGCCCAAGTTGACCACTAACTTCCTGTCAAACAGTAAGAATATTACATTTTTGGGATGTGAGATTCAAGCCTTTGTATTCTTGGCCCTTGGTGGGACTGAAGCTCTTCTCCTTGGTTTCATGTCTTATGATCGATATTTAGCCATCTGTCACCCTTTACGTTATCCTATCCTTATGAGCAAGAAGATCTGTTGGTTCATGGTTACAAGTGCATGGACCAGTAGTTCTACCAATGCTTTAGTACATACACTGTATGTATTTCAACTTCCATTTTGTAGGTCTCGGATTGTTAACCACTTTTTCTGTGAAGTTCCATCTCTATTGCCACTGGTGTGTCAGGATACTTCCCAGTATGAGTATACAATCCTCCTGAGTGGGGTAATTATTCTGCTGCTACCATTCTTGGCCATCCTAGCTTCCTATGCCCAAGTACTTACTGTTGTGTTCCAGATAAGCTTAGGTAAAGGACAGACAAAAGCTGTCTCCACTTGCTCCTCTCACCTGATTGTAGCAAGCCTATTCTTTTTTTTTTTTTAAAGGAAACTTTTCTAGCCAAAAAGCCTTTATTTTTTTTTATTTATTTATGATAGTCACAGAGAGAGAGAGAAAGAGAGAGAGAGAGAGGCAGAGACACAGGCAGAGGGAGAAGCAGGCTCCATGCACCGGGAGCCCGACGTGGGATTCGATCCCGGGTCTCCAGGATCGCGCCCTGGGCCAAAGGCAGGCGCCAAACCGCTGCGCCACCCAGGGATCCCTAGCAAGCCTATTCTATGTGACTACTCTCTCTACTTATACCAGGCCACACTCCATGCATTCTCCAGAACAAGATAAAGCAGTGGCAGTGTTTTACACCATCATCACACCTCTTCTGAACCCATTTATCTATAGCCTGAGGAATAAAGAGGTTACTAAGGCCATGAGAAGATTGTTGGCATAATGAATATTTGCATGGGAAATGTCATTTTGGGCACCTTTCATTAATGGAGACTGACCAACATTGATCACTTTGCCTAGAATATTGTTTTGGAGTATATAAAATTTAAGAAATATTTATAAGATGCATTGATAAATATCTTGATTCCTGCTGGCTTCTGAATGGTTTAATCATAGGTGTTGAAACTGTATGTTTTTCCATATTTGTATGTGGAAAAATGGTTTTACTGTCAACATTATTTAGCTTCTAACATTACATTTAAATTGTCAACTCAATGTTTGCATCTTAAAACATGTTTTTAATGTTCTTTTAAAAATCATTTATTCATGAGAGACAGAGAGAGAGAGGTAAAGACATAGGCAGAGGGAGAAACAGACTCCCCATGGGGAACCTGATGTGGGGCTGGATCCCAGAACCCCAGGATCACACTGAGTGAAAGGCACTCAGCCACCAAGCCAACCCAGTGCTCCTTTGTAATGTCCTCCTAAGGTTTGACTTCAATTAGTAGGAAACATATTCTACTCAAGAATATAGTACTAAAAGTATCTTTGTTAAAAAAAACTGTAAGATAGATCAGAGTAAGTAATTCACTCATTCATGCTTTCACTCAACAACCGATTTAAGGTTTTAAATATGTGTGTTGCAATGCACAGACACTGACGATATGGCATTAAACAAAGGTAAGAACTGATAGAATTCTCTGATCTCATTAAGTTTACATTCCAATGCAGGAAGACATAGAATTAATAAAATAAAATAAAATCGACATTAAAACTCTGGAGTATATCACAAAGTAGTAATTATTAGGTAAAACCCTGAAAATTGACAAAGACCAGAGAGTTTTGCAATTTTATATAAAACAGTCCACTGTAGGGGCAAATATGACAATGATATTTGGTCAAAAATTGAACTGAAATGAATAAATAATTCAAATGGATATTTCATTAGGAATGTTATAGCCTTCAGAAGAAGCCAATGAAAATGTCTTGAAGAATAAACAAGGATAGCTCATGAATAAAAATCAAGGTGTAAAATCAAAGGCAATGAAAATCAAGACATAAACTGTAGGAAATTTGTAAAGATAATGGAGCCTGGATCTGAAATGTTAGGTCATTGTAAGGATTTGGGTTTTAATCCAAGAAAACTGGCAATGATTGCTATGCTTCTAGAGCCAACTGAAGTTCATAATTAGGTGTCCATTGCAGTAGTGCAGTTGTTACAAGATACTGCCTTGCATAGAAGTGGCAATGGTAGAGAAGCAAGAACTGGTCAGTCTCTGGAGATTGGTAAAAAGCAGACACTTGAGACTTGTGGCAAAATATGATGTGAAACATGACATAACTAGAGAAGTAGAAAATTGGAAGGCTCCTGGCTCTGTCAATATAGCATGGGGCCCCACACTCAGGGTTGTGAATCTCTATACCCACATTGGGTATAGAGATTACTTAAAGATAATTAAAAAAAAGAAAAGTAGATAATTTGGCTAAGACCTCTATAGAATACATCACTTCTCCAAATATATTATTTTACATACAAGTGATAGTTTCCACTTTCAGCAATTTATTATTTTTAATGATTTGGCCTGTATGCCCCATATATACTTTCTAATTATTAACTTAATTTAATTTAATTTTTTTACTATTATTTGTTGGTGAACATAAGCATTTGTCTTCAAATACAAATCATCTATCCCACCTAACCTATGGTAACCATCAGTTCATTATGTATCGTTAAGATTCTGTTTCCTGTTTTGCCTCTTTCTTTTTTTATTTATGCTTCTTTGTTTTGTTTCTTAAATCCCACATATGAGTGAAATCATATATGGTATTTGTCTTTCTTTGACTGACTTGTTTCCCTTAGCATAATATAGTCTAACTCCATTCACATCCTTGCAAATGACAAGATTTCATTTTTTTCTGATAGCTGAGTAATATTCCATTTTACCTATACACCATATCTTTTTTGTCCATTCATCAGTCAATGGACATTTGGGCCCTTTCCATAATTTTGGTATTGTGGATAATTATAGAAACAATGAAGTGGCATGTTTACTAATGGATAAATGAATAATAAATTAGTATTTTTGTATCCTTCGGATAAGCATCTAGTAGTACAACTGCTCAATCATAGAGTATTTCTATTTTTACTTTTTGAGGGATCTATGTATTGGTTTGCCATAGTAACCACACCAGTTTCCATACCCACCAACTATAAAAGAGTTGTACAGTTCTTTCTTACAACTTTCTTTCTCCATATCCTCTCCAACACCATTTTTCACATCCTCTCCAACACTTATTGTTTCTTGTGTTGTTTATTTTAGCTTTCTGACACATGTGAGGTGATACCTCATTGTAATTTTGATTTATATCTCCCTGATAATGAATGGTTTTGAGTATCTTTTCTGTGTCTAGTGGTCATCTGTATGTATTCTTTGGGGGGGGAAGTCTATATATGTCTTTTGCCCATTTTTAAAAATTTGATTATTAATTTCTTGTGTGTTGAGTTTTATAACTTCCTCATATATTATGGATACTAACATTTTATCTGGTATATCATTTGCAAATATCTTCATTCTATCTATAGGTTGCCTTTTGATTTTGTTGATTGTTGTCTTTGCTGTGCAATACATTTTTTATTTTGTTGAAGTCTCAATAGTTTATTTTGCTCTTATTGCCCTTGCCTAAGGAGAAATTTCTAGTAAGCAGTTGCTATGGCTTACACCAAAGACGCTACTTTTTGTGTTCTCCCCTAGGATTTTAATGGTTTCATGTTTCATATTTAGTCCTAAGTCTTTATTCCATTTTTGAATTTACTTTTGTTTTTGATGTAAAAAGGTCTAGTTTCATTCTTCTTCATGTTGCTGTCTGGTTTTCCCAACACCATTTGTTGAAGAGATTATCTTTTTTCCATTAGGTAGTCTTTCTTACTTTGTCAAAGTTTAATTAACAATAAACTTGTGAGTTTATTCCCAATCTTTTTTATTCTATTCTATTGATCTATGTGTCTATTTTTTTTGTCAGTATTTTTTATTGTTACAGCCTTGTAATATAACTTGAAGTCCAGAATTGTGATGTGTCTAGCTTCCCTTTTCTTCTGAAAGATTGTGTTTTGGTATTTGTGGTCTTTTGTTGCTCTGTAGGATTGTTTTACTTCTCTGAAAAAAAATGCTGGTATTTTGATAGGGATTGCAGTATGTATGGAGACTGCTTTGGATAGCATAGCCATTTTAATAATATTTGTCCTTCCAATCCATGAGCATGGAATTCCTTTCCACTTCATTGTATCTTCTTATATTTATTTATACAGGCACTGAGGTGGGCACTTGATGGGATGAGCACTGGGTGTTATACTATATGATGGCAAATCGATCTCCAATAAAAAATACATATTAAAAAATAAAAATAAATAAGTAAAAATAGTATTTTATAGTTTTCCAAATACAGGTCTTTGATTAGGTTGAGTCCTAGATATCTTACTGTGTTTGGTACAATTTTAAACTGAATCACTTCCTTGATTTCTCTTTCTGTTGCCTCATTATTGTTATATAACAGTGCAGCAGATTTGTGTACATTGATTTCTCATTCTGCAACTTTACTTCATTCATGTTCAGTTCTAGTAATTTTTGGTGGAGTCTTTCAGGTTTTCTATGTGGAGTATTATGTCATTTGCAAATAGTGAAAGCTTGACCACTTCCTTGACAATTTGGATGCCTTCTATTTCTTTCTGTTGTCTGATTGCTGAGGCTAGGACTTCCAGTATTATGTGAAATAACAGTGGTGAGAGTGCACATCCCTGTCTTTTTCCTGACTATAGAGGAAAAGCTCTTTCAGTTTTTCGCCATAGTGAATATTAGCAGAGGTTATATATCCTTTACTCTGTTATGTTCCCTCTAAACCCACTTTGTTGAGGTTTTTATAATGAGTGGATGTTGTATATTGTCAAATGCTTCTTTTGCATCTATTGAGGGATCACGTTTTTCATCTTTTCTTTGATTAACATGATGTATCATGTTGCTCAATTTGTGAATATCAAACCACCCTTGCAAATTAGGAATAAATCCCACTTGATCATGGTAAGTGATTATTTTATTTTATTTAAGATTTTATTTATTTATTTATTCATGAGACACACACACACAGACAGAGGCAGAGACACAGGCAGAGGGAGAAGCAGGCTCCATGCAAGGAGCCCGACGTGGGACTCGATCCAGGACTCCGGGATCACACCCTGGGCTGAAGGCAGATACTAAACTGCTGAGCCACCCAGGGATCCCTGGTAAATGATTACTTTAAGGTATTGTTGGATTCAGTTTAATAGTAGTCAGCTGAGAATTTTTGGCCCCATTTTATCATGAATATTGACCTGAGGTTTTTCCTTCCTTCTTTTTTTTAAAGCTTTTATTTATTTATTCATGAGGGACACACAGGGACAGGCAGAGACACAGAGGGAGAAGCAGGTTCCACACAGGAAGCCTGATATGGGACTCGAACCTGGGACACCAGGATCATGCCCTGAGCCAAAGGCAGACGCTCAACCGCTGAGCCACCCAGGCATCTTATTCTTCCTGTAGTCTTTATATGGTGTTGGCATCAGGGTAATGCTGGACTCATTGGATGGATTCAGAAGTTTTACTTCCTTTTCTCTTTTTGGAATTAAATTGTAAAGAACTGGTAGTAACTCTTTTTTACTTTTGTTAAGATTTTATTTATTTATTCATGAGAGATAGAGAGAGGCAGAGACATAGACAGATGAAGAAGCCTCTCTGTGGGAAGCCTGATGTGGGACTCCATCTCAGGACTCCAGGATCATGACCTAAGCTAAAGGCAGACACTCAACAACTGAGCCACTCAGGTGCCCCTTAACTCTTCTTTAAATGTTTGGTATAATTCATCTTTGAAGCCATATGGTCCTGGACTTGTGTTTGTTGGGAGTTGTATTATTTTTTTCTTTAAAGATTTGTGTACTTAAGATATAGATCCCTTACCTCCTTGGTCAGGTTTATTCGTAGGTATCTTATGCTTTTGGGTGCAATTGTAAATGGGATTGACTCCTTAATTTCTCTTTCTTCAGGCATATTGTTAGTGTATAGAAATGCCACTGATTTCTGCCACATTGCTGAATGGCTGTATGAGTTCTAGCAATATTAGGGTGGAGTCTTTTGAGTTTTCTATGTACAGTGTCATGTCATCTCTGAAGATGGAGAGTTGGGCTTCTTCTTTGCCAATTTGCATGCCTTTTATTTCTTTTTGTTGTCTGATTGCTGAGGCTAGGACTTCTATGTTGAATAATAGAGGTAAAGAATCTATACCCTAAAAACTACAGAACACATCTGAAAGAAACTGAGGAAGACACAAAGAGATGGAAAAATATTCCATGCTTATGGATTGGATGAATTAATATTGTAAAAATGTCATGTTACCTAGGGCAATTTACACATTCAATGCAATCCCTATCAAAATACCATGGACTTTCTTCAGAGAGATGGAACAAATAATCTTAAGATTTGTGTGGAATCATGGGGATTCCCAGGTGGCTCAGTGGTTTAGCACCTGCCTTCAGCCCAGGGCGTGATCCTGAAGTCCTGGGATCGGGTCCCACATCGGGCTCCCTGCATGAAGCCTGCTTCTCCCTCTGCCTCTCTCTCTCTTTCTCTCTCTCTATCTATCTCTCATGACTAAATAAAAAAAAAAGATTTGTGTGGAATCAGAAAAGACACTGAATAGCCAGGAAATACTGAAAAAGAGGGATCCCTGGGTGGCGCAGCGGTTTAGCGCCTGCCTTTGGCCCAGGGCGGGATCCTGGAGACCCGGGATCGAATCCCACATCGGGCTCCCGGAATGGAGCCTGCTTCTCCCTCTGCCTATGTCTCTGCCTCTCTCTCTCTCTCTCTGTGACTATCATAAATAAATAAAAATTAAAAAAAAAGAATACCAGAGCCAGGGGCATCACAATGCCGAATTCCAAGTTGTACTACAAAGTTGTTATCATTAAGACAATGTGGTACTGGCACAAAAACAGACACATAGATCAATGGAACAGAATAGAGAATCCAGAAGTGGACCCTCAATTTTATGGTCAACTAATATTTGACAAAGCAAGAAAGACTATCCACTAGAAAAAGGACAGTCTCCTCAATAAATGGGGCTGGGAAAATTGGACATCCACATGCAGAAGAATGAAACTGGACCATTCTCTTACACCATACACAAAGATAAACTAAAATGAATGAAAGACCTAAATGTGAGACAAGATTCCATCAAAATCCTAGGAACTGGAGGGTATTATGCTGAGTAAAATAAGTCAATCGGAGAAGGACAAACATTATATGGTCTCTTTCATTTGGGGAATATAAAAAATAGTGAAAGGGAATAAAGGGGAATGGAGAAAGAGTGAGTGGGAAATATCAGAAAGGTAGAGAGAACATGAAAGACTCCTAACTCTGGAAAACGAACTAGGAGTGGTGGAAGGGGAGGTGGGCGGGGGTTGGGGGTGACTGAGTGACAGGCACTGAGGTGGGCACTTGACGGGATGAGCACTGGGTGTTATTCTATATGTTGGCAAATTGAACACCAATAAAAAAATAAATTTATAAAAAAATCCTAGAGGAGAACATAGGCAACACCCTTTTTGAACTTGACTACAGCAACTTTTTGCAGGATACATCTATGAAGGCAAGGGAAACAAAAGCAAAAATGAACTATTGGGACTTATTCAACATAAAAAGATTCTACACAGCAAAGGAAATAGTCAACAAACCTAAAAGACAACTTACAGAATGAGGGAAGATATTTGCAAATGACATATCAGATAAAAGGCTAGTATCCAAGATCTATAAAGAACTTCTTAAACTTAATAGCAAAGAAACAAGCAATCCAATCATGAATGAACAAAAGATATGAATAGAAATTTCATCAAAGAAGATCTACACATGGCCAATAAGCACTTGAGAAAATGTTCCGCATCACTTGCCATCAGCGTAGCACAAATCAAAACCACAATGAGGGGATCCTTGGGTAGCTCAGCGGTTTAGCCCCTGCCTTTGGTCCAGGGCACAATCCTGGAGTCCCGGGATCGAGTCCCACGTCGGGCTCTGGCACAGAGCCGACTTCTCCCTCTGCCTGTGTCTCTGCCTCTCTCTCTCTCTAAGTCTATCATGAATTAAAAAAAATCTTCAAAACCACAATGAGGGGGAAGCTTGGGTGGCTCAACGTTTTAGTGCTGCCTTCAGCCCAGGGCATGATCTTGGATTCCTGGGATTGAGTCCCACCTTGGGCTCCCTGCATGGAGCTTGCTTGTTTCTCTGCCTGTGTCTCTGTGTTTCTCATGAATAAATAAATAAAATCTCTAAAAAACAAATACAATCAGATACCACCTCACACCAGTGTGAATGGTGAAAATGAACAAGACAGGAAATAACTAATTTTAGAGATGATGTAGAAAAAGGGGAACATTCTTGCACTGTTGGTGAGAATGTGAACTGGTACAGACACTCTGGTAAACTGTGTGGAGGTTCCTCAAAGAGTTAAAAATAGAGCTATCCTACCACCCAGCAATTGCACTACTGGGGATTTACCCCAAAGATACAGATGCAGTGAAAAGCTGGGACACCTGCACCCCGATGTTTATAGCAGCAATGTCCACAATAGCCAAACTGTGGAAGGCGCCTCAGTGTCCATCAAAAGATGAATGGATTAAGAAGATGTGGTCTATATATACAATGGGATATTATTCAGCCATGAGATAGGACAAATAGCCACCATTTGCTTTGACGTGGATGGAACTGGAGGGTATTATGCTGAGTGAAGTAAGTCAATCATAGAAGGACAATCATTATATGGTTTCACTCATACAGGGAATATAAAAAATAGTGAAAGGGATTATAGGGGAAAGGAGAGAAAGTGTGTGGGAAAAATCAGAGACGGTGACAAAACATGAGAGTCTCCTAACTCTGGGAAATGAACAAGGGGTAGTGGACGGGAGGTGGGCTTGGGGATGGAGTGACTGGGTGATGGGCACTGAGGGGGCACTTGATGGGATGAGCACTGGGTGTTGTAGTATATGTTGGCAAATCAAACTCCAAAAACAATATATATTAAAAATGATTTATTTATTTATTCGATATATAGAGAAGGAGCATGAGTTCAGTAGTGACAGAGGGACAAGGAAGACTCCCTGCTGAGGGTAGAGCCTGATACCAGCTTCAATCCCAGAACCCCAAGATCATGACCTGAGCTGAAGTTAGAAGCTTATCCCACCGAGTCACCCAGGACCTCCTTTTGGGCGACTTTTTACTACTGATTCAATTTCTTTGCTGGGTATCTGTCTTCTCAAGTTTTCTATTTCTTCCTGTTTCAGTTTTGGTAGTTTATGTCTTTCTAGAAGTTTCTCCATTTCTTTAAGGTTAATTTATTGGCATATAATTTTTCATAATATTCTATTATAATTGTATTTCTGTGGTGCTGGTTGTTATTTATCCTCTCTCAGTTCTGATTTTACTTATTGGGATACTTTCTCTTTTCTTTTGGGTAAATATGGCTAGAGGTTTATAAATTTTATCATTATTACTTTTTTAATAAACCAGCTCCTGGTTTTATTGATTTATCATATTTTTGTTGTTTGTTTCCATATAATTTATGTCTAATTTAATATTTTTTTAAAAAAGATTTTATTTATTTATTCATGGGAGACACACACACACAGAGAGAAGCAGGCTCCATGCAAGGAGCTTGATGTGGGTGGGACCTGATCCTGGGACTTCAGGATCATGCCCTGGGGTGAAGGCAGGCGCCAAACCACTGAGCAACTCAAGGATCCCCAATTTAATCTTTATTATTACATTCCTTCTGCTAGTTAGGCTTCGTATGTTGTTCTTTTTCTAGTTCCTTTGGTGTAGGGTTAGGTTGTTTTTTATGAGATTTTCCTTGATTCTTAAGGTTAGCCCATATTGTTATATACTTCCATTTAGGTCCACTTTTGTTGTTTCCCAAATAATTTGAGTGATTCTCATTTTTTCCATGGGTTTTTAGATTTCTCCTTTGATTTTCTGATGGACTCATTCATTGTTTAGTTGCATGCTGTTTAACATCCATGTATTTGTGTTCTTTCCAAATATTTTCTTGTGGTTGATTTCAAAGTTACATAGATTTGTGGTCAGAAAAAAAATCATTGTATGATCTCAATCTTCTTGTATTTGTTGAGGCCTGATTTGTGACATAGTATTTTATATTTTCTGGAGACTATCCCATGTGCACTTGAAAGAAATGTCTCTTACTTTTTTTTTGATGGAATGTTCTAAATATTTATGTTAAATCTATCTTGTCCAGAGTGTCATTCAAAGCCACTGTTTCCTTTTTGATAATCTCTCCAGATAACTTATTTAATTTTTCTTCTCAGTATCAAACACATAGAATTACCATTCACAGTAACAATCACTCAGCCATCAAAAAACTGTTTAGCCTATTGATTCCACTGAAGTGAATTAGAAGAAATTGCAATGCTTAACGGATTTATTCATGTTTATTATTTTTAAAGATTTTTATTTTTTTTATTCATAGAGACACACACACACACAGAGGCAGAGACACAGGCAGAGGGAGAAGCAGGCTCCATGCAGAGAGCCTGACTTGGGACTCGATCCAGGGTCTCCAGGATCACACCGCGGGCTGCAGGCAGTGCTAAACCGCTGCGCCACCGGGGCTGCCCGGATTTATTCATGTTTAAAAGTAAAACCTCATATAATCCTGGTTTATTTCTGGGCTCTCTGTTATGTTCTGTTGATCTGCATGTGCACTTTTGTGCTAGAATCAAACAGTTTTTTTTAAGATTTTATTTTTTCAGGAGAGATAGAGAGAGAGGCAGAGACATAGGCAGAGAGAGAAGCAGGCTCCATGCAGGAAGCCGAATGCGGGTCTCAATCCTGGGACTCCAGGATCACTCCCTGAGCCAAAGGCAGACGCTCAGTTAATTTTTAATGAATAGGGCAAGAATATTCAACAGGAAAAAGTCTGTTTCACAAATGGTATATGGGTATTTTTTACATGGATGGGCCCATGTAAAAAAACAAAACTTGACTACCTTTCCACTTCATAGACAAAAATGAACTCAAAATGGACTAAGGATGTAAACGTGAGACCTGAAACCATAAAAATCCTAAAAGACAGTACAGGCAGTAATTTCTCTGACACTTGCCTTTCTAGACATACCTCCTGAGGCAAGGGCAACAAAAGTAAAAATTAACTTTTGGGACTATCTTTAACAAAGCAGGAAAAAAAAAAGCAGGAAAGAACATCCAGTGGGAAAAAGGCAGTCTCTTCAACAAATAATGTTGAGCAAACTGGACAGGAACAGGCAAAAAAAACCCATAACTGGATTGCTTTCTTATGTCCTACACACAAAAAAAAATAAATTCAAAATGTTTTAAAGACCTAAATATGAGACAGAAAACCACAAAACCCCTAGAGGACAACACAGACAGTAACCTCTTTGACATTGAAAATTTGACATTGAAATTTCCTTCTAGATGTGTCTCCTAAGGCAAAGGAAACAAAAGCAAAAATAAACTATTGGGACTAGATCAAAATATAAAGCATCTGCACTGAAATGGAAATAATCACAAAACTAAAAGACAACTTACTGAATTGGAGATGTTTGCAGATAACATATCTGATAAACAGTATTCAAAATATATAAAGAACTGTTACAACTCAACATCAAAAAATACAAATAATCCAAATAAAAATGGGAAGAAGACATGAACAGATGTTTCTCCAAAGAAGACAACCAGATGGGCAACAGACACATGAAAAAATGCTCAACATCACTTACTATCAGGGAAACGCAAATCAAAACCACTATGAGTTATCATCTAACACCTGTCAGAATGGCTAAAATCAAAAACACAAGAAACAAGTGTTGGTGAGGATGTGGAGGAAAAAACCTCTTGTGTACTGTGGGTGGAAACTGTCCTAACCTAATTTGTCCTAATGCAAACTCTCCTAACCCCTGTAGAAAACAATATGGACAGAACATAAAGACTCCTAACTCTGGGAAATGAACTAGGGGTGGTGGAAGGGGAGGAGGGCGGGGGTGGGGGTGAATGGGTGACGGGCACTGAGGGGGCCACTTGATGGGATGAGCACTGGGTGTTATTCTGTATGTTGGTAAATTGAACACCAATAAAAAATAAACCTAAAAAAAATAAAAGTAAAACCTCCCAATAGTCTCAGACATTACATTTAAATGAATGTGTTTTATTTCAATGATTATGTGAACTAAATTATATTGTATTTCTTATACGCCCATGTTTTTTATTTCAGCTATTTCTGAACTGTCTGGGTGATGCAGATATTACTTAAATGATTTCTGCAAGTAGAGGTACACTTTTGAGATTTATTTGTTCTTATATTGACTTTGAATCATCCTAGGGCTACAAGGACAAAGGGGTTTGGGGCATCTTGGCTCTGTGACATGGAATGAGGATTAGGTAGCCAAGTTCATCCTGTCCCTGAGACAACATGACCCAAAATGACTTTAATATTCCTTTTTTTTAATTTTTAAAAAATTTTTAATTGAAGTTTTATTTCTTTATCAAGTAACAAAAGAACACAATGTTTAAAAATCAGATGCTTCCACAAACTTAAATAAAAATACTGACGCCTCTTCCCATTTTTCTCATCCCCAATCCTCTTTAGATGAGACCCGACTTGTATTATTTTTTTAACCTCTCTGGAAGCTTTTAGGACATTCTTTTTGTTACCTGAATTTTAAACTTCATGTTCTGCCACAGTGTGTTTTCTACCCCAACTAATACAAATTCTGCTTTATAACTTTCAGAATTTGGATGGTGTCTCTTGTCTGTTCTTTACTTCTTTTTTTTTTGGTTCAATCATAAATATTTATTAGTGCTGTGACCTTGAGCAAATCACTTAAACCATCTACTCTTCCATTTCCTTAACTATAAAATAGAGGCAATAATATATTGCCCCAGAGTTGTGGTGAAAATTAAATGAGATAAATGGTACAAAAGCATTTACCCCAGGGGTGCCTTGGTGGATCGGTCAGTTAAAAGACCAACTCTTGATTTTGTTTTTGTTTTTTTCTTAAGTAAATTTATTTTTTATTGGTGTTCAATTAACCAACATACAGAATAACACCCAGTGCTCATCCCGTTAAGTGCCCCTCACAGTGCCCGAGACCCATTCCCCCCCACTCCCTGCCCTCCTCCACTTCCACCACCCCTAGTACGTTTCCCAGAGTTAAAAGTCTTTATGTTCTGTCTCCCTTTCTGATATTTCCCACACAATTCTTCTCCCTTCCCTTCTATTCCCTTTCACTATTATTTATATTCCCCAAATGAATGAGAACATACAATGTTTGTCCTTCTCCGATTGACTTACTTCACTCAGCATAATACCCACCAATTCCATCCACGTTGAAGCAAATGGTGGGTATTCGTTGTTTCTAATGGATGAGTAATATTCCATTGTATACATAAACCACATCTTCTTTATCCATTCATCTTTCGATGGACGCTGAGGCTCCTTCCACAGTTTGGCTACTGTGGACATTGCTGCTAGAAACATCGGGGTACAGGTGTCCTGGTGTTTCACTGCATCTGTATCTTTGGGGTAAATCACCAACCGAGCAATTGCTGGGTCGTAGGGCAGGTCTATTTTTAACTCTTTGAGGAACCTCCACACTGTTTTCCAGAGTGGCTGCACCAGTTCACATTCCGACCAACAGTGTAAGAGGGTTCCCCTTTCTCCACATCCTCTCCAACATTTGTGGTTTCCTGCCTTGTTAATTTTCCCCATTCTCACTGGTATGAGGTGGTATCTCATTGTGGTTTTGATTTGTATTTCCCTGATGGCAAGTGATGCAGAGCATTTTCTCAGGTGCATGTTGGCCATGTCTATGTCTTCCTCTGTGAGATTTCTGTTCGTGTCTTTTGCCCATTTCATGATTCGATTGTTTGTTTCTTTGCTACTGAGTTTAAGAAGTTCTTTATAGATCTTGGAAACTAGCCCTTTATCTGATACGTCCTTTGCAAATATCTTCTCCCATTCTGTAGGTTGTCTTTGAGTTTTGTTGACTGTATCCTTTGCTGTGCAAAAGCTTCTTATCTTGATGAAGTCCCAATAGTTCATTTTTGCTTTTGTTTCTTTTGCCTTCGTGGATGTATCTTGCAAGAAGTTACTGTGGCCGAGTTCAAAAAGGGTGTTGCCTGTGTTCTCCTCTAGGATTTTGATGGACTCTTGTCTCACCTTTAGATCTTTCATCTATTTTGAGTTTATCTTTGTGGATGGTGCAAGAGAGTGGTCTAGTTTCATTCTTCTGCATGTGGATGTCCAATTTTCCCAGCACCATTTATTAAAGAGACTGTCTTCTTCCAGTGGATAGTCTTTCCTGCTTTGTCGAATATTAGTTGACCATAAAGTTGAGGGTCCACTTCTGGGTTCTCTATTCTGTTCCATTGATCTATATGTGTGTTTTTGTGCCAGTACCACACTGTCTTGATGACCACAGCTTTGTAGTACAACCTGAAATCTGGCATTGTGATGCCCCCACATATGGTTTTCTTTTTTAAAATTCCCTTGGCTATACGGGGTCTTTTCTGATTCCACACAAATCTTAAAATAATTTTTTCTCACTCTCTGAAGAAAGTCCATGGTATTTTGATAGGAATTTCATTAAACGTGTAAATTGCCCTGGGTAACATTGACATTTTCACAATATTAAGTCTGCCAATCCATGAGCATGGAATATTTTTTCTGTCTCTTGGTGTCTTCCTCCATTTCTTTCAGAAGTGTTCTATAGTGTTTAGGGTATAGATCCTTTCCCTCTTTGGTTCCGTTTATTCCTAGGTACCTTATGCTTTTGGGTGCAATTGTAAATGGGATTGACTCCTTAATTTCTCTTTCTTCAGTCTCATTATTAGTGTATAGAAATGCTACTGACTTCTGGGCATTGATTTTGTATCCTGCCACACTGCCAAATTTCTGTATGAGTTCTAGTAATCTTGGGGTGGAGTCTTTAGGGTTTTCTACGTAGAGTATCATGTCATCGGCGAAGAGGGGGAGTTTGACTTCTTCTTTGCCAATTTGAATGCCTTTAATGTCTTTTTGTTGTCTGATTGCTGAGGCTAGGACTTCCAGTACTGTGTTGAATAGCAGTGGTGAGAGCGGACGTCCCTGTCTTGTTCCTGATCTTAGGGGGAAGGCTCCCAGTGCTTCCCCATTGAGAATGATATTTGCTGTGGGCTTTTCGTAGATGGCTTTTAAGATGTTGAGGAATGTTCCCTCTATCCCTACATTCTGAAGAGTTTTGATCAGGAATGGATGCTGTATTTTGTCAAATGCTTTCTCTGCATCTAATGAGAGAATCCTATGGTTCTTGCTTTTTCTCTTGCTGAGATGATGAATCACATTGATTGTTTTACGGGTGTTGGACCAGCCTTGTGTACCAGGAATAAATCCTACTTGGTCATGGTGAATAATTTTCTTAATGTATTGTTGTATCCTATTGGCTAGTATCTTGTTGAGAATTTTTCATCCATGTTCATCAAGGATATTTGTGTGTAATTCTCCTTTTTGGTGGGGTCTTTGTCTGGTTTTGGAATTAAGGTGATGCTGGCTTCATAGAATGAATTTGGAAATACTCCATCTCTTTCTATCTTTCCAAACAGCTTTAGTAGAATAGGTATGGTTTCTTCTTTAAACGTTTGATAGAATTCCCCTGGGAAGCCATCTGGCCCTGGACTTTTATATCTTGGGAGGGTTTTGATGACTGCTTCAATTTCCTCCCTGGTTATTGGCCTGTTCAGGTTTTCTATTTCTTCCCGTTCCAGTGTTGGTAGTTTGTGGCTTTCCAGGAATGCGTCCATTTCTTTTAGATTGCCTAATTTATTGGTGTTTCGCTGTTCATAATATGTTTTTAAAATCGTTTGTATTTCCTTGGTATTGGTAGTGATCTCTCCTTTCTCATTCATGATTTTATTAATTTGAGTCTTCTCTCTCTTCTTGTTAATAAGGCTGGCTAATGGTTTTTCTATCTTATTAATTCTTTCAAAGAATCAACTCCTGGTTTTGTTGATCTGTTCCACATTTCTGGTCTTGGTTTCGTTGAGTTCTGCTTGAATCTTTATTAACTCTCTTCTTCTGCTGGGTTAGGATCTATTTGCTGTTTTTTCTCTAGCTCCTGTAGGTGTAAGGTTCGCTTTTGTATTTGAGTTCTTTCCAGTTTTTCGATGGATGCTTGTATTGCGATGTATTTCCCCCTTAGGACTGCTTTTGCTGCATCCCAAAGATTTTGAACAGTTGTACCTTCATTCTCATTAGTTTCCATGATTCTTTTTAATTCTTCCTTAATTTCCTGGTTGACCCTTTCATCTTTTAGCGGGATGGTCCTTAACCTCCACGTGTTTGAGGTCCTTCCAAACTTCTTGTTGTGATTTAGTTCTAATTTCAAGGCATTATGGTCTGAGAATATGCAGGGGACGATCCCAATCTTTTGGTATCGGTTCAGACCCGATTTGTGACCCAGTATGTGGTCTATTCTGGAGAAAGTTCCATGTGCACTTGAGAAGAATGTGTATTCAGTTGAGTTTGGATGTAAAGTTCTGTAGATATCTGTGAAATCCATCTGGTCCAGTGTATCATTTAAAGCTCTCGTTTCTTTGGAGATGTTGTGCTTAGAAGACCTATCGAGTATAGAAAGAGCTAGATTGAAGTCACCAAGTATAAGTGTATTATTATCTAAGTATTTCTTCACTTTTTAAATTAATTGATTGATGTATTTGTCAGCTCCCACATTGAGGCCATATATATTGAGGATTGTTAAGTCCTCTTGTTGGATAGATCCTTTAAGTATGATATAGTGTCCCTCTTCATCTCAATACAGTCTTTGGAATAAGTTTTAGATTATCTGATATCAGGATGGCTACCCCTGCTTTCTTTTGAGGACCATTTGAATGGTACATGGTTCTCCAACCTTTTATTTTCAGGTTGTAGGTGTCCTTCTGTCTAAAATGAGTCTCTTGTGGACAGCATATGGATGGGTACTTCTTTTTTATCCAGTCTGGCACCCTGCGCCTTTTGATGGGGTCATTAAGCCCATTCACATTCAGAGTTACTATTGATAGATATGAGTTTAGTGTCATCATGATATCTATTCAGTCCTTGTTTTTGTGGATTGTTCCACTGAACTTCTTCTTAAAGGGGAATTTTAAGAGATCCCCTTAAAATTTCTTGCAGAGCTGGTTTGGAGGTCACATATTCTTTCAGTTCCTGCCTTTCTTGGAAGCTCTTTATCTCTCCTTCCATTTTGAATGAGAGCCTTGCTGGATAAAGTATTCTTGGTTGCATGTTCTTCTCATTTAGGACCCTGAATATATCCTGCCAGCCCTTTCTGGCCTGCCAGGTCTCTGTGGAGAGGTCTGCTGTTACCCTAATTCTTCTCCCCTTAAAAGTCAGGGATTTCTTGTCTCTTGCTGCTTTAAGGATCTTTTCTTTATCTTTGGAATTTGCAAGCTTAACTTTTAGATGTCGAGGTGTTGAACGGTTTTTATTGATTTTAGGGTGGGATCTTGGATCTGAATGCCTGTTTCCCTTCCCAGATTAGGAAAGTTTTCAACTATGATTTGTTCAAATACATATTCT